>NC_037539.1:1771491-1846121 GCF_001531365.2 Cynara cardunculus var. scolymus
ATTTGATACTAATATCGATATATTTTTGTCAAATTTTTATGATATCGTCAAACATATATTTTATTCAAAAACAAAAACATTATCACTTTCTCAAAATCACATAAAGCTATATTATAACATCGACTGAGATAAAGAATAAAATGAAATATTAAAAACATGATGTATCTCGCTGCATTGCGCGAGTACGCTTCTAGTACTTCTTAAAGGGGTGTTTATGATTTCTTATAAAAACAACTTATTGACTTATTTCGGTGTGGCATCGGTAATAAGCGTTTTTGAGTGTTTCGATAAACAACTTATACTGATATCAAACAGATAATAAGAAGCTTTTGATTAAGTTAAATCATTCTAACTTATAATAAGCTAATACGAACTTTTGTAAAAAAACATAAGGTGTTTCAAATCAACAATCCCAAACACCCCCTAAATATATGATGATATGGTTGATTTTTAAAAATATATTTATTAATGTAAAAGTTAGTAAAAGTTTTTGAAAAAGTGAATTAAAAACAAGGGGTCTTAACTACAAGGGTGGTGTCTGATTTGTTTAAGTTTGACTTCAAAGGTCAAAAGTATCAGGAGGTCTCAAGTTCAAATCCAAGAAGGAATAAAAATCTTCTTGTGGCCACGGAGGTTCAAATGCGGTGACTCCGGGCTATCAGAAAAGCAGGTGGTCGCTCTGGGATTAGTCGGCTCGCATAGCGGGTTGGATATCCAGGTTAATAAAAAAACAAGGGGTCTTATAAAAACATGTATTCATAGGATATTTATCAAAATTGCTTTGTAAAATAGTTATTATGGTACTTTATTTTAGATTTAAAAAAAAAACTTATTAAGACATCAAAAATGTTCCATAAGTTGATTATAACAGTTTTAGATAAAACAATTTACTGTTTGATACCAGAAACTTAAATCATATAATCAATATATTATGACATTTGATTATTTTTAATGTCCAGTAAAACTGAATTTGTTCCCATGTTGTTGATTTACGAAGGACCCATGCATACTATTTTGGGAACAAAAATATGATTTTTGAAAGACATCTTATGTAAATCGTCCCCATTGTATGCAAATCAACCCCGGGGTGATTTTGACTTCTATTTTGTCCTGTAATGTAGCCATTCTATGACGCAATTTTTTGTTGTATTTGATAACTCAATAATGGCGTGACAATACATAGGGGGTGATTTTGATTGGTATTTTGTCTTATTTAAGGCAACACCATGTTGTTAAATTATGGCAACCACAACCAGAAAATAAACTACCGGTTTGATTATGACAATATTGTAGGTATGACAAAATATGGATTTTCATCGCTACCATGGGAGAAGAAACTATTCGGGTGATTTATTTCGACACAAAATATGGAATTCCTCCATTACCACTAGGGAAGAGATAACCTGATTGATTGATTCTGATAGAACCCTAAGGATTTCCACCACAGCTACCAGGGTAGAAAATACATGTTTGATTGATTGATTCCAAAAGTATCGTATGAGTTTGCACCACCACAGCCGGAGAAAAACATATTTGGTTGATGGATTATGACACTTGATTGACTTCCACCATTGGCGACTACAAATAATTTCAAAGTTTGTGATAAATTTTGATGAGCAACGAACATCACCACATCGACGTCGTCACCTAACTCAAATAACTCACATGTCAAAATATTTTAATAAAATAACCTAAAACCATTATGTAAAATTAATTTTTTCACATGTTTAACCAAACCAGAATGTGTTATTGTCGAAGGCAAATGTAATACACGCTTGGATGCTTCTAACGACATAATACTCTATAACACCATTTATTGTCTGGGACGAACCACCACTTTAAACAAAGATGAAATCATTATCACCTTGACATGATTTCAAATTTGTGTTAAGGGTTGTGAAAGTAGAAGAGAGTACTTTAAAACATAAACTACATTTTTATAGAGAATATTACAAGAGTTATATATACTACATTTCGTCTTAAATAAGACAAAATCCCTATAAAAATATCCCCATATGTATTGTCACGTCGTCATTGATTTGTCAAATTAAACAAAAAGTTGTCTCATATTATGTCTCTACTACATGACAGAATAAAAGTCAAAATCGCTCTCGGGGGTGATTTGCACGAAATAAGGGCGATTTCCATGACAAGTCTTACAAAATCATATTTTTGTTCCCTAAATGGTATTCATGTGAAACCCATCCGTACCAAAAATTCCAAAATCGCCCTTCATAGGCCAATTCCCCTTTTATGTCCATTTTGTGAGTACACCCCGAAAAATGGTCATTTTGTTAATGTATTATATACAAACTGGTCATTTTGATCGATTTCCCTTTTATTTTTCTGCTTACATGGCATCGTTACATGTCGTTGTTCCCATATTTATGTTAAAATTATAAAGCTGGATTTTCCTTTTTGATGAAAAATAATTGTATCAAGAGATACATAAACTATTTATTTAAGGTGAACTAAATGAATCCCTAATATTACAAAATGCACCATTTTTCACTAATTTTTTCTTCACATACACCAATATTTATTTTTTACATTTAAAATACATGATTTAATCTGATTCTAACATAAAGGGGTGCATATAACATTACCCTTTATTTATTATAAGAACATCTCCAACAGATTATCCAAAAAATTTCCAAAATGGAGAATCAAAAGTTAAAATCTCCAAAAACACTTTTTTTATTAACCTGGATATCCAACCCGATATGCGAGCCGACTAATCCCAAGACGACCACCTGCTTTGCAGATAGCCCAGAGTAATCGCATTTGAACCTCTGTGGCCACATGAGAATTTTTATTCTTTCTTGTATATGAACCTGGGACCTTCTGATACTTTTAACATTTGGAGTCAAGCTCAAACCAATCATACACCACCCTTGTGGTTAAAAACACTTTTACATTCGTCTCCAATAGTTTCCTCGTTTTATAGGATCCAACATTGATTATAATATTAAAATATTATTTTTTTAATCTAAATATTTATTTTCAAAATTTCCTATCGATGGTCTCACTTGATAATCATTTTTAGGGTTATCTTCATATTTGAAGGAAAAAAAAAGAACCTTTTCTCTCCTAATTTCTCCAATTTGGATATATTTTTGGAGAAGCTGTTGGAACAAAATATTGACTCAAAATCTCATTATCTCCATTTTGGAGAAGCTATTGAAGATGCTATAAGATATTTAAAATAGGGTGGGCTAAGTACACCCTTGTTTACTAATTTATTCTTACATATATTAACACCAACACTTACTTTTTACATTTTTTATACATGATTTAATCTGATTCTGACATAAAATATTACGTATAACATTCCCCTTAAAATATTGGTTAGAAACTTTTGTTATACTATATGTCAAATCAAAGACATAACATTATTAAGGAAATTTGTAATAATGACACTAAATTGTTTTTTACTTATTTTATTTAACGAATAATATTTTATAAATCTTAAAAGTCCAAAAATGAATATTTATATTATATAAAAATTTAGGAAGTTGATATAAAATTAAAATAAAAGGGTAATAAAGTCTTAATGATGATTAGCACTTGCTTTTATATTAATTAACACTATCAATGGTGCCAAACCAACTAAAGAGCACTACTACTAATTATGATTTTGATTTCATACAAAAATTAATTACAATATTTAAAGCTTTATCTGTTTGGAACATTTTTAACAGATTTGTTATGTTTTTTTCCTTCTGAATTGGATATAATTCTCTGTTCTCTATTTTTTTTCCTCTCTGTTTTAATGAGTTTAACATAGCTGTTAGAGCAAAGTTTTCCAAAAATTTAAAAACAACATAATATAATAATGAAAGACAATAAATATAACCAACAAAAATATTTTAAAATTTTTGAGAAAAAAGAACTAAGAAATAACTCTTTCACAAGGTGGAAATATGAAAAGAATATAATAAATGTCTCTAAGAGTTAGGTAGATTGAAAGTTAAGGTAGTTAAATTGAAAGTGAAATTACCAAATTAGTCTTCTTATAATGAGATACATATTTTTCATTTAGGGGTATATTAGTCTTTTAAGTTATTAAATATTTTAAAAACTCAAAACAATGGAATTTTTTTTAGACAAATCATAAGCATATTATCAAATATGATAAGAGTGTTTTCGCATTCTCGTAAAATGAAGGTGTTCTCGTTTGAACATCCACCTCTATATATATATATATGGTTGTAAATACATGTAATACAACAAAATGGAAAACTAATGCAAATTATCATATTATATAAGAAAAATCTAAAATTGATGGAGTATTATTTCGTAACAATAAAAGACTAACGTGTTTATCCATTGAATATCAATTAATTTCATAAAAATTCAAAATTCAAACATAGACTTCTAAAATATTATAAGTTTATAATGATAAATTATAAACTTAAATTTTAAGATAATTAAACACGAAGACAATAGTTTATAATAAAAAAAATATTTTTAACAACACATTCGACGTTGGGTCTACTGTGATTTGCAACCATTTTCCGGCTGTGCCCTTTCGTTTTCATGACAGGCTTGTTTTGCTTTTGCAGTTTTTTTTAGGGGTTGTTTATGTTGTTTTTTGAGTCTCTCTGTGGTGTAGGCGCTTGGAGTTTTTGTTGGCCGCTTTCTTGTTGTGCTTTGGTTTTACTCGTCTTCTTTGGTTTAATCGATCGGTCGGTACTACTTCTTGCAGACCTTGTATTCTTTTTCTCTATAAATTTTTGTTAATATAATGATGCATTTAAAAAATAACACATTAGACAATGTTTTTTTTTTTTTGGTAAGGGTGTCCGGGCCAAAGCCCGACTAATCCCCGGCAAATTTGGAGGCTAAACATGGCCCCACTTAAATGTCGCCAACACTCCTCTCCCAGGGCTCGAACTTGGGTTCATGACTATGCCATGCCCAAGACTTTACCACTAGGCTGGAAGGTCTTTGACAATGTAATGGTGCAATACTCGAATTTTTCTTGAAAAATATCTCACATTAGACAATTAGCTTTTGTTTTTTCCTAGTTTCCCTTGAACCACATGGATTTTTTTTGTACATGGATAAAATGGTTGCAGTTTTTATAAGTAAATAATCAATGTTTATATATTTATGTACACTTTTTATTCAGGTATTCGTAGGGGTGTGTAGAAAGTTAACCGTTTCAATTGGAACCTAACGATCATGATTGGATTGGATCGGATTGAAAATTTCAAGATCCAATTTGGATTAGTTGGTTCTTCGATAGCAGTCCAAAACCAACCGAACTGACCAACATCCAATTAACCATTCAGTTATTCATTCAACTATCATCCAATTAATTTGTTCTCCTACTCATCTCTCTCATTTTTTACTATTTTATCAATACCTCTATAAGTCCCTTTGCCACAATTTTCGGGACGGTATCTAGGGAATAAGCATCAACTAACTCGGTGACAACATCCGCGGTAATACAAAGGATGCAAGCGTTATCCAGAGGGCATTCTTAAGTTAGAAAAATTAAACTTCGCTTTTATTCACTTGTGGAAGGAGGCAATGATGATCTAAAAAAAGCCAAATCAACGATCATAATTCCATTGGCCGAGGGGACAGTTTGGACCTTTGCATGGGTTCATTTTACACCGTTTTAAATTACACTTATACCTGTTATTTTCTTGGCCCCTCCCCAAGCACTTGCTGAGGTAGCGACTTTTCAGTGAAAATAGGAGAGAAATGGTTAAGAGATGAATCGATCCGTGGAAAATGGCTATTTCTGTCAATTTCTCTTTTCTTATTCCATGGTTCAACCAAACATGCAAGTGTAGTTGATCCGTCAAGTTTTCTAGTAAACCAGAAAGCGCATGAATCCGTTATCTCATGTTTACCCGAATTACATAACACTTCAAGACCTTGATGCATAATCGACTACCCTACTCTTATATATGCGATATAAGTTCAAATTTTCATATGATAAAGAACTGGAAAAGATTAAATAACGAATGTAGAAGATGACTGACTAACCTCATTCTTCGTCATCTTCATCAGCGTCCCCACCTGATGCCTTCTTTGCGGCGGCTTTCTGGTTCTTTCGCTTCACTCTGCCAGGTCGCCCACCTCCAAACGGACTTGTAAGAGAGAAATCAATGTGCTTCTGTGAGTCTACTCTCACCATGAACGATGGAACGTTCACTACTTGCCTTCCTACCCTGTAACCACAATCACCATCGAGTAGATCATGAATATACCGTAAAACAAACACATGTATGCAATTCAGATGTTAGAAATGATGGAAACATTACAACCAAGAAAACAAACATATGACCATGAAATACTAGTTATCCCCGGATTGATGGGACAATGGACCGAGTGACACAAAAATGTTTTTATTTTTTGTCACACCAAAATATGTGGAACAAAAATCAAGAAGATAGACATGATATTGGTAAATTACTAGAATACCCATGTCAAATTAAAGGGATATTGACTGAAATAGCTATTCTGACCCCCATTATTCACTTTATAGCCACCTTTTCAACCTAATGACCAATTTAGCAGGAAATTATGCTAGTGCATTGCGCAACTTGCATAATACACTTTTCCCATTAAAATAATAAGAAAAAATAGAATTACGTATGTGGCAGTCCATGTGCAAGACGCAAGTTAGAACTTTTTTGCCACTTAGTGAATCCCATTTTTTCTTATCATTTTAATGGGAAAAAGTGGATTATGCAAGTTGCCTAATGCGACTTTGCATAATCTCCAACTAAATCAGTCGTGAGGTTGAAAAGATGACTATAAAGTAGGGGGGGGGGGGGGGTTCAGAATGGCTATTGCAGTCAACTTCCCCAAATTAAACCCTAATATCTTTCATAATTCTTTTACTCCCCTGTCTCACTCTCGACTGTCTAATCCCATCTACCTATCAAATGCACCTGAAATGCAAGGTTAAAACAACAAAGCCAACCTAGATGGCACGGTAACAAAAATTTCCTGAATAAATTTCGTTAAATTTAATTTGCAACTTAGTGCTACCAGCAAATCAGATGCACAGAACAGCAATGCTCGAATTAATTAAGAGTTGAACATTCATCCAAGACTCAACTAGCTGCTTATATGACACTTTAAAAATATCTTACTGACGAAAAGACGAACACACATAGAAATCATGCAAGTAAAGAACGATTGAAATAATCTTATCTGAACTTAAATATACCTGATGTGCCTCTGCTTGATGAGCACTCTGGCATGGTGGATAGATTTGGCCATACCAGTTTTGAACACCAGTGTTTGGAGGCGACGTTCAAGAAAGTTCTCGACAGTCAGGGCCAGCACGTAATCCAGCTTGTTCTGGCTCTCATCCAACAGCCCGTACCTGTTCATCCTCCTCATAAGTGCTTCACCCTCGAATATCCTACGTGGGTCCTTCTCTTCAAGAGTAAGAAGCATTCTTGCAGCATTACGAATGCAGCTGAGAGCATACTGCACCCTCCAAAGCTCCCTTTTGCATCGAAGACCATATTCTCCAACAAGCTTCAACTCAGCATCCAATCGCTCCTTCTCATAAGGACGGCGGGGCTTCTTGAACGTCTTCCCATCTAAACAGATTTTGGTGCTTAGTTATGGTCAAAACTTATTGGATAGTAAAAAAAAATACATAAACTTAAAAAGAAAGCATCTTAGATCTTCCGATAGATTTTAGCACTTGGTTTCATTAGAAATTCGCATGAAGACTAGGCAGAACCATATAGACACGTCAAATGGAATGGTCTTTGATACTAAAAATAACACACATCTTTCCAGCAACCTTGTAATTAAAAAATTGAGCATCATGTACCCTATTCTGACATCATCACAATTTCAAAATAAACTAACAGTATGCTAGCAAGTCCATAAGGCTAAAATGAAAACAGTAGTTTTGGGTTTTGTTGAAAAAATCAATTTTTTTTAAAATTGGTATCAAAGTAAAAGTGTGTCATATAGTCGCATCAAATTTCGTTCTCTATGATCCTGGAATAGTTGTCAATAAACTCACAAGGCTCGGAAAGTGAACCTCACAGACCATAAATATGACTGCATGTCTACATTAGCAGGTTAGAAAGCAAGTTTATAGTATCACTCGCACTTAACTACTTAAAACAAGTTATGTTTACATATGTCAAAAAATTAAAACCTAAAGACACCTAAGCAACAACATGAGTAAGTGGTTCATGAAAATATTTGAAAACAACCTCCTGAAAGCTAACCTATAAAATTAGAATATAACCAAAGCATGATCTATCTATTTATCTATACACATATTTGTGTCAAGTATGCATATGTAAAGATATAACAGCGTATTAAAAGGGTAAGAGGAGTTACAGTTGCGGTAAAACGGAACATGCACCATCGTCCAAAGTCAATGCAGTGACCGCTTGCAACTCTATCCTTCTTTCTCTCAACTGCTTCCTAAGTTGATGTTAAAAATATGATATGGTTCAGCACAACTCAGAAACACTTCAATCCTCCAGAAAACAAATCCAGACAACAATGTACAGAGATGAGAGAAAATCACACTAACATCCTCAAGTATTTGGTCTTATTGCAAATGCTTACAGCACAGTAATACACATTTTATGAATTGCAGATCTTCTAAATCCAGCTTCATAACCACAACATGTACCAGAAAAGAACCTTACAACATCATACAAGATCATATATATATATATAAAGCAAAATCACATAGGTAACACAATAAATATCTATTAGAAAATGATATATATACCGATTTGATCCCCATCTCAAGGAGAAATCGATTAAAATTGATGCAGATAACACAAATTCTAATGGCTATGGCGATATAAATGGCTAAATGATCATGCTAAACGAGACCAAAATCGTAGTCCTAATTCATGAATGGCACTGGATATATGAAAGGTACACACAGAAACAAGGATTGGAATGTATTATTGAATGCGAGAAGGAAATGATGTTCAAACCTGCAAAAATTGAGACGACGCGCGTAATCAACCTGCAAGAGCCGTGAGATGAACTGAGGAAATACCACTAGGGTTTTAGTCTTTTATATCTGCTGGGCCCAAATGTTTTAAGGCCCATTGGGTCTATCATTTGCTTACTATTACTAGTTTTGAAATAGATAACATAACATGATGTCCAAAAACCGTTTTCAGGTATTGGTGTTCATTGGTTAAAAGACATTTAAACAATTTAATGTAATGTTTGTAGTTTGAAAAACCTCTATTCAACTATGTAGGTTGGTCGGATTGATATTTTTGTACATCCACATATTCTTCTATGTTTGTTACTATGAATATGTTATTTTCTCTACTCATAATTTTTTTCCATCATCAATCATTTGATATAACTTATTAATACAATTTCTTAATTATATCATATTCAAATATCTATCTCAATTTGCATATATATATATATATATATGCTCGTGTTTACTAAACATATATGCGAAGATCTATATAGAGATCGAAAATATATGTATATGAAGAGAGTATGTGATTGTGTGATTGTCTAATATACATATTAATACAAACGTAACAGTCACATTAAACACAATAAATAAAAGAATACCATATTCAACAGGTTGAGTTGGTTCTAATGACCGTAACTCGATTCCAATTAAATATCTACGGTTTGAAAATTTTACAGCTCCATTAGACATCAGGTTGGGTTTTTGAGCAACCTTAGCTGGACTGGTTCCAATGGTTTTTGGTCTAAATAAGTTAAAAGTACCAGAAGGTCTCAGATTCAAATCTAAAGAGGAATAAAAAACCCCATGTGGTCACGGAGGTTCAAATGCGGTGACTCGGGGCTATCTGCAAAGCAGGTGGTCGTCCTGAGTTTAGTCGGCTCGCATTGCAGGTTGGATGTCCAGGTTAATCAATAGAAAATTTCTTAATTTCTATCCCACATATTGTCCGTTTTGTCCATACTTGGACTCACAGGTTTAAAATGCATTTGATAAAGAAGGTATATGGTCCATAAATCGACCTTAGTTTTCCTTCCCAACCGAAATGGGATATGCACACGCATGGGAAGCTTCTTACAATATATGTACGTTATTTATAATTAAGAAAGATAATTCACGTCTATTAAAGTACAGACAATGCTTAAAAACATATCATAATGTAGAGAACATGATTGAAGTAACCTTTATAAAAAAGACCTACAACATTAAATCCTAGACAAATAACTTTCCGTATTAATTTAAATGTAGAGAGTATGATTGGAGATGATTCGGGGTTGTGTAGTTGGTTTTCCATTAAGTCTTGTATGGATAAACCTGTCTTTTTGAATTAATTTGTCTATATAGACTTGAAAGGTTTTTGCTTGGAATGATTTTTTCATAAATGGAAGGAACATAGCCCGATTTTCTACATAAAGCTCTCATTTAAAAACTTAGTAAACAAGTCATTTTCTATATCATCAAACCACTGTTAACATACATGCACTTAGAGCATCTCCGAAAATTTATCCAAAATGCATATTTTAGGATTTTTGTCCTAATAGATTCCTCAAGACCTTCTAAAAGATGGAGAAAGTATGAAAGAGATGACGAAATTTTGAAATTGTAGAGAACTCTCGAAAATGATTACACATGAAATAGAAATTATTTTTTATTTTGTACAATTGAGAATTTTTGAAATTAAATATATAAGAAAAGAAATATTTTTTTATTTAAAAAATTAAATATTTTAATAATATAATTTTTGTGATAATAATTAAATAATAAATTTATTTGAGTATAAAAAAGGTTTTTTTTTTTAATAGACGATATTCATTTAAATCTTTATTTAGAGGAAGTTAATCAAGTTTTTGCTTCCCCCTCCGTTGATCGAACAATCGTACCGTCAACACTCTAGAGTCTAGACCACCAGGTGACCACGGTAAGCTTAACACACTGTATCATTCCCCCCACCCTCATGAGAAAGCCATAACGTTGATATTTTTCCTTCGATTGGTTTCAACGAGCAATCATAATCTTCTTCTACTGAAACTTGTCACTGTTGGAACCCTACCTTCAAGCTCTCAAATCGATCACGTTAATTACATCTCACTTTTGCCGCTGCTAGTATCTTCAATCCTAATCCCGTCTCTCTGAATTTCGCGGTATTTTTCCAGTTTTCCCATGGGATTTCATGTATCGGATGAATTGTTGGGGACGATTGTGCCACTTGTGGTGTACTGGCTGTATTCTGGATTTTACATGTTGTTTGAATCTCTAGAGAATTATCGGTTGCATTCAAAGCAAGATGAAGATTGTAAGAATTTGGTTCCTAGGAGAACCGTCGTCAAAGGGGTTCTTCTCCAACAAGCTCTTCAAGCTGTCGTCGCCATCATTCTTTTCACGGTATGCTTATTTTCGTCCTTAGGAGAATTTCTGTAATTATGTGATATAGTTTTTGTGCATCTTATGTTGTTTGAGTTAGGTCATTACATAACTTATACGTTCTTATGAAAGCGATAGTAGATGATAAATCATACGTTAGCATCTTCCTATATGTGTGATTCTCTTTGATGACAAGTAGCTGGTGGATGAACTGGATGGTAAATTGTATCTACCTCAATCAGTTGTAGTGGAAGAAGCTAGTCTACTAGCGTCCAGAACAAGGTTGCTCTTGGGGATACCTGATAATTTTGATAGAAGTATCAATATAGATAACGTGAGTAACAGAAGTGTCGATCATTGGTTTTTTTGGTAAAGTGACAAGTTACTAGCTGTGATTTGGTATGCAATTAGCATCAAGTGGTTAGGAATCACAATAATTCAGAGAGTTAATTGATTACTTCAAAATCGGTTGCTATTTAATGGTATTAGGTGCTTCAGCTGTTCATTTAAGTATGTGAACCTCTCAATTTTTTTGTTTCTAAGTTTAATTAGTCTATCATTCTGTGTATATAGAGATGTAGCGTTGAGTTTCCTCTTAGCTATTACCTTTTGGATGCATAGAATTGCCGGTCAATGAATCATAATTGTGCAGTGACTGAGGACTCAGTTGCTCTAATGAGGTGATGAATTTGCGGTCATGTGGGCGTTATAATATCATAGAGATCTCGAGGTGTGATGTGCGAAGCTTGAAAGCCCTAGCTACCCACCTTCCACTTATGCGCCAATATTCTCTTCTTGTATATTCCATCTGTGGCTGTTAACAAAGATTTGCATCTTCTAATCATAAAATATTTCCATCAAATCTCCACTTCTGGCCCCTTAAATCTGAACTTATTAGTGCCAGTTCTAGTTGTGTAAGCATCATGCATTGGTACACCGGTCGCCTTTTCTTGGAAATAATACATCAAACATAAAGTCGAGTACAATTCAGCATCATTCATAAATATCAAATAACGTCTTAGAAAGTCTAGCTAGACCTTCTCCATTCCCTTGGAACTTCCAACCTTGACGTCTCCTACGATACATGCTAATAGTTAGCTTAAACCCGAACTAGTTCATGGTTTTCAGAACATTTCTCGTTAATCATTTCAACATCATAATAAAACTCCACATCATGTCATAACAATCTGAATGTTAGTGTGTATAACATTGTCATGTGCATGCATGCAAATCACATCAATCATAATTAAAGTTATCAACGTCGAGTACTGTGTGTGTCAAAAATTAATCAACCAGTAAAAGGTATTCCTTTCCATACATGTACTGGTCCATGCATCATACATCATTCGAACATATGACCCACAAGTATAAAACATTTTATGCGTAACATCTCAAAAGTCCACGTATTCACAAATCATGATCAAGCATCTCATGCTTTTCATACCAATGTTCATGCTATCATAATAACATCATACTTGAATAATAGAACATATGTAAAATATTTAGTATGGGCGTGCATCATTGCAAAATATAAGTCAAAGTATTGACATGCATGGATCTCAGTTTATAAATCACATGAAATGAAACTAACCTCAATATGTTGGTCTATCTTGTCTGCTTGCACCGCTGCCTCAAAATTGCTGGAATGTTTCTGCGACTATGCTTTGCTTTACTGCACGTTCTTTCTTATTTTTTCTCTCAACTCAGTTCTGGATTCTACTTGGAAATGATGGGGAAACATAATAGCAACTTGATTTCCTCATTTGGCACTATAATGAACACTATATCGTGCCCTCCTCCAACCCGTTTTCTTTGTTGGAACTCTTCGAGTATTTTTGGGTGTTGCATAGGCCTCAGAAATCCTTGCGAATTTTATTTCAGAAGATTGGCATCATTGGTCTCAGCCTAGTTTTATACCTTTGGATGATTAGAACATATACAAGCAAGTACTTGGTGTCACATCTTAATGTTTGGAATAATGGTTTAATTATGTATTTTAGCCCGTATTATTTTTTACATGCTTTATGCCGTCTTCGTATATATTATTTGACACCCATTTTTCAGTGTATCATTTAGCAAGGAAGTATTCTTTGATATATGAAGTGGGAATTTGACACGTAGCAAAAACATAATATTTATGTGAGAGTTGCTAATGGATGAAGTGGCATGGAATTTAAATAGGCAGAATGCATATGTTGAATAGGAAAATCTCCTTGAGTAAACATGTAAATTTGTATTTGTGTCATGACAAAGGATTTAGATAACCTGGCCCATGTTCTAAATTGGACAAGGTCTTGCAGCTTATTCGCTTAATATTATTTTCTTGCATTCATGAGGCCTTTTGGAATACTTTTGTGTAAATATCATTGGGTCATTGGGTGAATGTTAATAGGAGAGGAAACCGTTGATGGATGATGGTTTAGGAAACAACAAGGGCATAATACTTCTGTAAATATTATAACTCGGTTTTTTTTGTTTCGGAACAAAGAATTTGAAATGTTATTGTTTCACTTGTAGCAATCATGGAAATTCCAAGTTGTATCTAGCTTTCAATTCTACTGATATGATATTACTGAGCTTGTGAAGATGGGGTTTTGGTGAGAAATTCGAATATTTTCTTCAATTGACCACCTGCTTTGTGATATGGGGCTCTGCCTAATGTAAGGTTGGCATGCATTTAGAATTTCCAATTGTTCTCAAAGAACTATTAATTGCATTCTTGCAGTAATGTGAATGTAAGACTGGTGTGCATTTTGTACTTGCAATTGTTGTCAATAGTTTGAATGAATTATAATGTGTTTTCCTTTTTTCTGACTCAGGTTACCAGTAATGATGCTGATGCTGCCAACAGTAAAGGGCATTCCCTGGTCGATATTGTTAGACAATTCTTTACTGCTATGGTGGTCTTAGATACTTGGCAGTACTTTATGCATCGTTTAATGCATCAAAACAAGTTCTTGTACCGACATATTCATTCACTACATCATCGGCTTGTTGTTCCATATGCTTTTGGGGCTCTTTATAACCATCCAGTAGAGGGGCTTCTCCTGGACACAATTGGTGGAGCTCTGGCTTTCCTCCTTTCAGGCATGTCCCCTTGGGCCTCTATCTTCTTCTTCTCCTTTGCAACCATTAAAACAGTTGATGACCATTGTGGATTGTGGCTTCCGGGGAATCCTTTCCATGTCTTTTTTCGGAACAACTCTGCCTATCATGATGTACACCACCAGCTTTATGGCGCTAAATACAACTTCTCACAGCCTTTCTTTATCATGTGGGATAAAATCCTTGGGACTTACATGCCTTACACACTCGAAAAGAGAGCGGGTGGGGGTTTCGAAGTAAAGCCTACAAAATTTGACAAGGATGATTGATGAAATTCACATATTGTCGGTTATTGGTCAAAATATGTGCCAGTAAATTGGTATCAATTTTAAGTTTTGCAATTATTTGTCTGTCATTGTCATAAATGTTCAGTTTATATCTACTACTTACCTAGTATGTATTTTTTGTATATACATATTATAATAGATTCCCCTTTCTGAGGGCTTGTAAGTGTTGTCCAACTTAAAACTCAGCTAGTGTATGTAACATGCTGGCATTACAATACTTTGCTTTGTGTCATTTCTCTTGCCTACTTTGTTCCGCTTTTTGCGGTTCTTATTGCCTAAAATTGCTCTATGAGTCTTCTTAGGGGCTGTTTGGTTGGTTTTTCATCAAGTCCCGTATGGATAAATATGTCTGTGTGGATTATTCTATCTATATAGGTCGGGAAGGTTTTGTTTGGGATGGCTTTTCATAGGTGGAAGGACCGTGTTTTTTAATTGGGAGGTGCTGGTTCGGAAGAAACTTGGCTTTCTGCATAAAGCTTCCCACGTAGAAGGTTATTGAATAAGCCATTTTCTATATAAGTAAGTCACTACCAAACTTTCATATATGGTTGATCGAATAAGCTGTGACTCCCATTAAGCTGCTAACAAACAGGCCCTTAGCAACCAAAGCTTAAGCTGCAATTAGCCGATTACAATTCGTTTGGTTCACATGGTGTCTGGATTGTTACTGGGGTTGCTCATATAGGACTTTATGTTTTGATCCTGTTAGTTATTCCCATTTTGAGTATGCTTTCTTGTTCCTGATTCTGTCTATATTTTTATGTTGTTTGTCTGTCTGTTTTGGTTGTTGTTGCTTACTTCTAACCCATTTCCATTTTATAGCATTGCCTTACGTATATTCAAGTTGTGTTCTTTCTTTGCATTTTCTTTGCACAAGCTTTACTACTTCTTTTCGCACACATTGCACAACCTGGTGGTCTTCAGGGAAAAAGCCCCTCTACTGTCGAGGTAGAGATCGGGTCTGCATACATCCCACCTCATACCCCCACCTCTAGGTGAGACACAGCCACTTAGGGCCTGTTTGTTAGCAGCTTAATGAGCCTAATGGGATTCACAGCTTATTTGGTGAGCTATACATGACTGTTTGGTAGTGGCTTAATGATATAGAAAGCGGCTTATTCTGTAAGCTTTTAGGAGGGAGCTTTATGTAGAAAGCCAAGTTTTTTTCCAAACCTGTCCCTCCCAATTAAAGAACATGCACCTTGCATCTATGAAAAAATCCTCCAAAACAAAAACCTTCCCAATCCATACAGACAGATTAATCCACACAGACAGCTTTATCCATACAAGGCTCAATGAAAAACCAACCAAACAGCCTCTTACTGGGTTTGTTTTTGTTTTGATCCTGCTAATGGGATGGCATCATGGAGGTCTGGGAAGGGATGGGATGGAATTCTCTGGATCAAATGTCTCTTTCCCATCTGTCTTTTGTGTGTACATTGGAGAAAAAACTATTACTATATGAGAAGGAAATAAAGCTACAATATATCATAATAGGGAGACAATGGTGGGCTGGTGCAGGTGTCGGTAAAGGATGGTCGTCTTGTTGTTTGTGGACCACCTGAGAGACTGAGATTGGCGGGAGATGGCAGTGAGAGAGGCAGATAAAGGAGACACTATTTAAAGACTTAAGAGTACAACGGTATAAGTAACCCATCCACCTATTTAAGTAAAGTTGCATCATATTCATCATCATAGCTAACTTTTGTAACACCTAGAATCAATCCCAAGAGATGCATCATATACACAACTCACTACACCTCAAGAGGCAATTTGTTCTAATACCATAGTAACATTTGAAACTCAAGGCAGTAGATTGGCCAAATAACTTCTTAATCAACTTTAAATTATGGTGGAAGTTATTAGTAGCTCACAACTTAAAGCTTATAGGAGCTCACAAAATATTATTTTCTATCGATGTCGGACAGGTTGTCAAAGGGAGTTACTACACATATTTTAACTCAAGTTATTTAGGGGCTGTTTGGTTGGTTTTCCATCAAGTCTTGTATGGATCAAGCTATATGTGTGAATTAATCTTTCTGTATGGACCGGGAAGGTTTTTGTTTGGGAGTGGATTTTCATAGATAGAATTAGCATGTTTTTTAATTGGGAATGGCAGGTTTGGAGAATCTTGGCTTTGTGCATAAGGCTCCCCCCTTGAAGCTTACTGAATAAGCCACTTTCTATATCATTAAGCCACTACTTAACAGTCACGTATAATTGAGCAAATAAGCTATGAGTCCATTAAGCTCATTAAGCTGCTAATGAACAGGCCCTTATTTTGGGATACGAACACCTCTGTGTTAACTCCATTCAGCCAACTACTATTTAAGAACGAGTGATGCCAGTGGGTCAAATGACTACCTACGGCTACAGGTCTTTTTACGGTCTTCCCTACCTGTTCCCTACTTTCAATAGTTTTGCTGGTAAAATCTCTCTCCCCATAATCATTTTGCATGTTACTAGAGCATGTAGTCAAATCATTATTCGTACAATTCTACACCATCAACTTCAATCATATAAATGGCTAGTGGTCCTAAATTTCCAAATGGAAAGTTACAGGCTTTAACTATATGAGCTGTGTTGATGTTATGATCAGGAGGACTAATAACTGCAGGAAGATGTTTCAACATTCATCTTTGCCTATCATTCATTCATTGGAGATAAAAGATTGCATCATCCACCACCCGGTATCATCCACTCTCTACACTTTACTATCTTGCCATATTTTATATAATTGATAACCTTGTTCACGAACTATTGACTGGAAAAGGGTCGGGTCAACATAAATGTGGACGAGAGATGTCAAAACACAATTTTCACTTGGTAGCATTATTACTTTTGTCTTGGCTACAAAAAAACATTAAGGGGAGAGAAATTGTCATTTACAATACAAGTTCTCAAAAATTTCAATCATGTGTTTATGCTTTTGTGCCTTAATTTCGAGTGGGATATACGGGGTTTGTTTGATTTTAAGTTTATCTGTGTAATTCATGGCAAAAAGACATTCGGTTCCATGATGGAATGTTTTTTTCCAGGGCAATTATTTTTCCATATACATGCATAGAGGGAGGTTCAAGGGAAAACAAAAAAAAAATAAAAAAATGAGGAACACTTTGGTAACCATTCATCTGGATGGTATGCTCATATATATACAGGTAATTGAAGTTGTTTCTTGGTTGTTATGCACGTATATATGTTATGCACATGTGCAAACAGAACAAATTGCATACAAATTACTTGCATGCAAACGTGCATACTGTCCAGACGAATGATTACTAGAGTGTTTCTCAGTTTTTTATTTTTTGCGGTTTTCCCTCTGAACTTGACCCTACATGCATATACACACATATTCAAATTTATTGTCTTGTAAATTTACTACAAAAACTAGAGTACCCATATTCATCCCTCTGCCTTTTACCCCCCTGCAGAGACAAAATTTCAGTCACAAAGATCCGTAAAAAAGAATGATTGATGTTCTTATAGATTTCACATGTGCATCTTTCTTAGGAATGTCCCAAAATTAGACATTTTTTTATGGATAAAAACATTATCTTTGCATCTTCTTCAGGAACATCCAAATTCGACAACCTTTTGGTGGATAAAAACATTATCTTTGTATCATCTTGCAGATATATAGAAACATCCATGTTTCACTTTCGAATTAACACGAGTTTCCATCAGGGACCACTTTCTTGATTGTTTTTAGTTCACCACTGACGAAATACCTTATTTTTGGCTATTTAAAGACCGGAAATTGACGGGTGGTAGTAGATAAATGTCCCATTCTTTTTCAAAATCATTTTACATAAAATTCTTTTGTGCAACATTACCATTAGCATTACACTCTCATTGGATACCATATCCATATCTAGACTGTTTATTTTGTTGGAATTCAAGCAGTTAGTGATGGGATTCTACTTGATAACGTCAAAACCAAAGTGGTCCTGGATGAAGGAAGATTTTGCTTTAGATTTTGTTTCTTGTTCTTGATTATTCTCATCCCACAGTGCTGGGGGCTACAATTATTGTTCTACTCTTGAATCTGGCAGTATGGTCTCTGTTTAACTTCATATGATTCACTTCACTAAATCATATGCCAATCATTTCCTACTATAATTTCTATTCTTTATGCCTTTCTACGCCCTTGGTTTGGTTGTAAAACAGGCCAAAGTATGGGCATGTTTGTTAGCAGCTTAACGAGACGGCTTATTGGTCAGGTATATGTAACTGTTTGGTAGTGACTTAATGATATATAAATTAGTTTATTCAATAAGTTTCTAGAGGTGAGCTTTATACAGAAAGCCAAGTTTTTTTTTATTTTCCAAACCCGTCCCTTCCATCTATGAAAAAAGGTCTTCCAAACAAAAATCTTCTTAATCTATATAGATGGATTAATCCACCCAGACAACTTTATCCATATAGGATTTAATGAAAAAACAATCTAAACAACCTCTATGTATCCAATCATCATGAACCCTGATTGGGTTTTCTTGTTTTCATTTATTGTCGGGTTTTTCTTCGTATATATGCAAAGATATACGAAGAATCTATGTAACGAAGATGAATGTATGCGGGTTGTGTCAAAAGAGTTAGGTTTTAGCTTTACAATAATGGTTGGGACCATTGTTGCACAAATCAATGTGGTTGATGACTTGATGATTGATTAGGAGATTCAACTACTTCTGTAGATGTTTATCTTTGGGTGTTGTTGAATGCATCTTTTTTTTTAGTCAAACTATGTATTGGAAAATGTAAAAGGATAAACTTGATGATGATGTGTGTGATATCCCGGAATTGGTAGGAAGGCTTTATTTAGCCATATGATGTGAGAGGTTCATTTAGAATAACCCGTATCTCTATATTCTACAAAAAAATTGTACCTTGTGCAACAAGGATGTGTTTGTTATTTGGGATAAAACGAGACATGACAGAAAAAAAACTTGTCCCACTTTGGTGCGACATTTAGATTCAGACAGGACATGACATGAAACGACAGCGTGGGACACTAAATTAGGTGGAACAAGGGGATGAAACAAGATTACTAATTTTACTAAGCTACTCATGTCAAGTTAAAAAACGCTGCATATATTTTTTACTCGTCTACCTCATTCTCGCACACCCAGTCCAATCTTGTACAGTCCGGTCTACATACTAGATGCTAAGATGCACCCTAAAAGATTTGTACATACTGTGGCAGAGTTATGTTATTTACCGGGAAACTGACCAAAATAGTCAATCCTTCCGACCAACTTCACTTTTTAGTTTCAATTGAATTTCCATTTTAGCAAGAGTTTACGTAAATGTCTTACGCATTTACGTAAACTCGATTTTCAGATTGAAAAAAATGAAAATGTATATATATTTTAGGTAAGGATTTTTTTTCCTTCCCGAAATCCATCTTTACACAAATGCGTTAAACATTTGTATATAAATTGACTATTTTGATAAAAGACTGAAATGCGACTAAAAAATAAATTTGATTAATAAGGCATAAGATTGACTATTTTATTCGATTTCCATCATTTATGCCATCATAATGAAACTCATCTTCAACTGAAATATCTGCGTAACACATTTTACTTTGGGAATAAAATCTATCAACAATCCAACTGATATGTGGACACACAAATGTACAACTCTCTATTGCTGTTGAATGTACAAGTGGTGTGAAGCACGTGGAGAATGTGAACTCATTGGCTTGGTCTCCGCCTGGAACTTCACAACCGGCACAACAGAATCCAACCGGCACCGCTCTTTCGTGGTGTTGCCGACCGTAACGCCCGCCTTATCACCGCCGCTTACCACCAAGTGTTCACCGGCAACTCTCACTGATTTATGACTGTTACACCCGGAAAGAATACTGGTACCTTTGATCATCCTCTCCATGTTATGAGTCTTGAATGCCCTCGTATCCTCGTAATCGGATATGATCGAGAAACCGGTGACGCTGGCTGTAACGACACTCCATGCAATGCTTGCCTCGCTCGAGGCGTACCCGTTCGGGAGCGTTGCGTTGCTTGACCTCCCGTTCGAAACTTGTCGAGCAAGAAACGAGTTATTCCCGTTAGTTGAGAAGGTCTCGATCTCGAATAAATCTGAGCTTGCATCACTAGCTGCATCGTTGCCCTCCGCGTTATTCGAAATACCGATGTTTTCGGCTCTCGGAGTCACTCCATCCCAGTTCAACATGGTTAGTTTCCTCTCCAAGCTAAAAGATTTCTTCCTGTTCTCCAAAATCGGAGAACTGAAAACCTCTGAAGAGTTCCGCCTTGCTTTAATGCGAGTAACGTCCCCTTCGGCATCTTCGGGTATAGCGGCTTTAACCGCCACACGAGCATTCAACACCGGAAAAGCGAAACAATCATCTCTTTTCTTGTCGTCAAAATCACTGGATTTCGCTGGTGGTTTCACAACATGAACCCGGTTTTCGGTGATCGTAACCGAAGCCTTATCGTTACAGTTGCAACCAAGGGAGGCCAGTAAGCTTTTAACCGTGCTACTTTTCTCCCTTCTAGACCTATGAACTCTTTGATTCCCACCGTTATTAACCAACAAACCGCTCCGACTGTTCCAACTCGATTCAGACCGAACACTCCGAGTACCCGATTCACCTTTCGGTTTAGCCGGGTCTTCATCTTTCGCTTGTGGGTTCACGTTTGCAGGCTGGATGAGCTTAGGAGTTCTTGGAAGTTGTTCATCCATGGCACCCTTGAAGTACTTTTCGGCCCCAAAAATCCCGATTTCTCCATCTTCCACCTTCTTTTTCGCGTTGACTTGCAACGGTTGAGTAAGTTTAAGCATCGTCGCATTGTCGTTTAGGTACGTCGAGAACGACGCATCTATGAGATCCACATTGTCTCCAAATAAAGAAACCCTTTTCTCTGATTCCATCATCTTAACTCTTTATATAGCAAGCAAACCAATACCCACCAAAAAAGAAAGGATTTCCTTTCTTGCAAGAAATTATGATAAAAGGGAGGTTTTTTTGCAAGAATTTATGATCAAAAGAGGATTTTGAGAACAAATAGTGGTGGTTTTATGAAGTGGGAAAAGTGGTGTAGAAGAAGTATGGGGGTGATGAAGAGGAGGGGGGCCATTTGGTGTATAAATAGGGAAAGAGTTGTGAAGATGGATAGAGTGATTGAGTTGGTAAAGATAGCCAATTTGCATGTGCATATGCTTCTTAACACTTTTTACAACTTTGTCCCCTCAAAAAATATTACCCTTTTTTTTCTTTTAGAACCTTGCTACTTTCATCATCTTTCCAACAAATATAAAGTTATATAGGTTTTTAAATATGGTTTTAATTAAATCTAATAATGTGGATCTAGGATATGTGTTAGAGTGGGTCATGGGTGTTTTTTGTAAGGTGAATGAAAGGTCTGTAAAGTTACAGTTTTGATTCTTTTGAAAAGTCGGTACGATTTGATTCAATGAAAAGTCAATTGTCTTGATTTGGGAGTAAGATCTATATTTTCGAATGGAATCGACCTTTTGAGCAAGACAGAAGACTACGGTTTAGGTGTAAGTCCGATGTGTTTTTAGCTGAATTCTACCATTTCCGAGGATTTTTTTTTCCAGTTTTTTTGGTTGATTTCAACAGATTTTTCCGATTTTTTAGTTGATTTTGGAAGATTTTTTTTTTTTTGATTTTTTGGTTGATTTCAAGGGATTTTGAGGTATTTTTTTTTGGTTTTTTGGTTGATATTTCTTGTATTTTCATATCTCGTGGAGCACATTTCACAGTTTAAGGTTTGCATTTTTCGTACCACCAAAAAAACGTTCTAATTACAAAAGTCAGTTGAGCGGATACATAAAACCTCTCGGGTCCTTCATAGTCCCTGAGATCCATGATCTTTTGACTTGTTGAAAAAATAGTTTTATGCTCGTTAAAACATAATGGATTTAGTTAAAATCTTGTTTAAGTTTATAAGATTAAATATAATGATTTTAAGAGAATCCTAGATTTTGATTTCAAATCTAAATTTATATATCATTTAATAGATTTCACATGGGATGATAAGATTTTGCTTATCAAATTCTAAAATCAAGGAAAGTATCATGTTTCCTAAAATCTATCATTTTTTAGACATGATCTCTCCTATTTATCGTTTTTCATTTTATTATTTATTTTTTGGGAACAAAATGATGAATAATGATGGTTGCTTTTCAGATATTCGTGTTTGTTCGTTTATATGTTTATGTTCGTTCATTTACGTTAATAAACGAACACGAATAAACACATTTTCTTAACGAATGAAGAACACAAAAAATTCCGTTCATTTAATGTTTGTGTTTGTTTGTTTAAGTTAAACGAATGACCACGAACAAGTCTTCATTCGATTGGTTCGTTTACACCCTCACCCCCACCCTCACCCGCTACAAAGAGGGAAATAAGGATGTACCGCAACAAATTGATTTTAAATGACATCAAGTATGTCTAAATGCCTTAGATTTATAAGGTCAAACAATTGTGCAGTGACGAACCCAATATCTTTTCGAGCGGAGGCATTTCTAAGGTGGATCAAATGCATGTAAAGTCGTTCGATGTGTTTTTAGCTGAATTCCACGATTTTGCGGAACTTTTTATGTTTTTCGGCTGATTTCGAGGTCTTTTTCGGTTGATTTTGAGAGACATTTTCTGTTCTTTTTGTTGATTTCGAAAGACTTCTTTGGTTTTTTTTTTGTTGATTTTCATTGTATTTTCTAATATGTAAGAGCACCCATCAATTTCCAGTCAATGGGTACCCATAATGTTTTTTTTCCTTGCAAAATAAGATTGAGGGCGTGCATGAGACCCCATTCAAAATCTAACAGGCCCCCCCTTGCAATTTGTATGTCATATGTAAAAGTATTTCAATAAGATGTTAGAATGTATCTGTACATCCTAACTAGTTTTTAACGACATTTTCAAAATAAAATGTGAGATATTTTTAAGAAGTGTCATATAAACATATCTCACTTATAAGATATTTTCTTTTTCAAATGCATAAGATGCACAATTTTGATTTTTCACTTCAGATTTTTCATCACACATAATTTACAACTCAAAAACCTTAAACATATGTTTGGTAAGACAGAATTGGATATGACAAAACAATTGTTCAGCGTTTGGTGAGACAGAACTGAACATGATAGAACAGATAAAATGACCAATTTACTCTTAATGAATTGGTTATATTTTTTGATCAATTAATGTACTTTGTAAAATTATAAATAAAATAATAAAAATATCATCATAAATTTTTTGTCAAAACAACTAAAGTGACACCGAAATAACAAGGTTTATGTAGAGTTGAACCACCAGAAAACTATACGAATTTCGTCAAGAACATATCATTGACCTCATGTACTTTGAGGACATATGGCACTTTTCTAACACTAACAATTCTTATGTATAAATTTTTGTCTATGTTCTCAACCAACCATAATATATATTGGGAAAACTCCCAAAAAATGAAAAACTAAGAAATGTAATCATTCATCAGTAGTTTCATTTTTTTGCAGTTTTCCCCTAAATCTATATATATACGATGTATGTCTCCATGAGTGTTTTCAAAATTGGAACTTGAATTTAGGATAAGCTGATTTCAGAGTAAATGCAATACCAAAAGAATCCAGAACAGAATTCAGAAAACCATTAAACACCAAACAAAAACCTAATAAAGTTAACAAGTTTTGATTGTAGATGAAGTAAACGTAACCAAACTTAAAAACAACCCGCTTACCCGATTACAGATCGAAGATCTTGACACCATAAAATCTAATTCACACTTCATAGTGCCGGCTGTACCCAAAATTACTCTCGTGAGGGTTGCAGAGTCCTCGACCTCGACATCTAACTCTTGGAGGCAGTCTTTTCTTTTGCCTTTTGGATCTTCAACACCTTCTTCACAATCTTTTGTTCTTCAACCAGAAAGGCCCTAATGATTCTAAACAAGAATCCAACAAATAAGTTCAGTAACTATGAACCCCCAAAACAATGAATTGCGCAAATACAAAACTGAAAAACTAAAGACTGTGCGAAGGAAATACCTTTCCCTTACGGCACCTGCAGAAAGAACACCTCCATAAGCACGATTGACGGTTCTCCTGTTCCTAGATAATCTTGACCTTTTGTATTCAGCAGGTCTTAAATGAGGAATCTGCATAAATGACATGTGTGGTCAATGATCGCATTTTATAAGACTAAGGAACTGTGCTAGCAGCTTAATGATTGTCTGGCACTTAATGATATAAAAAGTGGATTATTCATAAAGCTTTTAAGGGGAAGCTTTATGCAGAAAGCCAAGTTTTTCTCCAAAACAGCACCTCCTAGTTAAAAATGCAAGTTCTTTCCATCTACATAAAAAGTCTTCTAAACAAAAACCTTCCCAATCTATACAGACAGATTAATCCACACAGACAACTTTATTCATACAAGACTTGATGAAAAACCAACAAAACAGCAACTGAGTTTATAGCTGGTAAGGCAATTGCATTTGTATTTACAGATATTCATACAATAAAAAAGAAAAACAAACTCATTTACATATATTCCCAAGTATATAGCCTATTTCAAACACAAATAATGGATCATTAAACAGTGTAAGAAAAGCCCATTTAGTAGTAACAATTTTCCAAAGTTCAATTACAGCAATCATATATCATTTGGAAGAAATTGAAGCTAAGAGACTGATGAGCAAAAATTCATTTCACAATGAATGCCAAAAACAAAAGTACCTACAAAGTAAAAAACTAGACAACAATGGTTCTCAGTACTGATTGCTACAACAATTTAATGGAGAAAGGTTCTAAGTTTGACAACTTATGAAAAATGGGAACATCTCTTTATTATAAAGCTGAAAACTCTATAAACATCCTTGCTGAAAATGATTGTCTAGTTTAACAACCACTATTTCATAAACACTTTGCATTAGCCTTTTACAGAGCAATCAATTAGAAATATTCACTTGTTCCTTCTTGATGACAAGCACAGAAAACTTGTATCTTGCATTTGTTTGTGGAAGTTTAATAGCATTTGTGCATGAAAGAAGTTGTTTGGAAAAAGAACTCAAGTAGTGAATGCAGGACAAGAAGACCAAACCACGATAAACTGAGGTGCTATATCTCAAACTCTTACCTCTTTATTTACCATAATTGCTACTGTTAGTTAGAAGAAGAAATCAGAGTATTCTCCCTCTTTAGGTTTTTGATTTAATAACAAATATCAGTAGTGATAATATAAACACCTCTCTTCATGTTATAACTTATAAGACCATAAAGAAGTTAAGTCCAAGTAGATAATGAAATTTATCTTCCATTTGTAGAATATGATAATCATCATCATAATAACATAATAGTCCATTCTTTTAGCTTCATTTTCTCACACCCATTTGAAAATGAATCGTAGAAAAGGATCCAAACAGTCAACATCCACCAAATGTCTCACATTCACTAGCAGTTGCACAACAATAAACTTGTAAACAATGGCTTACAATCCCCAACCATCTTCAGAATACACCTACAGCCTACAGGGCTTAATTCATGTAAGGATCCATAGGAGAATGTCAAAAATGGAAACACTCATACATAATACAATCACACACTACATAGAAATTGAAAATTCCAAACATTTTTTCAAAAAAACACCAAAATATTACTAATTCAGTTATCTGGCCTTCAGAAGGACTTTAACCAGGCATGATGTTAAGAATTTTGACTAGTCTAGAATCAATAAAATGGAACTCTACATCAAATTCTTCTACTTAATATGCTCGTAAAAGAGCACACTCATTCCATCTAAGAAAAAAAGGTCCCAAACAAAAACTTACCAATCTATTCAGACATATTAATCAACACAGCCCCTTAAAATGGTACACATAACCAAGAATTTAGATTTACAAACAGGCTACAATGGTTAACATTTTGAAGCGGCAGTAAACGATTGTAATTATTATGCAAATCTAACTAAAAATTAACAAGTGCTAGCACGATTTTAATCTGGTAAAACACACACACACACACACACACATATATACATATATATATATATATATATATATATATACACACACACACTAATAAGCCACATTAAACTAAGACAAACATACATACCCCTTGGATTCTCTTTCCAGTAACAGGGCATTTCGGTCCACTTGCCCTCTTCTTGGTAGTCTGATATACTAGCTTACCACCTATCAAAAACACCAAATAACCATATAAAACTTCTAGCGACACAAACAGACAACAACAATCAAATGTAAAATTTCATGAAAAAATAAATTCAATCATAAATCCTAAATCAGAACATTCAAGTGATTACTCCTCCAATGCTAGAATTATGGTCATAGAGCACGTAAAATAAAGAAAGTTACCAGGGGTTTTAACAACCCGATGTTGATTCGATTTGGTGGCGTAACTGTGCCGTTTACGGTAAGTGAGCCGTTGCACCATTTTTCCGGCCGACAGTTCTCTGTGTGATTTTGAGGGGAGGCTGGAAGAGAAGGAAGCTGGGAGAACGATGAGATGTATATGAAGGATGCCCTAGGTTTAAGATTATTTGGGCCTCAATAATATGTTGGGCCTAACTCAATGGGCTTAGTTTAAAATTTTCATCCAATCGTCTTTAACCGATCAAATGGGCCTGATTTGGCCCGAAACCAACGGAGAACCAGGTCCAGGACCGACCATGACCGGTAGGGACCGGGACCCCGTCCAACAGTTATTAATAGGTTGTATTTTTCTAGAAAATTTATGACATGGGACCAGTTATATATAGGTCCGATTTATTTAATAAAAAAAAATAGGTTTTTACAACATTTTCAAGTTCATTTTACCAAAAACTTCAAAGAAAGTTGAAGTTTTTCAAGTTTTTGTAAGTGTTAAAATACTAAATCGTAAAAATCATAATTATAAAAACATCTATAACATTTTTGTGCAGAAATATTTTCAAAAATATTTTTAAAGCATGTTTGAACGACCCAGTTAGATATTTTAATGTGTATTTCAATAAGACATTATCTATAAGATAAAATCTTCAAACACAAACTTCTTTACGTTCAAAATTGATTTTTGAAAAAAAAAAATTTGGGACCAGTTTGGGCCCATCTCGGACCGGTTTTAAGTAGTAAGGACCAGTTACAAAACATATAGACCAGGCCATGGGTTTTTGGTCGGGACCGGGTTCGGTCACACAAAGCAATTCTAGCACAGTGATCGATTTGGGGTCACGCCAGACCGATTTTTGGTCATCTCTAATCGTATTTTTGCATCATCTATTTAATAACTTATTTATAGGGGTGAACTTGATATGGTATCAAGTTTTTTTCTCCTCAACATTGTATATCAACCGATTATAATTGATACACAAAATCTTATATTGCATATGACATATCAATCAATTATAATTGGTACACAAAATCTTATATTGGTGCACCAATCAACTATATGTGGTACCAACTTTTTTCAATTAGTATTGGTTTTGTATCAACTTCAAGTTACATAGATGACAACTTTATCATTTTGTTCATATTTAATTCAAACACCCCCCTTCCTCCTTAGGACACGAAATGGTCTTCCGGTTGGAGGTGAGCTAAAATGGAACGACGGGGATTGAATGGCGGCAAGGCCATAAAGTAAGTGAAGTTGCAAGCTATCCAAGCAGAATCGGGCACGTCAATGAATCCGCCATAATCCTTTTTGAGTTTTTAGATAACACATGTAATGTTTTATTTGCAACGAATAAAAGTTGCAAATGTTGAAACAAAGTAGTTAAAGCTACAATATTTATATTCAATACATAAAAATACAGAAAAACTAATAAGGTTTAGAACACCTATTTTTGTCCCATTCTTTGTAGGGCTTTAGGTTCTAATGTTTCAAAATAAAGATATATCACATTGAGACTCAATTAGGGCTGAATACACATACACACTGCTCTCCTCCAATGGCAACCTTTAGTTTCCTTTTTGTGTGACCTAAAAATCAACTTCAAAACCATTCTAATCATTAAATATAACAAAGAATTGAACTTAAGCGTGAAAAACTAACCTTAAATTGTCGATTTGATGTGAAGAAATCAGATTTTGAAGCCCCTAATCATCCGTGAATTCCTTTGACAGACACTTCTTTAGAAAACATTGTGTGAACCAAACGCTGGTCTATCTTTAGAACATGTCTAACCAATTAATCCCTCCATAACTCTCCACAGTGTGTTATTTTGAACATGTTCCGTTGTTTCCTTTGTATCACATTTGTGTTTTTGTTGTTTAGAGTGTATCTCAGAGTATCATAAGGTGTATACGATGAGTATCACAATGGACGTAAGTGGGTATATAGAGGGAGAATGATCTTAATTGATGTATCGTATGTAGCCGGTAGTTATTTTAGTGGAATGTTCATGTTGAAGGAAGAGGAGAGATAAGAATACACATAAAATACTATTATTTAAAATTATTAATTTTTCAATTTAAACTTTGATTTGTAGTTGAGATTGGACCTACCCATTTATCCCTTGAATGTCCCCCTATTATCGAAATAATATATATCAACGGTGGGTTGGTGGAGCGGGTTGGTCTAGGTTGGGTTGGGTTGAGCTAAGCAAACCCATTTCCAACCCTCATGATTAACAGTTCAGCGTTTTGACGGGTTGTGTTTGGTTGAGTTGTTGGCGGGTTGGGTTGGACGGGGTTGACGATTTTTTGTACATCCCTACTTGAAGGCAAGTTCCATATGAGGCACCAGTGGAGGTTTTCAGTATTCAACTTTTTACCCAAAAAGTACCCTCTCACGTTATTGTCTCGGAATGGCGGCCATGGCCTAAACAAGATAAATACTTATACCCATAGAGCCTAAACTAAATTTTCGGTTCGATTGCCCTAAGAAACGAAGCCATTGACATAAAAATAACAAGACTCGGTTTCGTATCTTTACCTTGAATCAACGAAAAACAAGCTCCTATTGTCGTTTTCTCCTAGAATTCTTGATCGTTTTCGAAACCGTTTGATGGAATACGGGCAACTGATTTTGGTGTATAAAAGATGTTGAAAGATTCATGAAATTTAAAATAAAAAGCTTCATCACAAATAATTCTCATTTCTCTGTACACATCACAAAACAAAGACTGTTTGGAAAGTCATATGAGCAAACTGTTACAACAGGCAATAGAGTTGTTTATATTTTCCTCCCCTTTTTGGTATTTCAATCAAAATCAAACATTATTCTCCTGTGGAGTCACGACCGGAATCGCAACGGCAGCCGGGGCCGGGGCTTGTGCTATGGCAAAGTGCAAGCCTCTTCTTTGCAATACAAATGCAATCTGTGATGCCGCCAATGCTGCCGCCTCCTGTTATAAACAAACAAACAATGCAGTTTAGCAGAATACCCGAGCGTCCCACGCGATGAACGGAAAGGTGTTTGTGGCTGATGATTTAGGCCAATAAATTAGGGAAGGGGACCAAGAATGGAATTAGGAATTCCATAAACCATAAACCCTAAACTTAAAGGACTCAAATTTGATCAAAAGCTTGGAGCTTTTTGCCTTTTTGCTTAATAGAAAGAAAAGTGTGGAGACAAACCTGTCTTTGCCTTCGACGCTGCAAGATGCTGATGGCCCAGGCCATGATGTAGCACGGCAGAAGAAACCCAGCAACCCGAAGCAAGAAAAGCTGCCAAACAACCATAATCAATCAGACATATTTCAATGAGAATATATATATATATATATATATATATATAGAGAGAGAGAGAGAGAGAGAGAAACTGAGGAACACCCTAATAACCATTCATCTGTATGGTATGCAGATGTGCATACACGTATTTAAAGATGTTTCCTGGTTCTATGCACGTGTCCATACCGGAAAAATTACTTGTATACACGTATGCATACTATACAGATGAATGGTTATTAAGGCGTTCCTCAGTTTTTCGTTTTGTTGCGATTTTCCCCTAAATCCAACCTTAATAACCATTCATTCATTTGTACGATAAGCGCACGTGCATAAAAGTAATGTATGTATGCACATGTGCATAAAATACACACATACATAAAAACCAGGAAACATCTTCAATTAGTTTTATGCACACATGCATATCGAACATATGCAATGGTTATTAGGGAGTTCCTCAGTATTCCATTTTTTGTGGTTTTCCCCAAAACCTAAGTTCATATATATATATATATATATATATATATGTGTGTGTGTGTGTGTGTGTGTGTGTTTTCTCAAACCATATATACTTACGGTCAAGAAAGTAGATGCATCTTCATCTCCATCTCCGTCAGAATCCGGCACAATTACCGCATGTCGTAGTAGCAAAAGAGCCATTAACTGCAAAACATTAGAAGTCGTCGCAAGTTTTAATCTCTCTCTAGTGCACCAAAATCAATTACTTTTTCATCATTCAATTTCCATCTTGTGAAATCCTGTTACATAAATATGGCTCCCAAGACTTACAATTAAAACAGCTGAACGACAAAATGCAGCTCCACTGGCATTTGATGCATTGTAATCCTCGTATTCGGCTTCCAGAAATTGGCGTTCAGCTTCAGCAATTGCCAAGAGACGTGGGTCGTTCAAATCCATTGGCGTTCCTGAGATTTGCCATCCTCCCCTGATAAAGATTCAAAACAATTTAGATTATCTATATCTATACTATCTTATTAAGCAAATTTAGTAAAAGTCTTAAAGTCTTAAAATTATAAATGACCAAAATAACCTTTATACTAACTTTTTCACCCCCTCCTCTCCTCACATAAGCTCACCCTCTCACAACCAATTTTTTTAAAATTATAATTTTAAATTTACATTTTATACCCCTATAATTAATTAATTAATTTACTTTACGTCTTTTACTTTTAAATGTTTCATTTTAAACATTTATCAAATTAACATAAATAATCGTATATCAATTAAAATATGTTTAAAAAATACATTTTTATTTTAACAAGTTACATCATTATAATCGTCTCGTTAATACCTTCGAAATGAGTCCAATATTGAATACTTTTTGACTTAATTATATTATTATATATTATATATACTGTGAAAAAATATTTTTAATATTTACGATTTATACTTTTATAGTTATTTATTTATATATATACTATATATTTTGCGGTTAGGCTGTCCAAATTGCACTGTATAATATGTTTTTGGGTTTTTTGAATATATATATATATATATATACATGTATTAATTCAACCTTAATATGAGTTTCTAGGCAAAAAAGAGGGTAAACAGTTGAAATTTCATTCTAAAACCCATCTTTTTTTGTCTTTTCATGGCTTATGATCTGTCAAATTTGTAGTTTTTTTTATTGTTTTTGAGTGTTTATCTTAAAACTCACGTTTCTTGGTTCTTTGCTCTTGGTGTAAATCAAATACATTTGTGGAGTTGTTTAAATATGTTGGATTTTAAATATATTGAATATTAAACTGTCATACAATTTTTTTCATCGATAGTCTGTAATTGGAACCATAACTCTTATTTATTCAAATTGTATTAATATGTAAAGACCAAGTGTAACCTATATCATCGTTAAATCTTATTTTATAAAACCAGTGGAACTTCCAAATCGTTAAAATTAATGGCTCCCGCCGCATTGCACGGGTACACAACTAGTCATAAAAAAATATGATATTAACATAGATTCTTATTCGAGAAAGAGAATAATGGATTACCCGATATCAATGGTGGTCTCTTCCAAGCGAGGTCGGGGAGGAGGAGCAATATAGCCAGGTTGATAAGGCTGCATAAGGAATCATCATATGAACAAATATCCGGGAAAATAGATACATAAATTAGACAACTTGTCCCTGAGGGTGCGTTTGGTAAGCATACAGGACAAGACCAGACAAGACAGCTGGACAGGTGAAAGAATTGAGAAAAGTTTTAAGGTTTTATTTTGACATGGGTAATTTAGTAATTTAACTATCTTGACCCATCTCCCCGATTTTTGTTCTACCTATTTAGTGGGAAAAAAACTACATTTTTCTCTCACTCAGTCATATCCTGTCCCAGTCTAATTGTCATGGGGACCTTAAATTGAAAAGGTTAAAATTTGAGAATTTTGATAATAGTAGTAGTAGCATACTTGGTGGCATATCTCACAAGTGATGTCACCCTTTTCATTGCACCAATGTTGAACACACTTCCTGTGAGCATACTGCACAAACATCAAACTTAATCACAAAAAAGACAAAGATGTGGACACAAAGGAGTTAAATGTGTATATTCATCAATGCATATCTACTATGTATTGATGCATATACACTATCAAGATAGTATTTTGTCAAATGTGTCATCAATGCATATCTACTATGTGTATATACACACGTATATATCGGTCAGGTTCAGGAGAAAACCACGATAAAAAGAAAAACTGAGGAACACCCTGGTACAGTTCATATGTACAGTATGCACATGTGCATACAAGTAACTTGTTTCGTACGCAGAGCATGCACACGTGCATAAAAACCAAGAAACAACTTCAATTACTTGTATGCACATGTGCATACAGTACAAATGAATGGTTACTAGGGTGTTCCTCAGTTTTTCATTTTTTGGGGTTTTCCTTGAACCTCCCTCTCTCCCTCTCTATGTGTGTGTGTGTATATTCACATTAAGGTTAGGCATCGGTGAGAAGGAGAGTTAAGGTGAGAAGCGTAAAACACGATCTCCACCCTTGGATGCACATTAGGATGAGATGCACCGAGATGCATCGGATCAATCCCCATATCAAGCGCGATTCATGGGTGGGCTTGAGATTAAAGGTGATCAAGGGTCCAGATCCCTTCTTACGCTTCTAACCTTAACTCTCCTTCTCACACGATCTTTCGCCACTCGCATTGATGCATATACTAGTTGAAGTTCATATAGTGCATATGCATCAACGCATATACTGGTTCTCATGGTTCTCAGAAATACATATGGTTCTAATCTGATCTTGTACCTCCTACTCTAAAGCACGTGTATACTATAAAAAAATATATCCGGAAATGGATTACCTTAAGACTACCATTGCAAGCACATGGTGTCTCCAATTTATCGATTGAATCTTCCTCTTGGCAAATACGACACTCTGCTATTGTTAATAGAGGCGCTTCTTCATCATCCAAGGCCCCGTTTTCATCCACTGCACGAGCTACGTCTGTGGAAGATGAGGGGCCCACCATCTCCTCGGTCTTTTTTACGTTTTCTCCGCCCACAGGCTTCACCAGATTTACATCCAGAACCAAGTGATCACCCATTTAGTTAGAACTCAAACCTCTGTATAAGAAAAGAAACAAAAGCAAACACCATTCTTTTCGCTAAAACTCACATGATCATAACACCCCGTATACCAATTTCAGAATATCGAATTCCAAATGGTCATTAAACCTCTTAAATTTAAAAACTTTTGGGTAAAAAAACATAAAAACTCAAAATCCATATCTTAATCTTCTTTATTTTCATAAACCCCCAAAAAACATGAATAGAAAAACTAGTAAATTCTTGGAAATAGGCGAAACCCATATAATCTGAAGGATAATAAGCATAAATAATTAAATCCCATATGCCATTGCTTAAATTCAGAATCGAAAATGGAAAAGGGGATCGATCATTAAGCATAAAATTACACAAACCATATAAATGCAGACCAATATCATCATGAAAACCAACACCAGATACCAATTTTAATCAACCTCAAACAAAATCTAATCGTGATAACAAAACGCCATGACCGAATTAAAACATAAAACTAAAACAATCCCACATGTCGATTTTGACCACGATCGACGTATACAAAACAAAACCCTAGAAGCCCAATTAAAAGGGTGTCATCCAATTCCACCAAATTGAAATCAATACCAATACAGAAACCATATATACGAATCGATCAAAAGGAATAGATGCATTACCTAAGGATGAAAGAAAGAAAATGTGAGATGATGGCAGGGAATCAGAAGCGATTGCCGGCCAAAGAAATGGAGGTGGGGAGAGCTTTTTTGTTGGGTTGTTTTATTTCTCTGTTTTAACAGTGTTGTTGTTGTTGTTGTTGTCCGATTTGCTCAAAACCGCGTTGTTTTGAAAGCAAATGGGTGAAAGAATTTAGGGGAAGATCGATTGATTTATATATTGGGGAAAAAAAAGGTAAGATTTTGGTTTCCCCTAAATTAACGCTTTTGGAGACGTTAGGGCATTTGTTTCTAACGGCTGCAACTTTTATGACAGCTGACTTTTGACCCACTCCCTTTTCCAATTAATATTTCAAAAATATTATTTATTAAAATCTATTTTATATCATAAAATATTTGATAAAAAATTTTAAAAATTATTTTTTATNCACACACACTAGTTTTCTACCCGTTGCAATGCAGCAGGATGCAAAAATTTCTGAATTTTTTTTTCTAGAGAAGATTTTTCTGGCTTATAATAATTGAATTTGTTCGAATTTATAAAACTTAACTCATTTTAAAATGCTTAGAGTTATGATTGTTTTTTGACAAGTTTTTAGAAGTATTGGTAATGCATACCATATAAGCTAATATTATTTAAGACACAACATATAAAACAAGCTTATTTATCTATATTATATTATAAAGTATTTGACAAAAACTCTTAAAAACCATTTTTTATGCATAAAGTACTGTTTATTGATGCATATTATTTAAAATTCAAGATTACAAGTAAATTGTGCATAAGTACAACTTATTAAAGCTTCATTTTTGAATTTGTGTAACTAAATATAGATAAACATAATCAAATACGGGATATACATCTCATTTTGAATATAAAAAATCTAAAATATAATTAGGATAATCATTGAGTTCTAACAGAATACTTAATTATTATCTTTATAAAATGTTATATTATTAAACTAAAAATAAATTGTTTCATTATTAAATTTAAATTAAATTATAATAAAAAAATTGAATTAGATAAATGTACAAAAAAACTAGAATTTTTAAATAGTTTTTTTCATACTGATATCAATTTATTTTTTTCAAATTTTTAATTATGATATCTTCAAATTTATGTTTTATTCAAAAATAAAAATATTATCACTCTCTCAAAACCGCATAAAACCATGTTATATCGACAGATACAAAAAATAAATTGAAATATTAAAATCAAAATTTGACAAAAATATATCGATATTAGTATCAAACTTAATATCTAAAATTCCTCATATCTTGTATAATTTTTTAACTCAATTTTTTTATTATAATTTAATTTAGGTTCAATAACGAAATAATTTGTATTTGGTTTAATAATATAGTTTTCTTATAAAAATAATAATTAATTATTTTGTTATAACTTGATAATTATCCTAATTATATTTTAGATTTTTTATATTTTAAAATGGGATTTTATCCTCTATTTGATTATGTTTATCCGTAGTTAGTTACATGAATTCAAACATTGAGCTTTAATAAGTTGTACTTATACATAATTAGTTGTAATCTTGAATTTTAAGTAATATGCATCAATATACAGTACTTTATGCATAAAAAATGGTTTTAAGAGTTTTTGTCAAATTTTTATAATATAGTATAGATAATATAACATTTTATAAAGATAATAATTAAGTGTTTTGTTAGAACTCAATGATTATCTTAATTATATTTTAGATTTTTTATATTTAAAATGAGATGTTTATCATATATTTGATTATGTTTATCTGAAGTTAGTTACACGAATTCAGATATGGAGCTTTAATAAGTTGTACTTACGCACAATCTACTTGTAATCTTAAGTTTTAAGTAATATGGATTAATAAACAGTACTTTACACATAAAAAATAGTTTTTAAGAGTTTTTGTCAAATGCTTTATAATATAATATAAATAGTATTTATCTCTCATATACATTTAATTTCAATGGTTCTCTTCTACTTTCTCTATTTTGGAGAAAGTTATGAGATATCTGTTAGCGTAAAAATCCGTAAAATTTATGTTTTCAAGAAACCGTTGGAGACGTTCTTATGCATGTTTTTTGCTCCAATAGTTTTCTTTAAAACCGCAACCGTAAAATAGAGAAAGTATAAGAGAGATGATGAAATTCTATAAATTTGAAGAAGTTTCTAAAAATGATTACAATGAGAGAAATCTGTTTTTTTTAATATAAACTTTGAAACTAAATTTTCAGAGAGATAAACAATATTTTATCAGATGAATAAATTATTTTAATAATATAATCAATATTATAATCTTTAAAATAAAGAATTTACGGAAGTTGAATGTGTTCTTGTTTTTCAAGATCTTGAAGTTTCATCTTCCATTTTGATTTATTTTTAAATAACCTGTTGAGATACAACTTATGTTTTTTTTTCCTTTTACAAAAGTCATTATTAACTTATAATAAGTTAAAATGGTTTAACTTTTTCAAAAACTTCTTATTACTGGTTTGACACCGATATAAGCTGTTTATTCAAATACTCGTAAGTGCTTATTACCGATGTCATACAATAAGTTGTTTTTTATAAGCAATCCCAAACACCCCCTTAATTATTATTGTATTTATTAAAATGAAAAATAGTTAGGTGATGACATTTTTTATTGGTTATTTTGTTAAAATTACAAATATAATAACTACATCCTTCATTTAAAGATTATTTAAAATGGAGATTTTGACGTGTATTTATTTTAACAAAATTTTCAAAACTTTCTTCAGAATTGAAAAAGTAGGAGAGAGATGATAAAATTCTTCAAAATTTAGAGAACTCTTAAAAAATAATTTATTTATGAAAGCAATGATTTTTATTCGAATTCTTGAAATTAAATATTTAGAAAAGATAAATAATATTTTATTAACTGTATTGAATATTTTAATAACATAATTGATATTGTAATATCCAAAATGAAAAAGCTGTTGAAGTGAATGTAATTTCTTTTTAAAGATTTTGACTTTTGATCTTCATTTTAGAATTTGTGGGTTTCCTACTTATACATAATTATCGAGTCAAGTTTTACAATAAAGGGTATATTTAATCATATAAGATAGATAAATTTATGTTTCTTTTCAGATAAAATTCAAAACCTTCTGTAATTTTTTTTTGTAAATACTTCTAATAAAACTTTAAAGTTAACAGTTAAAAAAACCTTATATATATATATATATATATAGAGAGAGAGAGAGAGAGAGAGAGAGGGGGGAGAGAGAGAGGTTGGTTATTATACAACATTTGACATTTGTGCAACCAATACAACACAATCTCAACCGTCAATTTCATTTGATTAATATGTGATTTCATGGAAGTTTTGATTATTTTCTAATATAAAGTATTGATCATACTTAATAAACCATATTCATCTTCCATAAATATTCAAATCATAATAAATAGACTCATTATTTCCATAAATCTCTCAATTTATTGGGTTGAATTAGTTGTACAAATGTGATGAGTTGTATTTGAAACGAACTCTATCTCTCTCTCTCTCTCTCTCTCTATATATATATATATATATATATATATATATATGAGAGGATTCAAATTGACCAACTTTAAAGTTAATATATAAAAATCCTATAATTTATAAATACATAAAAAAGATTCAAAGCCTTTTATTTTAAAAACCAATTTTGTTTTATTTTTATTCTTTGATTTAAGCAAAATAAATATTACTTAATTGGAGGGTAAATTAGGTATTTTAAATGAAAACAACAAGATGCTCCATTTTGACATATTAACTTTGTAAATGTACAAGTAGGTTGGTTCTTTAACATGTCTCTTTCAATGTAGTTGATGAATTGGTCTCTTTATACTCACCCATTTTGTTGGATTTCCATTAAATTAATTTTTTCAAACAAAGTGGATTATATAAAATTAAATATTTGTAACAATACATCACTAACCATTGTTACAGAATTCAAACCAATAATGATAGATTATATTATTAGTCACTTGGAACTGTAGTAGCAACAAATTGGCGTGACGTCATTCTAGTTTCCAGGAGTGCATTGGAGTTTGATCTTTCGGTCATTTATTCTCCAAGGCATAATTTTTCGTGACAAGTGGAAGACAGAAAGAGCCGCTAAATGATCATACCAGACAGGTGTAGGCAGCTTGACCTACCTGTCAACTATCAGTCTCCTGAAGCGCCCCTTCTTGGTAGTTAATCTCACTCGTTGGTCGTCACGAACTGGATTCACACCAGCACCTCTAGGAGCAAAAAACAGGCCCGACGAACAAAATTCTCCGGGAAGCCCTATCTTTCGGTAGTCCTTTATTATAGTTAGTCAAATGTAATATTTTCAAAGATATTCAGATTTTTTTTTTAAATTGGGTCTACGTATATTTTTAAAACTGAAGAGTTAATTAAAAAGACAACAAAATTTAAGCTAAAAGTAACAAATTTGACAACAATGGGACTTGAACCCAAGCCTTTTGTACAATGACATAAGCATTTACCATCTCACAAATTAAAGTCTTGTGTTAACATTTCAGTTTTGGCACATTCATAAACGTAAATTTTCCCCTTATGACGGAACCATAAAACGATGACACGTTTCATTCAATGTGGGTCCGACTCTAGATATTGTGGTCCATCGTAGATATGGGTTCGGGACTCCCAAACCCATTTTCAATGAGTGAAAGAAAGGACCGAGCTTGAAAATTTCGACTTTTTCAAACTAGACTTCCCCAAAGCCCGAGTTGAATCATTTTTTGGATTGCATAACGATAACAAAACATACAACCAACAAAATGAAGCATATTTTCCAAATATACACCAACATCAAAATATTGAGACAAAGTGTGATGATGCATTTCAAAAATCAAGCACCCCGTGGTATCACGATTTAATCATTCTGCATCTACCAAACAACCCCTAACCCAACAATATATAACAAAAAATTGACAGTAACATTTCTGCTAAATTACATCGGTTTTCCGGTACTCACTATCTTCTGCTGCAATGCAAATACGACATCTCTCTCTCCATATCGTATTCAACTATATCTAATTCATCGACAAGAAGAAAACAAACGTGTATTATGAGTGTCTACCTATTCGGGTAACTATATACTTCCCTTTCTCTAGATCGTATATTGTCTTTACATTCGGGGGATTCCTCCATTTCGACCCAAAATATGCAGCACCGATCAACAAAAATATCACAAACGCTAACGTCCAAGAGTCCACGCCCAGTATTGATTTCACTGGGTACAATTGCCCCACATCTAACTCGCTCATGATTTGTGAGATGAAGGCGCCCAATGCCCAATCCAGTGGAATGTCGCTCACCTGATTAGCGTATCGAATCCTGTTCAACCCACCATCCCATCAAAACACTCCCCATTTTTATACTTCATATATAGATATATGGGCAGGTTCCATTAGGTGCATATGGTAAACTGGACAATACAGAACAGAACATGGATCATGTTTGGTAGGACAAAGTGGAACGGGCGTGTTCCACCGCCATCCCATGAAACAAGGTGGAACAAGCCTATGTTTTACCAATATACCCTCAAAACAAAACATAATTCTCTGCTAAAACATTAAATACGTCTCACTTTTCACATTTTATCAATTCTTCATATTTTGGTGTCAGTTTAATCGTCTTGACAAAAACTTTCTACTGATACATTTTATTATAAAAAAAGTTATTTTGTTATAATTTAATAAATTAAATATATTAATCAAGATATAGAGAAGATATAAACAACTCATTAGAGGTAAATTGATCATTTTATCAGTCCTGATCCAGTCCTATCTTACCAAGCGCTAAACAACTGTCATGTCCTATTCTATCCTATTCTGTATTGTCCTGTCTAGGTACCATATATACCCTTAGGAACCTAAAATTGATTAGGAACCTGGGGACTACCCAGAGTGTGACACATGGCATACTCATCGGTAATATAAATGTGTTATTCATCATGAATGTTGTAACATATTTATTATGAAATTGTGATTCATCATGAATAGCACCTCCATATTTGTCATGAGTAACACATTCATGATGAATATTCATCTACGAACACATGGAGTGCTGTACGGGTTCCTAACGGAACTTCCCTCTATATATATGGAGAACAAGCTCTGATTGAAATGTTACCTTTTATCATCGAGTGCAATTCCAAGGCTGTCATGAAGTAAAGCAATGATATATGCTGATGAGAAGCAGTAACGATGCAAATCTTCATCCTTAAATGTTGGGTATTTCCTCTTTAACTTTGACCAATCATCTTCACAAAACTTTTTTCCAGCCACCATCAGCTCTGAAAGAAATGTTCTTGGTGACAGCCCAAAGAACTGCAACAAAACAAACCACAAACATCACCAAATTTCAAAACACCATTCATGATATTGATAGGGGTGCGTTTGGTATGTTGGATTGGACAAAACATGGATCATTGTTCCACATTTGGTAGGACTTTTATGTGGAACAGAGTAGAACGGGAGTAATCCACCTGCACCCCATGGAACAAGGTGGAATAGACCTACATTTTACCAATATAACTACAAAATAAAACCCAATCTCTTCTAAAACATGAAATACGTGTCCCTCTTACATTTAATTTATTGTATTTCATGCTCTCTAAACTTTCGTTTTACAGTCCTCAAAATATTAATTTTTATACAGTTTCTATATTTTGATTAATTTATGTAATTTATTAAATATTGATAAATAAAAAATAATAATAATAATATAGAAAAGGTATAAAATAAAAATTGAAAACTACATAAACTTTTTATTTTCGTGTCATTTTAATCATCTTGACGAAAACTTTCTAATGATATATTTTGTTATAAAAAATATTTATTTTATTATAATTTAACAAATTACATAAATTAATCACAATATATAAACAACTCATTAAGGGTAAATTGGTCATTTTATTTGTTCTGTCATGTCCATTTCTGTGTTACCAAACATTGAATAGTTGTTATGTCCTGTCCTATCTGTCTGGATACCAACGCACCTAAGAGATGAGGGTTTGTTCATTTTTCGCCATTTAACATTGAAGATATGATTGTGGGTCCCGTTTCCTTGACATGGGACCCACAAAATGAATAAATAGGAATATTAGAGTAACCTTAGATGTATGGAAGAAATTCTCCGTCGCCAAAAATTTTCCTTCAAGCTTGGGCATAAACGTCGAGCCAATGTAGCATTGGTCATAGGTGCAATCCTCTGTTTATCATAACAACAGACAATAAATGAGGGTAATCGACAACAGGATGTGTTACGCTATTTATATGTGTGTGTGTATATATATAGGGGTTGAATCAAATGAGAACCACAAAAAAGTTACAAACCCCGTGAGAACCATTGTTACATGATTTTTTTCATCAAATGCTAGGATTTAAGATATTGCTTTTTCATAATGTGATAGTTTCACATGTATCTGATTCACCATATGAATATTTTTTATGTGTATTTTTTGTTTCACTAAGTGAATTAAAAAAAAGTTTCATATGCAATTTTTTTCATAAGGTGAACACAAACATATGTGAAACAATATGTTAAATTATAGCTTTTGATCAAAAAACTAATGTAAAAAGATATTTTTATATCGGTTCTTATAGGTTTGTAACCTTTTTGTGGTTCTCATTTGATTATCGTCCTATATATAGGGTTGGGTTCCGGTGAGAATGAGTTACAGTGAGAAGGTAAGAAGGAATCTCCACCTTGGATCAATCCTAATTGAAGAGTTCCACTAGATCAACACTAATGAGAAGCACGGGACCGATTCCCTTCTAAAGCGCAATTCATGGATAGATTTGAGATTAAAAGTGATCAAGGGTCCAAATCCCTTCTTACACTTCCCGCCTTAAGTCCTATTCTCACACGATCCTTAATCTCTCTCTCTCTCTCTCTCTATATATATATATATAAATAAATAAACATGTACCTTTGCCTTTCTGCAACAGCGTTAAAGAGGCAGATCGGCACTCAGAGAAGTTGCCACTTGAATGTAGAACGGATGATTGTTCATTCATTTCAACAAAAGAACCAGGAGTGTAATTCCCGATCATCGCATTGTGTTTATATCCTTTTGGTGAACATGGATCAACTGGTTCCTTGTTACCAAAGGATTCTGAAAAAACATAAACTGAAATTTGTTAAAATTCTAGAAAGAAGAGCAATGTGTGCCACAAATATGAACGGCGAGCAAGCCCATAAAGATTGTTGTACAATTTTTAAACATTGAATTTATACATCAGAACACAATGAGAGAATTACGAAAGAACGTAGAAGCAACAATGCAACTATCTGTCTATATAGAGGCTGTTTGATTGGTGTTCCATTAAAACCTGTATGGATAAAGTTGTCTGTGTGGATTAATCTGTCAGAATAGATTGAGAAGGTTTTTGTTTAAGACGGTTTTTTTATAAATGGAAGGGGCGTGTTTTTTAATTAGGAGGGACAAGTTTGGAAAAAAAAAACTTGGATTTCTGCGTAAAGCTCCCCTAGAAGCTTACTGAATAAGCCACTTTCTATATCATTAAGCCACTACCAAACAGTCATGTATAGCTGACTGAATAAGCTATGAGTCCCATTAAGCTCACTAAGCTACTAACAAACAAAACCTACGTAGGAGATAAAAAACACATATACCAACCTGGATTAGAACCTTTTGCGAACATTGACCAACGAATCAAGTCAAATGCAACATTCTGCAAAGAAGGCACATTGTAATCAATCAAAAAGAGTAAGCTGTTTACCTGACCAATACACTGCATATTAAATTCAAATGAACACAGGTAAAAGATGTTTACCTGACCAAACTCGAGCAAGCTGTGGCTGTAAAGACTATAACTGACATTTCCAAACTTTACCGTCTGTGAAAATTCAGGGGGAATTGCTGCACTTGAGAAAAAGGTTACCTGAAAATTTTAGTGCAGTGATTCTAGTCACAATCAGATTAGGTAATATACTTCTGAACTTTTAACAGTCACAACATGTCACCATTGTATATTTAGCCAATTCTGAACACTTCCATATTTAATATGCATAATTGCATTATTCCTTCAAATGCATCATTTAGACAAAAGACACCCATAGTGACTAGGATCAATATCTCATATTTGGAAACTAGCAGTTAGCACAGTCAATCTTCCACGAGTTATTTGTACCAATTGATTAGTTTGAACCCAAACTCGACATAATGTGTGTAAGGGGTTGTGTGGTTGGTCTTTCATCAACTCCTTTATGGATAAATATGTATGTGTGGATTAATTTGTCTGTATAGATCAGGAAGGTATTTGTTTGGGATGGTTTTTTCATAGATGGAAGAATAGTGTTTTTTAACTGAGAGTGGCAGATTTGAAGAAACTTGGCTTTCTGCATAAATCTTTCCAATAAACCTTCCCAATAAACCTTCCCCCTAGAAGCTTACTAAATAAGCTACTTTCTATATCACCAAGCCACTACCAAACAGTAATGTGTAGCTAATCCAATAAGTTGTAAGTCCCATTAAGCTCATTAAGCTGCTAACAAACAGGCCATAAACCAGGAAAATAAAGATTCATAAGTAGCTGTCTTCTAAAAACAATTCCCATCCACATATGGTCCTCGAACTACAGTTATAACCAAACTGAGGTCAATCCAAATTGATCTCGTAAAGGATCTTCTACAAAAGAAATACGTTTATTTTTCAAATGGTTCATATCACCAAGAATCTTCATCCCAATCATACCGTTCAAATGTGCCAATATATATGCCACTAGCTTTATTGTACAACCAACAAGTGATGCACCATGTAGAATTCAATCAAAACTTTCAACTCTACAATTATCACCCAACTATAACACAAGATAACCACACAATCTACAGATTTGAGCCTTTTAGATTTGAACGTCTTTATGTACTAACGATATATTCTTTCTTGCTATATTATAGCATCTAAAAGACTCTTTTCAGGAAACAATAATCATAACACAAATAATGTATCATTACAAAGATAAACAAAAAGAAGAAGAAGAACGAAAACCTGAGCAGAAGCACCACCAAGTTCAATTATCCCTGTTGTTTCCTGAGGATCATCTCCAAGAGTTCCAAGAGCATAATTAGCCACAACCCATGCATATACTCCCTCATCAGAACCTAAGGGAAAAATTTGCATACTTTTTAAGTCCCATCATACAGACAAAATACACATAATTTCATCATATCCACATCTCTTAAAACAGACCACAAAGGAAAGATTATTCTAGACCTGCAAATACTAGTCGAAAATGGTGATTCAAGTAAATCCATGGAATGTAAAAGCTTTTGTTGAAAAATTGTGATATGATATGCAAAACAGAAAATTCTCGAGTTCCTGGCATGGCCGCACATTATATTCAAGCACGGTGCATAATGTTACTTTGCAAAACAAAAACTTTTGGGTGTTCTGACACGCCCACACCTTATGATCAACCACGGGCAAGCGTAGTGTTATTTCGTGAACAGATACTTTTGGGTCTTCAAGAACGGCTGCACCTTAACTAAGCCTGGCCGTGTGCAAAGATAATTATGATTTTCTTAGACTTTAGAATTAAGATCAAATTGGGATTCCACCTGGATTACTATAAATACCCCCCTCGAGATCCATCGGATATAGAACGAAATTGAGAGCTTAGAAGCCCTAGTTTGAGTAGAGAAAATATTCAGACATATTATACACAATTTAGTGTTCGGTTTGTAATTTCTCTTTGGTGTTTGGATATTCCTAATCAATAAAAGTTCCTTTCATATAGACATACATCACCATACTGGTGGTGAAACCACATAAATCTTTGTGTTTTGTGTGTTTTCAAAGTTCTTAGGTTGATTAATCGTTGTGCTTTCTATCCTATTTTCTGGTGTTCAAAACCCCAATAGCTTTTACAAGAATCATAAATCCCACATACAGTTTTCATCATACCTGAAATAACAGAAGCCCAATCATTGCGAAAGGCGAATCCAGAAGTCCTCAAGACATTCCTGCAAGACTCTAGAATCCGTTCTTGTACACTCAAATCCAACATCCTTAACCCGGCCGTCGCCATCAATCTGACCTCTGTTTCCCCCCACTTCTCTCCTGGAATCCTCTCCCTTGCAAACTCCAATAGCTCCAACACAGACGCACCCGCCCCCTTGGGATCCTCCGCAAACGCAGATAATCCAGGGCTAACCCTCATTGAAGCCAACCCCTTCTTACCACTAAGATCAAAAACAGGAGCTCCATCCTTAATCACATACTGAAACACATGAATCCGACTCCCCGTGCTCCCTCCATCAATGATGATTCGATACCGTTTCTGTACCGGATTACGGGAATTAAAATACAAATAACAAGAAGACACAAAAACAAAGGTCAGGAATCCGATAATATAGATATTCGATTTGGTAAGATGCGGTTGTTTTTGGTTTCTGGAGAAGAGATTTGTGGATCGCAGAGATTGATTAGGGCGAAATTTAAGCTTTATGGAGTTATCCATTTTCTTCTTCTCTTTATTGATATGAGGGCGATCGACTGCTTCTGCCACACGAGCATTCGACCTTCGCATCCAAAAAATTTATCTGTATACCATACGAACATGTACAGTTAGCAAATTAAAGACGCAGATTTTTATGATGTGAGTAGTAGTATGTATCCCTCCGGTTGAAATTGGAGATGAGAGAGGGGTGATCGGCGATGGAAGATTGCCGTCTCTCTCTCGATCTCCAGGTTGGATCGGAGGGAAAAACCGACGATGATTCAGGCGATTCTGGTTATGTGTAAGGAAGCGGCTCCTCCCCACTATGATGGATGTATTTCAAGGTTTCGGTATCAGTAATGGCGTCGACGGGATTTGTGTTGGACCGGCTTCCTCGCTGGTCCCTTTCTTTGTTTGAATTTAGCCCCTCTACTTTACTACTTGCCACATTAAGCCCCTGAAGTCAAGTTTATACAAGAAGAGTACCTAAATTCCCTTTGTTGACCGTTAATGGAAAATCACATGTGATTATTAGGAGTGTGTAAGACCCGAATTATTTGAAATCCCAACCCAAACCAAAAACAATGTATTTATGTAAAACCCGAATGTCCCGAAAATCTGAAAACTGACTTTTTGAGAAAATTTAAGTTCGGGTTAGTTTTGATTTTTGGCCACCTGATCCGTCCGAAAATCCGAAATATATATACATATATATTTTAAATATTATATAAATATACTTATCTATCTAATTATCTTTTAAAAGTTATAAAAATCTTAGTCGATCGTGTTTCTTCTAATTTCTAAGCATATTATCGATTTATCAATCCTCTAAATTGATTGAATTCATCATCAAAATCGGTTATATATATATATATATATATATATATTTTGCATTATAACTAAACCCAAACCCGACCAACCAGAATCTGAAAAATCCCAAATTTGAAATCTAAAAATGAGGCTTGATTTCTATATCCGAAATCCGATCGGGTTTTTAATTTCCCCTTCTGAACTCGTCTGACCCCCCGATGCACACCCCTAGTGATTATGCATTGTGATTTGGTTGTTTTCTTATTTAAGTATTGTTCCTCGTTTAAACCTACCTCAACGTCCCACATCTTTGAACAATTAAGTTTTGGGTCCCACTTTATTAGAAAAAGGCTGGATAGAACAAAATTGTTGATAAATAAGAAAGCAAATCAATCAAAAGTAGTTTCTCTATCAATAAATCTGATTGATGTCAATACAATACTACTTACATACATAAATATATGGGGGAAGTTTAAGAAGAAAACCCAAAAAAAATGAAAAAAAATAGGAACACTCTGGTACCCATTAATTTAAACGGTATGCACATGTGCATACAAATAATCGAAGTTGTTTCTTGGTTTTTCTGCGCATGTATGTTATGCACATGTGATACAAATAACTGAAGTTGTTTCTTGGTTTTTCTGAGCATGCATGTTATGCACATGTGCATACCAACCAAACTGCTTACAAATTACTTGTATACACATGTGCATATGGTCTAGATGAATGGTTACCAGGGTGTTACTTATCAGTTTTTTATTTTTTTTTACGGTTTTTCCTAAACCTGACCCTACATGTATGTATTCGACATAAATTCGAATATTTGAGGGATTGGACAGGATTGAATCATGAATGTCTGTTGTGCATCTGATTGGTTCGCAAACTAGCTTCATCCTGCATACCATAACCGAAACTTGGTGGTCTAAAATCCAAATGCCCCTACATACATATATACGTACATATCATATAACTAAACCAGTATATCAAACATGTACGGATTTTTATACGTTTCAGAGTAGTTAAAACAACGTACCAGACCATGTATGCTTTGTTGAGCCTCGAAAAACCCGTCATGTGTCGGTGCCAACGAATTTAATTGACCCTATTGACGAAAATATCGAACAGAAAAACCTTAAAAGTATTCTCACACATGTTCCCTTTGAATAATATGAATGTGTACCAAATAGAGTTCATATATACCAGTCCCTGCATGCTTTGTTGATTAACATAGTAACCATCATGAGGTGGCTCCATCAAGTTCAACTGCAGCTACATTTAAACCAATTAACCATTTCAAATATTGGCGAAGGATCGTGTGAGAAGAGAAGTTATGTGAGAAGCGTAAGAATTGATCACTTTTGATCTCATGTCCACTCATAAATTGCGCTTTAAAAGAGAATTGATCTAGTGCATCTCATTAATGTTGACATTCAATTATGACCGATCCAAGAGTGAAGATCTCTTCTTATCCTTCTGACCATAACTCTCCATCTCACCGGAACCCAACCCTTCAAATATATGTATATTGAGAGAGAGGATGATTTAAACGAGAACAGTAACCAAATAAGAAAACACGAGAACAACCAAATCACATGTGATTTTCCACTAAACTAAAATGCGATACGGTCAACACAAGGTCGTGTAAACCACATGTGATTTTAATGCACAATCACATGTGATTTGGCGGATCTCGTGTTTTCTTATTTGGTCATTGTTCTCGTTTGAACCTGACCCTATATATAGGATCAAGTTCGGGGGAAAACCACAAAAAAGAAAAGAAAAATCGAGGAACACACTAGTACCCATTCATCTGTACGGTATGCACATATGCAAGTAATGTGTAAGTAATTTTTCCAGTATGCACATGTACATAACATGCACACGTGCACAGAAACCAGGAAACATCTTCTATTACTTGTATACACATGTGCATACCGTACAGATGAACGGTTATTAGGGTATTCCTCGGTTTTTTTGGGTTTTCCCCTGAACCCCTCTCTCTCTCTCTCTCTCTCTATATATATATATATATATATATTATATAATACTACAATTTTCCGTTAAATAATCATAAACTATAATACCAGTCCCTGCACATTTTGTTGGGTCCCATAATAGCCATGAAGAGTTATTCCATCTGAGCTCATGCTTTCCTATTAGCAACATAGATTCAAGTTAAAATTTGGTTTTAATCCAAACACAAACCGTACGATTTCGAAACATAAGACCATCTTTCATTCTTTTATGTTCCGAAACATAAGACCTTACAGTGATTTGGGTCCACAAAGATTCCCTATTTTGGCATTATTGTGTAGTAAAGCAAACGAGCGCGGTATATACCACCCGGAACCCGGAGGTGGGATTTGGGGGTAACATGTACGTAGACCTGACCTCCACCCTAAAGAGTAGAGCGGTTGTTTCCATGAAGACTCCCAGCTGGTGAAAAGTGTGTGAAGAGAAGTATAGATAAGCTAAATTTTTGAAAAAGTAGATACGAGTAAGCAATAATAATACAAATAGAATGACAGATATGCTAAATTTTGAGAAACTAGATAGGAACACGCAAGCAACAACAGTATAAACATAACCGAGGTGTGAAAACTACACAACCTTAGTATAACTTAGGGCCTGTTTGTTAGCAGCTTAACGAGCATAATGGGACTCATAGCTTATTCGGTCAGCTATATATGACTGTTTGGTGGTGGCTTAATGATATAAAAAGTGACTTACTCAGTAAGCTTCCAAGGGAAGCTTTTTTTCCAAACTTAGCCTCTCCCAATTAAAAAACACACTCCTTCCATCCATTAAAAAACCCTCCAAAACAAAACCCTTCTCAATCTATACAGACAGATTAATCTACCCTGTCAGTTTTATCCATATAGGACTTAACGGAAAACCAACGACCAGCCCCTTAATCAATAAAGCATATATACGGGAAAGAAAAAAGAATTCGAATAAAACCAACCATTTGCTGCAAGTTGTCTCGGACCTCGAGCATTACAGGTTCAGGTTCTGATTGTACCTGCATAATTTAGACAACAATTACAAGTTACCGAACGTAAAATTATAGAGCACGTACGTAAGATGGCAACAAAAACCCGTCACTAACCTTTCTTTTCTTGTTTGCACTCTTTCTTTTACTCGTTTTTGCAGAAACAGCTCCAAGATTCTCCTCTTCTACATCACGGATAGAAAGAGCGTTGTTGCTACATTCTTTGTTGTTCACATTTACACACGTCTTTAAAGCTTCCACAAGAGCACGAAATGCAATATCGTAGCTCTCCTCAGATAAAGATCCTTCTTCACCCAATTGAATGGCGTGTTTGCATAGATCGTTATATAGTTGTACCCGGGTTTGCATCCGTTCCATTCCTTCGGTCGTTGACTGATTGTTCTTTGCATCTTTTGTCCACCTTTTTAAAATATAACAAGACGGAATGTTTGAAAACCCACAAATCTGAAGAACGATCATCGCATGTCTGCAAAGATAACCTCTGTACTCAAACAGCAAACACGAACACCAAACCTCTGATTTCATCCCGTTCCATGTAACCATGAAACTTTCGGCTTTTTCGCAATCGTCCACGGTGTATATCGTGATAGACCCGTCTTCCCGTTCTCGTTTTGGATGACAACCAACGACTCCCAAAACCTCGACTTGGAACTTTTTGAAAATTGTGTGAGTATATTCCGATGACATTTGTTTTTCCCATGGTGACGGGGATTTTAAGGCTGGTTGTTTGTGCCAAGTATCGAAGTCGGCAATGGCTTCCTCTTCATACCGGTTTTGAAGAATCGTACCATATTGTCGAATGAACTCTTTTAACGTAACTTTCTTGTGGATATATTTGTCAAAGAAAGAATTTACACTTTCGGCACGTTGGGGCGTCGACATCCCGGCTAAAAAAGTATCCTTCATATAAGTAGGCACCCATTTTTTTCGATCTTCGTATAAAGAATGAAACCATTCATTTTCTTGAAGCTCAAATCGACCAACGAGCTTCCACCATCTCATATCAAACTCTTCATCGTTCAACGACTTAAAAATGCACTTGCTAAATTTACTCATGAATTTGTCATGCCGTCGTATTACATGAGCAAGACTTTCGGGAATTTTTTCGAGGATACTCCAGAGCGAAAAGCAATGCCGTGAAAGCGGAAAAACCTCCATCGTGGCTGCCTCCAATGCTTTTCCTTGATCGGTAATAATAACTTTCGGAGCTTTTCCTCCCATCGCTCTGAGCCACATTTTCATCAACCAAACACACGTTGTCTTGGACTCGTCTGCAACCAACGCACATCCGAGCAAAATCGCTTGAAAATGATGGTTCACCCCGATAAAAAGAGCAAACGGCATTTTATCGCTGTTTCTAACGTAACTGATATCAAAAGAAACAACGTCGCTAAAGCTCGTATAGTCGTTTCTGCTTTTGGCATCAATCCAAAACAAATTTCTTAGACGTTGGTCTTCATTCAAATCGATTGCATAGAAGAAATTCGGGTTCTCTTTCTTGATATGCATAAAATACTCGAGCATAACTTGACCATCCCCTTCTTCGAGAGCCAAGTAACGGCCTCGGTCGAATTGGTAATTTAAGTCATCTCTTAAAGAGCCAACGCTACTATACCCTCCAGATTGTCTCGACATCTGGACATACATTTTCTTTGTTCGTTCACTAACCGCATGCAAAATATCCATATTGTTCTTCTCGGCTAACTTTACGTTCTTATGAATTCGAAAATGATAAGCTAAGGCTGGTAAGAGTTCGTGATTGTGATCCTTTATGAACTCGTGAATATACCATTTTCCGTCCTTTCTTCTTTTAACATGCATGCTTGCTTTGCAGTCGGTTTTCTTGACACTGGGACGCCTAGTGCTACCACCGTCTGATTCTGGGGTGACTCCGTATCTAGAACATGCAAATTTAGCATCGATGAATTCTTTCGACTTCTTTGACCGACGGCTGTTTTTAATTGACGTGGTGAATCCCATGGATTTAGCGTATTCTTGATAAAATGAATAAGCTGCCTCGTGAGATTCGAATTCAATACCGTCATGAAGCTCAAAATCTTTATCCCCTTCAACAGTTGTAACATCTCGTCCAGGAGAAGCAACAATTAGGCCATCTTTGTCGCTTCGTTCATCAATAACATCGGCTAAATGTCGATTCATAGCTTCACCTGCTTATTGGTTTGCCTACAGTTCACCACATCACCAACCATATTTTAGTTTCTCCCTCTTTCATGAACTAAAATACGTCCCATGAAAACAATATGAAATGCTGGAATGAGAACTAATGGGGCAAAATGTATATATATAGGGTCAGGTTCTGGGAAAACCGCAAAAAAAAAAAAAAAAAAAAACCTGGGGAACACCCTAGTAACCCGCTTTCATCTGGATGGTATGCACATGTGCATACAAGTAATTTGTCCATAAGCACATGGGCATAAATGCACACATGCATACAAACCAAGAAACAACTTCAATCACTTGTATGCATATGTGCATACCGTCCAGATGAATGATTACCGAAGAGTTCCCCAGTTTTTCATTTTTTGGTGGTTTTCCCTTGAACCACCCTCTATATAGTACATGTATGTATATATGCATATACTAAAGTCAACTCACGTTAAAGGAAACCACAAAAAAATAGAAAATTGAGGAACACCCTGATAACCCTTCATTTGTGCCATATGCACATGTGCATAAAAGTAATTGAAAACATTTCCTAGTTTCTATGCACATGTGCATACCAGATAAATTACTTTTATGCACATGTGCATACAAGACAAATGAATAGTTATTATGATGTTCCTCATTTTCCATTTTTTGTGGTTTCCTTTGAACCTAACCCTACTATAATCAGTCCTCGTCCTTTCACATAACATTACGAAAGAAAATTGTTTTAAGCATAAAACCAAGGAAAAAAATAACTTTAAACCTTATGTGAACGAAATTAATAAACATTTGCTAATTTTTCTGATAAAACAAGAAAGTGTTGATGGGTTTCTTGTGAGTGATGTAGACCAACTTTAGTCAAGATCCTCCTACTACTTTTACAATGCATACTTCTGCCATAATAATGGACCAATAAAACACAAAAATCATAAAACAAGTCTCCCGGTCTTTACAAATGGAATGTCACTGAACAAACCTCAATCTTTATGATCAAACTTTACAGAATTGAAGCAAGTCCTGAGTGTGAAATAATCAAATGAGATAATGATAACGTGTTAGGGAAGGATTACGGGCCTATTTGTTAGCAGCTTAATGAGCTTTTGGTCCGCTATACATGACTGTGTGGTAGTGGCTTAATGATATAGAAAGTGGCTTATTCAATAAGCTTCTAAGGGTGAGATTTATGCAGAAAGCCAAGTTTTTTTCCATACTTGACCTTCCTAATTACAAAGCACGCTCCTTCAGTATGTGAAAAAATCATCCCAAACAAAAACCTTCTCAATCCATACAGACAAATTAGTCCACACAAACAGCTTTATTTGTACAGGATTTGATGAAAAACCAACCAATCAGCCCCTACATGTAAAACCATCAGACGAAACGAATCCCATTTGAGTTTGAAGACAAATAAACAAAATTAATCAGGAAATAACATGGCGAATTCGTCGTATATTCAAGAGTCCACATATGTTCAACTCCAAATGAGATTATTATTATGAAAATGAAAATTCTGAAATGTTAATTATTCAAGTAAAGTATTAGCTCACTATTTCAATTAAATTAAATTAAAAATGCGTTTTACAATGTCCTCATAAATTTTGGGCAAACGAACCCATCCCACCTGAGGTGGGGATCTGGAGAGGGTAAGATGTACGTAGACCTAACCTAACAAGATCCCCGACTTGTGAAAAGTGTGCCAAAGAGATACAATATGAAGATTTGAAAAACTGGTCAAGAGAAAGCAAAAACATACAAATAGAGTCGGTATAAAAGAAGCATAACCAATTTAAGAAAACCATGTACCCCTGGTCTAACTTACCAACCCTATCTCCCACCCTCTACCTCTGCAGCTCCCTACCTCCTACTCTAGCTACAAGTCCCCACCTCTAGTTCGCTACCCTAATCCTAGGTTCCAAGAGTTCCTGTAAAAGGTATGTCCTCATAAATGCCTAAGGCTTCATGTCTAACTTCAGTTGCTCATTCCATGTCCTCCCGTCCCCTCGACCGTCGCACTTTCTATCCTCCTTACTAATGGAGCCGCCATTTGTCTCCAACAAACGTGGCCAAACCACTTGAATCACCCCTCCCTCAACTTATACACGATGGCTGCAACTCGCAACATCGTTTGGAAGACCTTGTTCAGTATCTAGTTAAACATGGTTCTACCACAGGTCAATCTAAGCATCCTCATTTCAGCAACTTCCATCTTCCTCTCATGTGCCTTCCTTATCTCCCGGCACTCCGTTCCATACAACATAGTTGGTTTGATGACCACACTATAAAAAAATTGCAAGTTCAATTTTAGTTGGACCTTCACAACACCCCTATGGCAACTCTCCACTTTAGTCACCCCACCTTGATGCAATGTGTTACGTCATCCTCGACCTCACCCTGGGGGGGTGTCAAATCAAGTGTGGAGTTTCTAACATCCTCATCGTCAAGCATGTAATTATTGAAAACAAATTTTGGCCACATCAAGATTAAGATATAACCTTGTGATAATTGAGAGTTTAAATTCCACCATCTAAACCATTTGATGGTATATTTACCTTGGAATGTTATCAGCATGCAATCTAAACATGCAAACAAGCACTTTATGATTCATTCTTATTGACACTTCTAGATTATGACATTGTAAATTATGTACATAAGTAGGCAAAACATATGCAGAAAAAGTTAACTAAAGCAGTCAGGAGTCTTCACGAAAACAGTCGCTCTATCCTCTAGGGCAGACAACATGTCTACATGCATCTCATCTAACCCTACCAACTTTACATTTGGACGAATTAGGTTTGTTTGGTTTGGCATATGCAAAAGTTATTGACTTTTTTCAAGAATAGTTGTCTATTAATCAACATAAACCAGTCAATGTTAGGGTATGTTTGTTACCGTAGCTTAATGGGACTCTGCTTATCCAGTCAGTTATACATGACCGTTTGGTAGTAGCTTAATGATACAGAAAGTGACTTATTTCAGTGAGCTTTTAGGGATAGCTTTATGCAGAAAGCCAAGTTTTTCCAAACATACGCCTCCAAAAAACTGCTACCATCTACGAAAAAAACCCTCCCAAACAAAAACGTTGCGATCTATACAGACATATTAATCCACACAGGCGGCTTTATCCATAGAGAATTAACTTAATGAAAAACCAATCAAACAGCCCCATTCTCATTGCAGTTTCCATCCACTTCCACCTCATCCTACCTCTTCTTCTCGTCTCAAATCCATCCTTTTTTAAACGCCATCTTCAAGAACAAGAAACCCATAATCCAAATGGAGGATATGTATTATACTTGTCATATGACTCCAGACTTCCCCAATAGAATCTGAGGTTTGGCATGATCTTTATCATACATGTTTTTATTTCTTTCATGGTGACAGAACCCCTTAAAAACATCAATAGATTAAGCAAAATATGAAAACAAACGTTAACAGAAAATACCTTTTCAGCCACTAAAAACACACTGAAAAATCCCCAAACGATCCGTTCAAGTACCAATTCATGCCACGGTGCCACGAACGAGCTCAAATCGGGTATCTCATAACCCATCAGCACATCTAGCAAGTGTGGTGGAAAACCCTAACAAGAGGCGGTGCCCCAGAAGAAATGTAAAAAAATGCGAAAGTTAAAGTTTATACATCGATTTGAGTTTACAAAAGAGGGTATATATCGGTGGCACCAATGAGTTGATTTGTAGTGTTTGTATGATTGAAATAAACAATTGTTGGTGGGTTTAATTCAGGAGATGTGGAGGATTTGGTTTCGAAATCAACCCTTGAATTGGGTCTTTTTAGGAGTCCGAATTGAAGATCAAATTCAATTCGTGGGGGACTTTGAAGTTCTTGGCAGTATTTTGTTTTCCATTCAAAGTTATTGTAACCTATTTTGTTTTAAAAATTATTTATTTTATTATAACTTAATAAATTACATAAATAATAAATTAATAAAAATATATAAATAACCCATCAAAGATAAATTGGTTATTTCACGAGTCTTCTCTTGTTTTAATATATCTTATCAAACGCTAAACAACTATTATATCATATCAGAATACGAAATGCATCATAAAATAACATAATTGTTAGATATGCAGTATAACAGATCTCATGCAAGCATATATAACCACAAGAATGGTGCTTGGTTGGTTTGAACTTAGACTCTAAGGGTGCGTTTGGTGCGCAGACAGGACAGGACATGACAGCTATTCAGCGTTTGGTAAGACCTGTCAGGACAAGATAGAACTAGTTAAAATGACCAATTTACCCTCAGTGAGTTGTTTAGTGTTTTTTCATTAAATAATCAATATAAATGTTTACAAATACTATTTAAAAATACCAATGTATGTTACATAAATCAGTATAGCAAACAACAAACATAAATCAGTATAGCAAACAATAACAGCAAACATAAATCACTAGCTTGATAGTGGAATATTGATAGTGGAATAGTTATAAAAATGTATGTTTGATAGTGGAATAGTAAAAGAAATGCATTGGCCCCAGATTATGAGATCTCCCAATTATGTGTAGCTCTATCAGACGAGGGCAGCATAAGTACAGAAAGTAAAGGGCCAAAACAGCAAACATAAATTAGTAGCAAAATCGAGTAGAAACAACATACAAAATGCAAAATCGAGTAGAAATAGCATACAGAATGCAAAATCGAGTAGAAACAGCAAACATAAGGGTATGGAGAAAGGGTGCTGTCGAGTTCTTCTAAATCGAGTTACGCAAAATCGAGTAGAAACAACACTCGGACTATGAAGGAGAAGAGAGATCGATTACCTGAGAGTATGGAGAAAGGAGAATGTCGAATCGACAGACTATGAAACGATTCGTGCTGTCAAGTTCTTCTAAACGATTGATGAAGGAGAGGCGTCGCTTTTGTGAAGGGAAACGATTCTGTCCAGAACGACGTCGATTGAAATATGCCGCCGATCGATGAAGGAGATGGTGGAAGCGACGGAGGCGACGTTGTGAAGGGGGAGAAGGGTGTGTTGCGTATAAGGTTAAGAGAGGATAGATATTTAAAATATTTTCTGTTCTACTTAGGGTCGTATACTTGCTCTATAGTTAGTCTCACATAAGGGCCACACCAAATATGGAATAAATGTGTTCTGTCCTGTTCCATCTTATTTTGTTTATCAAACGTACCCTAAAGGTCAAAGTATTTGGATGTTTTAGATTCAAATTAAAGGAGAAATAAAAATCCCCTCGTTGTCACAGAGGTTCAAATGCAGTGATTCCGGACTCCCGTAAAACAGTTGGATATCCATGTTAACGAAAAAACACTGGAAATGATATAATATATATATATATATTAAAGGAAGAACCAAGAGTATTAAGGTGACATCATGAGAATTTAGTATTGAAGTGTTGGTGAATTGTGGTTGAGTTTATGATATCCCACTTTGGTAAATAATTGAAAATTTTGAACAATATAAAGTGTATAAGAAAGGTGGATTGGATGCCTTTGTGTCAAATATGGGGTTTGCCTCATAGGGTTGTCTTTCTTTTGATGACTTTCTTTGAAATTTATAACCATGGTTGGAAACCAATCAAACCCCAAATGGTAGAAATTATAGTGCAAAATTAATTATATAATATCATATCTTTATATATATATATATATATATATATATTAAGGGAAGAACCAAGAGTATTGAGGTGACATAACGAGAATTGAGTATTAAGGTGTTGGTGAATTGTGGTTGAGTTTGAGATATCCCACATTGGTGAAAATTTGAAAACTTTGAACAATATGAAGTGTATAAGAAAGATGGATTGGATGCATTTATGTCAAATATGGGTTTTGCATCATAGGGTTGTCTTTATTTGGACGACCCTCTTTGAAATTTATAACCATGGTTAGAAACCAATCAAACAAAATGATAAAAATTATAGTGCAAAATTAATTATATAATATTATTATATCTATATATATATATATAATATTATATCTATATACATATTAAAGTAAGAAACAAGAGTATTGAGCTGTTGATGAATTGTGTTTGAGTTTGAGATATCTCACATTGGTGAATAATTTAAAACTTTGAACAATATGAAGTGTATAAGAAATGTGGATTTGATGCTTTTGTGTCAAATATGGGGTTATTAAAGGAAGAACCAATAGTATTGAAGTGACATCATGAGAATTGAGTATTGAGGTGTTGGTGAATTGTGGTTGAGTTTGAGATATCTCACATTGGTGAAGAATTGAAAATTTTAAACAATATGAAGTGTATAAGAAAGATGGATTGGATGCATTTGTGTCTAATATGAAGTTTGTTTCATAGGGTTGTCTTTATTTGGATGACCTTCTTTAAAATTTATAACCATGGTTGAAAACCAATCAAACCAAATGGTAGAAATTATAATGCAAAATTAATTATATTATATTTTTATATATATAAAAGTAAAACCTTGGGATGATGAGGTGACACCATGAGAATTATAAAATTTAAAACATTGCAATGATGAGGTGGAAAATGGATTGGTGCATTTGTGTCGATTCATGGAGTTTGCTTAATGGGTATATATATATATATATATGTATATATTTATATTTTATTTAACTTTTCGAATTATTTGAATATTATTTATTGATGATTTATTAACAACTAATATATTTATATAGACAATATTCAAATTATTAATCAAAATACTCATGCTACTGCACAACGTGCGATTCCGATACTAGTTTTATATTAAAAAAACATTTTTTTTGTTTGTTCCCGCAAACAAATTACAAATTTTTTGTTTTGTTCCAAGCTGGAATATTCGGGTCCGGATCACAACGGCTAGACCTATAGCAGAATAAAATTCCCGGCCCGACTTCACTCGAGTCGGGTCAATCGTTCAACCAAACTCTCAGGCAACTGAACCGGAAGGCCACGACGACGGACGACGAAAATTGAAAAGAGCCCTCGAACCACCACCAGCCACCGGAAATTGGCACTTCTTCTGACCGGAGTCGAAGTCTCCGGTATATATGATGTCTTACTTCAATGCTAATTCTTTTCCCGACTCTAGGGCAAAATTGTGTTACTGCACTTGTAAAAAATTAGGGCAAAAATTAAACTTTTCCAAATTTTTGCTAATTTTTTACTTTCCAAAAGCTTTCAATGCTTGTTACTTGCTTAAATTTCTATAATCAAATGCCACTGGATAGAAGCGTCGTGTAAATGGAATATCTTTTAATTCTGAGGGTTTGTTTGATATGTAAAAGTTGAATTGGAATGATGATCATTGCCTCCTCTGTTGAAGGAATTGCTCTTTGGTTTAGGATGCTTAAAAAGTTGTTTTTCAAACGATCATACGTGATAAAATTGCAAATAGATAAAACTATAGAAAAAATTGCAAAAAAGATTCGTTGTAATTTGCATTTCCAGTTTTGCACAGTGTGAGGTTTGACATTGAAAGAATAAATAGCATACTTGCTTTTTTATAAATGAATGATGTGTAGTATATGGTTGTTTATAGTGAAGTGAAAGCAGAGAACTGAGGAAGCAGATAGTTGATATTAATTTGGAGATGGGCTGCTGATATGAGTAGACTTTCGTTTAGGCCACGTCCTCTAGATTTTCACAAGAAGTTACCTATATTGAAATCGATCAAAGATTTTGAAGATGACGATACTCCAACTTCTACCCGGACTAAGATGCTTCGTCTTGTGGCTGAAGCTGATAACGAGACACAGGTTCAGCTTGCATTTTGGTTTTACATTGATTCTTGTCTTGTTCATTTGGATCTTCATTTTTCCCCGTGTCCACTACAAATTAGTTCCCAAAGATGTATGCTGTTTCACAAGAAGTGGTTTAGGCAGTACTCGTTGCCATGGACCTAGTTGGCTAGTTATCCCAGTAAATCTCATTAAGCGCTCATGTCCATGAATTGTCTATCTATCTATTTTTTTTAAGTATATACAATTTATATACCGATTGAAAGTCACACACATGTCTCACATTTGGTGAGGTTGGAACCCTTGACCTCTAGAAAGGTTGGGATACCAGATGCCACTGGGCCAAATGCCCTTTGGTCTATCTATCCAATATTGATTGTTTGGCACCTTTTTAAGAGAAAGCCATGCTACCAGACTTTGATGATTGACTAGGTTCTTGGGGGTTTGGGGTTACCTGGTGCTGTTGGTATGTCAAACTCAGGGCACATGGGGCTCTACCTTGCTGCGGGATATTAGATTCAAATCTTATGATAGAACCTCAGAGTGATACTAAGATGCAAAAATTCACCACAGAGCAACGGTATATGGAGCCTGAAATAATGTCTACATTGAATGGCATAGAGTTGTTTTACAAAAAAAAGAATCGACTCTTCTCAATGGCCTTCGGTGCCAGACTCTTTGACTGGTAGCAACAAATATGTTTGCTCCCTTTTTAGAATTTTTACAACCAGTTACTATTGTATTTGCCATATGATGCTATAAAGCTTACCAATTATTTAATGCATTTGATTTAAAATATCTGATGGGCATTACTTTGTCACAGTGGCTACGTGCTTCAGATAGTATCACCAAGAAATGCCAAAAAATGTGTTAATCCTTTACGGTGATCCGTGGCAGATTTAAAATAAATTTAATCTCTACATCTATCAGCAAGAGTTGACCTATGTATTTTGTCAATGGTGTCAAGAATTACAAGGACAACTCAAATTAGGATGAATTGATCAACAAAGTGCAAAAGATTAAAAAGATGCATGTTTAAAGTCTTCAAAATAAGCCGCAAAATAGATTTCTGGCTTCAAAACTGGCTGCCCACTTGCAACCTTTTGCTTTTTCTAAACTCTTTATGTTAACACCCTAAGGACATATACCATTCCTACTGGAGTTTCTAATGTTCAGTAAGTACTTCATGAAAGATAACAGAAAATATGTGCCTGCAGTGTAAAATATTTACCCAGGCTCCATAGATGGTCTAAATGAAGATTAGCAAAAATAGCATGGAAAAAGAAGTTCCACTTTACCAGGAACAAATATATAGCAAAAAACATCAGCATGGCTTGTCATTAGGTTCTTTCTTCCTCTCTTGCTTGTATGAGTTTATCACAGAGTGTCTAATCCAACAGAACTGTGTATGTTTGTTTGTATGTATGTTGTCTTATACAAATGATTGTGCATCACTATATAATAAGAATGGTTGATAAGATGTAAAGCTGCCATGCTTTTAATCTATGCTTGACAAAAGTTGAGGCAGAAAAAGAAAGACCAGGGGGGTTTGGATGGTAGAGCTTTGTTATCTGGTACCCCCATAATTGAATTGCTTGATCTAGACATTGTTTAAATAGTATCAACATCTTGCTTAGTCAAGGAGTGAGCATGTGATATTCTGCAGTACCTAAAAATTGCTGGACTCATGTTGAGAATCTGTATTTATCTAATCTGTAGGTACATCAAGTTGCTAGTAAGAAAACGGTTTCTGAGATACCTACTCCTGAATATGTTATTGTGGATACATATGAAAGAGATTACTCCCCCACTTTCAATCAACCGACATCTTATCTTCGTGCAAGGGGAGGTGTGTGAACGACTGGGACTGTTGATTTTAGAACTTGATTGATATTTTTTTATTAATAATATAAGAATAATTGCAGTGCGGGCTGAGATTGGAGAGTTTGTTGAGTATGATCTCGACAATGAGGATGAAGATTGGCTTGAGGAGTTCAACAGGGAAAGAAAGATTCTTCCAGCTGAAATGTAAGTTCAAGTCTTAATTAAGTGGTCTAAGGTCATGTGCAAGGTTTTCTCATACCAATCTTAAGGAGATTCATACCAATGAAAAATCCACTACCTTTCTCATGCTAATTTGATCATTGGGGCAGGTTTGAAACTATTTTCTTTAAGTTGGAGGTATTAGATCATAAAACTCGAGAAAGAGCAGGAGTTATAACTCCTACACTTGGCGCACCTATACCTGTACTTTTGACATTTGATGCTGCCGCTGAGGTTAGAATTATTCCTAGTTGCTTACATGAAGATGTCATTGATTGCTTGTAATTACCAGGGCTACCTTTTATGGATATACTAGGTGTATGGCGATGGCTTTCATTTTCACATCCAAAGTTACTATGCTGATATCTTCAGTTATACATCATTTGCTAGTTGCAACTAGCTCTTTGGTGTATCTTATTCAGGGTTGTTGCAAACAAAGTTTACTTTTTCTGGAGAGTCACATATTGAAGCATTCTGCTCCTGCTGACACTTTTATCTGTAACTCTGCAAATTTTCTTTTATTCATTCTTGGAGGAACATAGATGTTGATTATATCTTATTTTGTCAACTTATTAGGCACTTCAAGCTCTGAACGTAAAATATGGAGTGTTCCAATCCATCTACAATTACTGGAAAGAAAAGGTAAGCACCTTTTTGGTAGCACATAATAGTAAAAGATAACCAACCTCCGTGTTAAGATTTTGACAAACTTTTGGTGTATGTCATACGATAGTGTTTGTTGGAAAATTTGTATGGCATTTCTATTTACCAAAGAATTGATAAGTACTGGTTGACCCTGCGTACTTTTTAGGTGGAAAATATGTATTCTTTTGGATTATCATGAATACTCGTGGTTTTAGAATGTATCTGTTTTTGATGCATCTCAATCAAATATTCAATATCTTTTAGATCCAATAGCGAGTCTTTTAGTAACCAATCTGATGTCTGTAAGCTATTAAACTTCCAGTTTCTATTTTCCTACCAGTTTTTCTTTTGTACATCCTTCATCAATATTCCATAAAAACCTTCCCTGAATGAGAAGCATATCCTGAAGAGTGAGCGAGTGTGTTAGAAGGGTCTTATTATTGTTTATCTGCGCACCTGTAAATTTAGTGATATCCGTTCTCGTGCATGTGGTTGCTTTGTTATTGCAGGAGTTAAATGCTGCTTTTCTTGCATGCATCCAGATTCCCCAAACCTTTTCTTTATTTTGAACAATGCTCTATTTTGTTATTGTTACTCATAGTATAGTGGCTAGGAAAAATCATTATTCTTGAGGTGAAAATAACCTTGATTTTTCCATTTCCGTTATGATGGTATAATCAATAATGCGTACTTTTGTCTTTCCTTTTCTTTTTTCTGTCAGCGGGAAAGATGGCAAAAACCTGTTTTGCGCCGTTTGCAGGTTAGTTTTTGATTATTGTTAAAGAAGCGTTCTCATTTTAGTTGCATAAGTTTAGACCAAGGTTATCATCTTTCCGTTTTTCATCCTTAAGAGATTCTACTTTCTTACTAGAGTAATCACATGCCTAGATGCTTCAAAGTTTTCTCACCGACAATTCTTTTGAATGTCCAGTGTCCACAGGCATCCATATGCATATCAGATCAGAGCGATTATCAACTATAAAATTACCCTTAACACAAGGGTTTAGCTTTTGGATATCTAAAAGGACATGTTTTGCTAATTCATGCACATAAAGACACAGTTTGTTAACTTTCTGATCCACGGAAATCTATTTGTCATTTTGTTTTTTGAACTGCATCAAATCTGCTGGCACTCTCTCCCACTCCCTCTTTGGGGAAGTTAATGTTCATCTTGTTAATTTGGGCTACAGCCTCCTCCACCAGTCAACGATACCAATCCATACAATGTATTTAGACCAAGGGAAAAAGCTCACAGACTTCACACGAGAAGAGTAAGTGCCTAACGTGCTCATTCTTGGTTTGAACCTTTCCCTTTGATGATCAGAGTGTACTATCTTGATACTTACTAGAATTGATCTGTCTGCATCTGGTCTTTTGTTTTTTCATGTTCAGATGCAAAGACGGGAAAACAATGTGCAGTCATTTGAAAAGCTTCGTCAAGTAAGCACTGCAACCACCTTATGGCTTATGATTCTTGATCCATGTTCATATGTTTATGTGGTTCATAATTTCGCATCTTTTTGTAATACAGATTAATACACAAAACAGACACCTGTGGCATCCTTCATCTTTTCTGTAATTGTCCGTTATAGTTTGCATGGCGCTTGTTGTGTGTTAGAGTCCCACATCGTCTAGACACAAAACATAAAAAAATGTATATATATAGAAACCTCTCAGCTCTTTATACGAGCTCTTTTGGAGATTAATCTGATGGGGTTTCATATATTCTCACATGGGATCAGAGCCAAGGTCTACCATATGGGACATCTTTGCCCGGGACTCGACACTCAGTTGGAGGGGGCATGTTAAGAGTCCCACATCGGCTAGTCTCGGACACTCTCTTCAATACATGTTGGAACCCCCTTCTCTTCTCAAGGGCTCTTTTAGAGAGTAATCTAATGGGGTTCCACATATTCTCACAGTCGACATATAGGTCTTGTTGAATTTACCATCTTCAAATGTCTATTAGGATATCGTAGGTGACTAAATTTTCTGTTCTTTTTCTAGGTTGATATTATGAGTTTTAAGATAGAGCATTCACTCTATTTCTTATACACACACATACATACATATATAGGTGGATGTTCAAACAAGAACACCTTCATTTTAYGAAAACGCGAGAACACTCTTTTACCATTGAATATCACATGTAGTGATAATACTCTGGTGGTGTACTCGCTACTTGGCGTGTGATCTAGGGTTGCGCCAAAGGTTGCTCGCATCTGATTCATTATCACATGTGATGGACTATAGCATCACGTGATTCACTATAGTAAAAGGGTGTTCTTGTGTTTTAGTAAAATGGAAGTGTTCTCGTTTGAACCCTTCCCTATATATATACACACACATATATATATAGGGTTAGGTTCACGGGAAAACCGCAAAAAACGTAAAACCAAGGAACACCCTGGTAATTATTCATTTGAACGGTAACACATGTGCATACAAATAATTTGTAAGTAATTTTTCTTGTATACACATGTGCATAAAACCAAGAAACAACTTCAATTTCTTATATGCAATTATGCACATATGCATATTGTCCAGATACATGGTTACCAAGGTGTTCCTCAGTTTTTCACATTTTGGGGGGTTTTTCCTGAACCTTCGTCTGTATGTATATATGTGTGTGTGTGTGTATATACCTACATCTAACTTCATCTCCCTTACCCATGTACCTTCATGCCATGCTTTCATGTTAATGTGCTCTATGTTCTTACGTTGTACTTTAATCTGCCATCTTCAGGTTAGACGCAACCTTGAGCAAGCGAAGAACTTGCTCGATGCTCTAATCAAGGTATCACTATTATCTCTCTACTAACATTTATTTTTTGTTGTTTTATTGGTTTTCACTACTAATACTCACGAGTCTAACATCATCTGGTACAGAGAGAAGAGAAAAAGAGAGAAGTCATCGAGAGTGAAGTCACCCTTCAAAGGATCCAAATGAAGTACAAGGTAAACCATCGTAATGCACTTCCGTTACTGATTTGCATGGAACTTTGGAGTGTAATTAATGGATTCTGATTCGTCACATTCTGGATATTCAGAATGAATCAGAGCTTCTTGAAGACAGTTTAGCCCTACCAGGACTGCCATCTTTCTTGTCCAAGTTTGCTTCAAGCGAGGACGAATTTGTAGATTCAGATGATATCCAACACAATCGTGTAGCTCCTCAGCCTTATACTGTACAGAATCAGGCTTTGATGGACTCGAGATTCGTAATGCCCTCTGGGGGTGGCGTGAAACGAGAGTTCAGACGTCGGCCTCTCCCATATACTTGGCTCCATAAATTGGTAAATCTGATAACCTCTTTATTTCACATTCTTATTGCTACTACATCTCATATTTGTTTGCATATCCATTTTTAAGATGATGAATTTAGGGGAAAATATTGTGATTAAGATGATAATCTAGCGGCATCTAGGAAGCATGCCAATGGGTTCTTAGGTTTGGCATAAAAATGGGCAAAATGTATCAAAATTCAACGATGTTTGCCTTAGGGGCTGTTTGGTTGGGTTTTCATTAAGTCGTATATGGATAACGATGACTGTGTGAATTACTTTGTCCGTATAGATTGGGAGGGTTTTGTTTGGTACGGTTTTTTCATAGATTGAGGGAGCATGTTTTCTAATTGGGAGGGGTAGGTTCGGAAAAACTTGGCTTTCTACATAAAACTCCCCCTAGAAGCTTACCAAAAAACCCACTTTCTATATCATTAAGCCACTACCAAACAGTCATGTATAGCTGATCGAACAAGCTGTGAGTCCCATTAAGCTTTTTGAGCCGTTAACAAACAAGCCTATAGTTCCAATTCATTGTAACAAAGAATTCTCTCTCTCAACTAATGTAACAAAAATCTCAAAAATTCCTCATTTTTACCCATTTTGACCGATAATCTATTAATCTTGTAACAATTGATGATGTGGATGTCAAGTTTATCATCTACTTGGCCATAACCCTTTCTCAAGTATTTTGTAAACCTTTTGTTAACGGTTACTTACGTGATCAAATGTTACAAGATCAATGGGCTAGCGGTTAAAATTGATACAAGAAGGAAAATTTGAAATTTTGTTACATCAATTGAGAAAATAAATTCTTCGTTACACTAAAGAGGAACTAAACCAAACTTGTTGCATTTTGCTCTTAATAATACCAAAATTTGGGCGTGGCGCATGTGTGTATATTGTGACAAACGAGATAATGTACATAGATAGACTAGTAATCACAATCATTTAAAAAGAAATAAGACATAGATTGCGAGTTTGATGTAGCCCATTTGATATCAGGTGAAATCAAAGGGCATTACTTGAATGCTGCTATGGAACAATAGTGGGAAATTGACTGAAATAGTCATTTCCCACGAAACAATTCACCTCTTAGCCACTCCTCTCCCACTCACCAAAAAATACTACTTTCTCAAGTGCCTGGGTTGCAACTTGCGGAGGGGCCAATTTTTCAAAAAGAAGAAGAAGATAATCTTGAGTTTTGAATCATATGGCTCATTAATAAAATGGCACATGCCCAAACTTCCCGGAAATGAAAAATTAAGATGAGCACCTACGAAAGTAAATATGTTGAGACCTCCGCAAGTTGCTTGCCCTCCTTCGCAAGTTTGGAACTTTTTTTTTGATTAATCTGGATATCCAACCCGCTATGCGAGCCGACTAATCCTAGGACGACCACCTGCTTTGTGGGTAGCCCTGAGTCACTGCATTTGAACCTCTGTGGCCACAGCCCACAAGGGGATTTTTATTCCTCCTTGGATTTGAACCTGGGACCTCCAGGTACTTTGACCTTTGGGGCCCAAGCTCAAACCAATCAGGCACTTTTGACCTTTGGAACTTTAGTGGCACTTAAGTTGAGTTTTTTTAGAAAAATGCCCCATCTTCAAGTTCAGGAATGATTACTTGCATAGGGTAGTGATTTTGTTGAAAATGTGAGAGAGAAATGGCTAAGAGATGAATTTGGTCGGCCAAAATGGCTACTTTTGTTAATTTCCCAGAAATGGTTGAATATGGTATTTATGCGGTTCAACAATTTGCCTACATCTATCCTTGTTGCTATAGTTTTAAATGTTGAAGGAAGCCGCCCCCTTTATAAGAAGAAAATAAAAACTATTCCAATATATCGCACGCAGAGATAGGGTCGGGGTAGAAGGGTAGGGATGTATGCAGAGATCTTGTCTCTACCCCCAAGGGATAAAAACTAAAAAGACTGTTTTTGTGAAAATGTCTGGCTTGCAAAACAAAAACTTTTTCTTTTTTGTTGTTACGGAGTTGGCTTTACTATCCAAATCCGACAACACATCCGACACATTGGAGGATTGGATGCAGTTCACACCCGCTATACATGCCGATACTCTAACTTGAATTGGTGCTTCCCCAAACTAACGACGAAATAACTTCTAATTTTTCAAGTTCCGTTATTTCTGCAGGACCCACTTGAGCCGGTACTACTTTTCACGAAGCCTCTGGATGCAGCAAAGTTGGCCGCTGCAGGGATTGTACCACCAACCGCTAGTGCGACATCATCACGCTCGTATAACTCTCATGGTAGGATTGGTAGAGGTGGAAGAATAATATTCGATAGGTGGAATCCGCTTATGCATACCCCAATCGACTCTGGTGATTCTCTATACATACCTCCTAAACCTCGACCACCAACACATAATTGATCGTCTTTGCCGCCTCTTGCGGCCGCCACCTGCCGCTGCCGCCACCTTGCTGATTAGATAGCGAATGAGGATGAGAATTTATATACCATTCATGTTGGATCATAGAACACTAACAGTGGTCAAGGGATCATTTGTGGTATTCATCTAACATTTGAAATGAATTGTGTATATAAAGTGTTGTTTCTAAAAAGTAGCTAGTTATTAGGAAATTTAAGGGTCATTTGGTTGATTTTCATTAAGTCATGTATGGATAAAGTTGTTTGTACTCTGTATGGATTAGTCTGTCTCTATAAATTGAGAATTCTTTTGTTTAAAAGGTTTTTTTTCATACATAAAAAGACATGTTTTTTAGTTGGGAGTGACAGGTTTGAAAAAATTTGGTTTTTTACATAAAGCTACTTCCTAGAAGCTTGGTTATTATTAAGTCAATATTAACCAGTCATATATAACTGACCAAATAAGTTGTGAGTCTCGTTAAACTGCTAATAAGCAAGCTCTTAGTTATGGTCTTATATGGGTTTAGAGTGAGATACATTTTTCGTCCCTGTGGTTTACTAAATCTCTATTTCTCGTCCCTCAGATTTCGCTAAATACATCCATATCAATTTTACATTTTTTTAACGACCGTTAAGAACACCCGTAAGTGAGGTCATATGCCCCTTAGGGCATATTTTTATTATTTTTTTAAATGTACAAATATGTCATACATAATGTACAACCACTTAAATGCCCTCACCTAAGTCCTCATATCCCCTTCGGCTGTTGCGTTCTTAAGTATATAAACTTAAATGAGATTTTAATGAAAATCAATAACTCGTTTTAGATTTAATTATTATTGAAGTTATGTACCTAAACGGCCCCCACCCCTTCACCCACATGACGTTCTTCATTTTTGACCTTCCCTCCTTCACGTGTAACCAATCCAACCATCGACCGTCTAGCCTGTGGCCTAGTTCACAAGTAGATGCCCGTTCGGCGTATGGTTCCTTAGTTGTCTCCCGACTTGCCAATGATCACATTCCTTTTTGGTTTTGATATGTCAAACGAGGCCGTTAATTTGTTATTGGCACGAGCGAATATATATGGTTATTCACATGAAAATTGTTGTTGAAGGCTTCTAGAAAACCGTTGCTATCAAGTCCTGTTTAACGGCTAAGAAAAAAATGATAAAATAAATAAAAAGTATACGAGAAATTAATAAATTTAAAACAATAATGAATTGTTTCCCAATTAGGAAAGTGTCACTTTCATGTAATTATTAATTCTAAACGAGTGTACGCAACGTACCTCACCATCTTTTGGCCTTTGCTTTTGTCACATAAACATACACCTTGATTACCCTATCTTAAAAGAAACGTTGACATCCAAAACAATTGTGAATGGACATACTTTAATACTTTTATTCATAATGAGTATCTTTATTACTTGTTGAATACATATACATATACATATATTACATATTTGTATATAGGGTTGGGTTTACGTGAGACCTATAAAACCACAAAATAACACCGAAACTTTACAACAAAACACTCTCTATGTGGAACCCTCACATCACTCTCTAAAAGAGTTCTTGAGGAGAAATGAGAGGTTCCAACATATTTACAGGAGAACTTCTCCTGATCCAAGTCTAGCCAATTTAAGACTTCAACAAAAATCTCACGAATACAGTCTGGTTTCACATGATACCAATGTATATCAGTATATGTAGGACACATATATTTGAAGCAATCTCCAATATCAACAAGCAACGTTAGGATAAGAGAATGCTTGTAAGGCATATTCTCTCTCTCTCTCTCTCTCTCTCTCTCTATATATATATATATATATATATATATCAAGAAACATCTTATTTTGTACATCCCATCCAAGTCTTCTTTCAACTACAACTAAATCTAGAGAGAGAGAGAGAGAGATGAAATTGAATGGGAAGGGATTTTTGATCATATTTTTGGTCATACAATGTGTTACAATTCTAACCGTTGCTAAAGATTTTGATTTCTTTTACTTTGTTCAACAGGTATGTTTTCATTACCTTTTCTTTTTCGCGACGCTTGCCAACCGTCACAATGTTTTTAACAACTACTTTAATGTATGTATATACACACGGTGTGACGGAAATTTACAACTACTTCAATGTAAATGCTAAAATGGAGATGTGTTGCTCGTCGCGATAAACATGAAGTTATTCATGGCGACAAATAGTTCCCAACTCTGTTGCTAAATATGGTTGTGCAGATATTTTGTAGCCGATAAATTGGTTATACTTTAGCGACACTTTCCTCGTTGCTAATAACCGATTGTTGTCTAGTTTCATGCCCAAAATATTAGGACCTTTTAGCGACAATCGCCTGTCGTATATGCTATATGTGGGTTGCTATGCGTGATCAAATTTCAACATCTAACTATCGCATTAATTATTAGATGTTTCGGTTTCGCATAATACAATACACTTGGGATCGTGTGAATAAACTGCTTTCTTGAGACCAGTAAAACCACATAAATAACACTGAACATTCATGGTAAAACACTGTGAAGATTTAGTATTTTTTGTACCTTCATAATGTTTTGTTATGAAGCTTTAGTGTTATTTTGTGTTCTCACGAAAACAATATTGTCTCACGTGAACCTAACTTTAATACGATATATCAACTAAATTTGCATATTTGATGATTTACAGTGGCCAGCATCTTATTGTGATTCAAGACGGGGTTGTTGCTACCCGAAAACCGGGAAGCCAGCAGAAGATTTCAGCATCCACGGGCTTTGGCCTAATTATAACGACGGTACCTATCCATCAAATTGCGATTCCACCAACTCGTTTGATGATTCAAAGGTACCAAAATCCCGAAACTTTCCACGATCTTTAAGAAAAAACCGGCCTGTCACTGAAAAAATGGAATAAATATGACACATATTATGTCTATACGTATAGGTTTCGGATCTTGAAAGCGTCTTACAAAAGGAATGGCCAACACTTGCGTGCCCAAGTGGCGACGGCTTGAAATTTTGGCGTCACGAATGGGAGAAACACGGGACTTGTGCGGAATCTATTTTCGACGAGCGTGGTTACTTCGAGGCCGCACTTTCTCTCAAGAAAAAGGCGAACCTTCTTCGGGCTCTCGAGCATGCAGGTACAACTATTTATGCACAAAGTACAACTACATATATGATATATATCTATCACAAAAAAGTACAACTGATCTTGCATAAGGTAAAGTACCAATACATAAAGTATAACATGTGAATGAAACTCGATAGCATCTCCAACATGTATGTTATATTTTTTATTTTCTTTCAAATTTAAAGATTTATCTGTTCTCTCCCTATTTTTCTCCCTTGCTGAAAGAGATTTTAGCATAGCTGTTAAAGCAAACTTTTTCTCAAATCCCTAAAATTCAAAAAGATGCCATTAGTAATGTACAAGTATTAATGCATAAAGTATAACACATAAACTAAAATCAATATGGTATTCATTATGAATGCAGGAATTAGACCTGCTGACGGAAAATTCCACAAAATGGAGCAAATCAAAGATGCAATTACAAAGGGTGTGGGTTATGCCCCATATATAGAGTGCAATGTGGACTCCTCAGGGTACCACCAAGTATACCAAGTGTACCAGTGTGTCGATGCATCGGCTACCAATTTCATCGAATGCCCGGTTTTCCCTCATGGACGAGCTTGCGGGAATAAAGTCGAGTTTCCTTCGTTTTCGTCTGCTTCGAGTCGGGACGAACTTTAAAATCCTTTCGGTTACATCAATTATGTATCAAATACCTTCGGTTCCATAATTAAGCATGATGAATGATTGATGTATATTTTTCTAATGCTATAAATTTAATTCAAGCAATATTTTTTTTTTAGTAAAACTAAGTTATTCAGAAATTTAAATGTATGTATGGATTATGGTTGAAAGTAAAATACCAGGTAGAGATGGCCAAATGTGCCCGCCCGACCCGAGACCAGCAAAGGATTGGGACCGTTTTGGAACAGCCGGTTTGTGACCAGTTACCATTTTTGTCAAAAAAGTAGGTCTGGCCCGATTTTTGTAAAATATTATCGTTTTATTTCTGATGCCCAACAACCATATGACTATTTTTTTGTCCCATTTACCGTCTATTAACTATACACAAGTCATAGGTGTATGGAGGAAGATATTAACTCATAAGCGTTCATAATTTTTGCTATAATTTGTGATTTTGACTCATATACTCTCAAAGAAAGTATTTTTTAAGTGTATTTAATTGACCTAGTTACAAATTTTCAAGTGTACTAGAATAACACTTTTGTATTTTAAAAAAATAAAAAAGAATTATGTAAAAAGTCGAATTTAGAAAAATACATAACCAATTACAAAGTACCTTAATCGGGCTTTGAGTTTTTAATCGGGACCAAATCAAAACCGGTTACGAGAATAGTGTTTGGGTGGGACCAATTTATATTTGGCCTGAGTCGGAACGAATTTTTGACAATCTAAGATGCCGTTTACCAAACGCTTACCCGGGTAAGCGCTTACCAAGTCACTTTACTTTACTGGATGAATATGGCAAGGGATAATAATCTTACCCGGTAAGAGCGAAGACAAGAATCGAGAGTCTTACCCGGTAAGTGAGAACGAGGACTCTTACCATGGTTAGCGCTTACCGAGATAATTTTTTGCATACGACGCGTTTTAGTAAATAAAATCTTATCCGGTAAGTAAACGATAGTGTTGAATTTATCGCTAAATGCTTACCGGGTAAGTGTTTAGATAAACAGGTCCTAAGTTGGAACATGGAAGAAAACAATAAGCCCATCATAGTTACCCAACTAAACAGCCCATTAAAGTGAAAGCCTAAAAACTAAAAAAGCCCATCAAATCCAGTCAAAGTGTTTTTCTTGTTTTCGCACGTGGTTTTTTATAGGTAAATTTCATTAAAAAAAATCATAAATCCAAAAACAAATGTATTTAAAATAAAATAAAAAAACACTTTTAATCAAAATACAAAACTCATAAATTTACTGAAAAAATAAAGGAAAAATTACATAAATGACCAAAATATTATGATGTATTTAAGGAAATGACCACTTTTTCATGTATTTGCACAAGTGATTCGTATTTTCACTACAATTCCTCCCACGTTGACAAAAGTACAAGTGGGACACACATCTTTGACCCACCGAATTAAAGGATCAATAACAATAAGACACGTATATGGTAGGCCCCACTACACAACAAACTGATTTCAAAATATAATCCCAACTAATATATTAAACTACAACGTGTTATACATAGAAACATATTTTCATTACAATGTTTTGTTTAATTTTTTTTATACATGTTGCAAAATTTTGATATTATGTGGTTAAAAAAAAAACGATAATGTTTTTATTTTTAAATAATATATAAATTTTTGATAAAAATATATTAATATTAGTATCAAATTAACTATTTAATAGTTTTTATTCGTATATACTTTTTAATTTAAATTTTTTATTATAATTTAAGTAACTTAATTTAGGTTTTTAATATATTTTTTATAAAGATAATAATTAAGTATTTTGTTACAACTCGATAATTATCCTAATTATATTTTMGATTTTTTATATTTTAAAATGAGATGTTTATCCTATATTTAATTATGTTTATCCGCAATTAGTTATACAATTCAAACATAGAGTTTTAATAAGTTGTACTCAATGCACAATTTAATTGTAATATTGAATTTTAATTAATATAGATCAATAAACAGTATTTCATGCATAAAAATGGTTTTTAAGAGTTATTGTGAAATGCTTTATAATATAGTATAGATTACAACTAATGTTAATTCATTAAAATACAATCAGTTGGAGTTTGATTATTTCTTGGTGCAAAAACAGATAAAAGCAAATCTAGATACAGATGAAAAAAAGATGATTAAAGAGAGAGAAATGGTAAAATTACATGTTTACCCGTGTGTGATGCTACTAAACTAGTGGTGCATAACGATCCTTAACGGTAGAGATCACAACATATACAAAAAAGTGTCAATAATCGAACCACAAGTTTTATGAAATAAACAAAATTAAGAGATGAAAACGAAAATCAAAAACATAATACCACAGGCAAAAAAACCACTGTTTACTTTTTTTTTATCTAGTTTATGATAAAATAAAATCAGTAAAAAAACGAGAGAATTGGTGGGTAAGAAAAGAATTTTGGGCCACTTTATCTTTAAAATGAAGTGATCAAGTGAAGAACAAAGTTAAAGAGAAGCAAATGATTGATATTCTTTACGAAAAACGGACATTATTAAATACGTACAACTTTTTAATGCATGATTTACATGTTATTATAACAAGAAAAGGGTTTTGGCATATTATTTATAAAGGTGGGCGTGGGTGCAACCAACATACGCTTCGATCCAAAATTTCAAAAAGTCTATTCACTTTCCTCATCATTGCTGTATTCTTCTTATATGGTAAAATTTGTATCTTATTCATGTAAATTACTCATGTGTTTTACCCATATATATATATATATATATATAT
>NC_037539.1:1847806-1850853 GCF_001531365.2 Cynara cardunculus var. scolymus
ATATATATATATATATATATATATTGGTAAGAGGGAGAATCGTGAAAAAATTAAAAATTGAGGAACATCTTAGTAATCGTTCATCCGTACGGTATGTACATATGCATAACATGCATAGAAATCAAGAAGCATTTTCAGTTACTTGTATGCACATGTGTGCATACCGTACAAATGAATGATTATGAATTTGCTTTTCAGTTTTTTGGGTTTTCTCAAAACAAAAACACACACACACACACACTCTCTCTCTCTCTCTCTCTCTCTCTCTCTCTATATATATATATATATATATATATATATATATATATATATATATATATAGTCTAGTTTCTTTTCCTACCTTTGTAAAATATTTTGCAATGTTAGGTTGTTTATATGAGAAATAACTTGATTGAACAGATAAACTTCATAACTTCGAGGATCAAGGCATCCATGATGTAGGTGTTTGAATAAAGTTAGAAATCCGACCACATGCCTTATAACAACGACAATAAGCCTAAATTGTCTGTAAACACAAACAAGGTTGTGCATAAACATATACATACGAAAGAGAAAATTGTAATGGTCCGATGTTATATATTGACTCATTCTTAAAGCTCTATAAATATAGCATAATCAAAGGTGCATATATCATCTTGTCTTCTATACGACTATAATTACATAAGGTCTTAAGCAGTGTTTTAACAAGTACGCATGGTTGACCTTTCTTATAATAAGTCTATTAAACAACGTGTTTAACCAGGATATCCAACCCGCTATGCAAGCCGACTAATCTCAGAACGACCACTTGCTTTGCTGGTAGCCCAGAGTCACCGTATTTGAACCTCCGTGGCCACAAGAGAATTTTTATTCATCCTTGGATTTGAACATGAGACCTTCAAACACTTTTGACCATTGGAGCCAATCAGACACCACCCTTATGGTTAGAATTCGTAAGTTTGTGCTCAAACAATTGTAAATATGAGAACAAAAATATAAAATAATCACAAAATAGTGTCTTGTGAGCAGGAATACATCCATATACCTTCATAAACACCAATCTATATACTTCTTTTAATGAATATATATATATATATATAATATATATATACTATATGATATTTCTAAATGACATACATATATAGCATAAACCTTTCATCCATCACCAATGTCACAAAAGACCACCAAAAGTTCCCCTATTGAAGCCTAATTTCAGTTGGAGTTCAAGTCCAATGTGTTTGACCTTGACTCAAAGTCAAAGTCAAAGTCATTCACATATTGACTATTCAAATCAAACCTCTTGCTATCTTTCTGCAATCTTTTACCTTCACAATTCCCATCTGAAATTGTGCTCCCACTTCTCTTCCTTCCATTTTTAGCAGGGGGATTCATCTCCATCAATGACAGAACAACATGATCATCATTTTCCCGTCTTCCAGAACTCTCTGATGAAGTCAACGAGCTTTCTAACGATGATCCAATTGTCAATGCTTTCGGGTTCTTTTCGACCTCTTTCTTTAAGGTTGAATCGTCTAGTTCCGTAAGTACCGATAAAGAATTCGGACACCCATTGTCCACCATCGAAACTAAATGAGAAAGCTCGGCTTTTGCTGCTTCCACTTCTATAGCAGACGAATTGTATCCCGCAAGTGTGTCTTGTGCTTTTCTTAATACCGATTGGAGATACTTGCCTTGAGCTTCAATTCTCAGCTGCAAATGTCTTTGTACCTGAGAACCCAATCGTTAGTGTACTACATTCAGTCTAAGTTGTACCTCACGACATGTATATCTATACTTTTTCTACATATTTTTCGGTTTTCACCTCTATTTGTTCATGAAGTTTCCTCTGCACCTCCATTTGCATCTGTAGAGCCTGAGCAATCTTCAAGCTTCTAATGGATAAAGATTACCATATATCAATGTTTCGGATTTTATTCTAGGAAAAGATAGAGATTTTAAAGGAGAGGGAGGTTCATGGGAAAACCCCAAAGAAAATGAATAACTAAAGAACATCCTGATAACTGTTCATCTGGTCGGTATGCACATGTGCATACAAGTAATTGAAGCTGCTTTTTGGTTTTTATGCACATTTGCATACCTGTCAAATGGCTTACAAATCACTTGTATGCACATGCATATACCGTCTAGATGAACAGTTACCAAGGGTGTTACTTGGTTTTTCATTTTTTTTGCAATTTTCCCTTGAACCCGGCCCTTTAAAGGCAAACAGTGTATTACTCATTAATCTGATTTGGGGTTTCATCGTTGTGATCGATACTGGTTATATCACTTCTATGATCATCCGCAAACTCTGCATCAAAATCATATGATTAAAATCTGGCATGGTGACATTCAATCGTTCTTGATTACATGCTTGTTAATGAATAAATATTAAAGAAATCAAAATGCATATTTGCTCACCTTCTTGCATATTTCCACTGCAGGCTGGTGACTGCTGAATCTTCCCCAACCTATATTTCTGCATCAAACACAAGAAAAACTCAGCATATTCAGAGAGAATTGTTAAATTTTTCCAAGAATTCAACAAAATCCAAGAATGGACAAGGCTAAAGTACCTGCAAATGACTCTTTAGGTGGTACAAAGTAAGCCCATGAATGCCCATTACTCTCATCAAAGATTTTGGTGTTGCTTCTGTTCATACAAGTGAAAAAAGATTCAAACTTTTTGAAACCCAACAAAAAGATTTGAGTAAAAGAGGATGATTTATAAAATACTAACTCTCTGGGCCTCCAAGTTGAGTGACGGAATCGACGAATCGTTGATGAAGCTCAGGAGTCCATTTGAGTCTAGGCTTAGCATCACTGGACAAGACCAAGTTCAAATCTTGATTTTGAATATTCTGATGAGCCATGTTTCCAGTTTCTGAAAGAGATAAAGAACAGAAGAGAAAGGATGTAGGTATATATATGTGTGTGTATGTATATATTAGTGATCAAACATAAAATAGGATTGGGTTGGGTTGATCTGGTCTGATTCTCTTTAATTCAAGATTTGTGCCTGAAATAAGTGGCAGATAAATGTGTCTTTATAATTGAGGGGGGTTGGG
>NC_037539.1:1850893-1855619 GCF_001531365.2 Cynara cardunculus var. scolymus
GGGGGAGTTGGTTGTTCTCACACCATATCAGGAAACACAAGTGGGGTTATGTAAGGTGAGGGAATATATGCTCTCATGAGCTGTGCCTCTACCTTTCTCTCAATTCACATTTCATATTCACCCACAAAAACAAAGAAGAAAAAGCATTTGTTATTCATTTTTCCTTTGACTTGAATGGCATGAAGAGAATCTTTAATGGTGCAAAAACAAAGAAAGCAAAACACAGTTCCATTGGAGTCTCTCAAAAGCAGAGAAAAAAAGTGCATGATTTGTTTTTATCTTGATGTTTTCCATTACCCACTCCTCGCATTTTCACACAATCACACCACACTCATTGAAGCTTCATCAAAACACTTACCTCAACTCATAATCGTCATTGGGGACTTTCATCAAACACGTGGAGTGCATCCCATTTGAATTGGTGTATAAAAAACACCCAACAACAAGAACCAAAAGGGGGTTATTATATTATCCATCCACGATCCAACCCTAGTTAAGAATGAAAAACACAAAGATATTTGCTTGATTCCTACCGAATTAAAAAGAAACCCTACCATGATGGTAATGGATGCAACTTTGTAAAACTGCGAGGAGGGTTCGGCTTTGAGGAAAGATGATTTACATTAGTGGGATGGGTGATTTTTGATGGATATTTCTTTTGGAGATTGAAAGTGATGGCTTTAATTTGGCTAAATTTGGTGGAAGATGTGGTGGGATTGGCAGATTCTCTTTGTTGTTTGTAGGCTTAGGGGAATCAAAGAATCCAACAATAGATTTTAGGACAAATTTCTTGTTTTTATGCTATCAACAACTATTTAATTTTATTATATTTTATTATAATAAAAAGAAAAAGGGATAAAGTGATGAGGGGAATAAACCAATTCATCAATGACTCATTATAGAATTCCATCCTATGAACATGCCAACATATTATATACATACACATATACATACATGGTCAATGAATGGTGAGTGATTGACACGTCATGAATCTCAAAACATTAGTATCATGTGGTATTTCAGGCCGATCGTATCAGATATTGTCCATGTCTGATAGAGGAGGTCTGGTTCCCAACTTTGATATCATTTGTAACATCTCAGACTAATCGTACTAAATATTGTTCGTTTTGTTCATACACCTGGACTCACGGTTTTTAAACACGTTTGATAGATGAGGTATTAAGTCATCCCTTATAAGGCAACATTTGTTCCCTTCCCCAACCAATTTGGGATCTTACAATCCACCCCTTGGGAACCCAATGTCCTCGCTGGCACACCAGTCTAGTTCCCGACTTAGATACCATCTGTAACATCTCAGACTAACTGTACTAGATATTGTCTGTTTTGTTCATACACCTAGACTCGTGGTTTTAACATGTATCTGATAGATGAGGTATCAAACCTTTTACAAGGCAATCTTAATTTCTTTCCCCAACTAATGTGGGTTCTTACAATCCACCTCCTTTGACAGCCCAGCGTCCTTGTTGGCACACCAGTTTGGTTCCGGCTCTGATACCATCTGTAACATTTAAGACTAATCATATCAAATATTGTCCGTTTTGTCCACACACCTGGACTCATGGTTTTTAAAACACGTCTGATAGTGGAAGTATCAAGCCCCTTATAAGACAATATTTGTTCCCTTCCCCAACCAATGTGGGATCTTAGAGCATTTCCAAAGTGAGTTTTTGTATTCTAAAATGTTTCAACAGTTTTGGTCTCTTGTTCTCTAAAATAGAGAATTATGAAGAAAATTCTCTAAAATTTGATGATGGAAGAGATAAATGATTATTTTATTCAATTCCACCAATAAGATTGATTTATTAATTTTTTATAATTTAAAAAAAAAGTGTATTGGGTTGATAAATTAAAGAATATTATAATAATATCACGTATGTTAAAATTTCTAAAAATAGAGAATCTGTTGGAGATGAATATATTTCTTTTTAGAAAATTTATATTTTGGTTCTCTATTTTAGAAAATTTATAGAAAAAATACTAAAAATGCTCTTACATATCAAGATAAATTTAAGAGTAAATTGCATGTTTTTTAGTTATATGTTTTCAACAGTAAGTTGTCTACTTTTTGAAAATTTACAGATTGTGACATTGTGTCTTTATGGTTGTATATTTACAACGAGTTAGGGGTTGTTTACCAATTTTTTATTAAGTCCTGTATGGATAAATTTATCTGTCCGGATAAATTTGTTTGTCTGGATAAATGGGTGTTGTTGTTTACTTTTTTTATCTGAATCAACAGTCTGAATAACATAAATGACCGATTTACCCCCAATATTAATTATTTGAACATCAAAATAAAAAATCATAAAGAGGCCGAAGATTGGGTGTCTCATATGGGAAGGAGGCGGTGCTTTAAATAAGAGATAGGGGTGTCATTTTTGTAGCTGAATGGGGACAGCACACCATTTGTATCTGTACGATTAAGTCATGTTCTGTACGAATAAGCCGTAAGTAAACAACCCAAATGAGCTGTGCGAATAAGCCAAATAAACCAATAAATCTAATTAAGCCGCAAGTAAACAGCTCCTTAGACTCTTAATACAACAAAAAGGACCTAAGGGGCTGTTTGGCAGTTGCTGAATGATTTTGTGCAGAATGGTTAAGTGGTCAGAATGATTAAGAGGGTCAGAATGATTAAGTGCTGAATGAAATATGGTTGTTTGGTAAATATTCTCTGAATGATAACAAATTACCATTTTAACCCTCTGTATAATTTAGTGCCGAATGAAATATAACTGTTTGGCAGATATCTGAATAAAACAATTACTTTGTAAATGTAACATTACAAGTTTTCATATTAATCCAAACCACATAACATTACTTGTTTAAATTCTTAAAAAAAATAAAAATCAAATTCCAATATAATTAATTATCCCATCGATAAGCTGTCCATCTTCACAAACCTCCATAACCTAATGAATAGAAAGTTTATCTTCCTAAGCACCTAAATTCAACTATATTTGCTTGCCCACTTAAATGCTGCATAATCTGAATCTCTCTTCTCATATCCTCTTTATCTCCTTTTGGTTTGCCGAGAATCGTGTTCGATTTGAAAACCCTTTTGGGGCTTGACAGTGGCTGTGGTTTTCTCGCCGGAGTTTGGGTTGCCGGAGGTGGGGATTTGGTGTAGAGTATGTTGGGGTCGTCGGATCTTTGATTTGAGTGAAAAACTACATCGGAAAACCCAGATGAAAATGGTGATGGAAAACCCAGATGAAAATGATGCGAGTTTTGCTGATGCATATACCCATTTTTTGGTGGATTGATGGAAAACCCAGATGAAAATGGTGAGATTTGGTGAAGAATTTGACAACCCAGATGGAGATTTTGGAGGAGATTTTTTTTGGGGGGGATGCGATGTGAAGGAATCGCTGGTGTAGAAAGGGCTGTAGATGGAGACGGTGGAGGCGACAACCGGCGAAGATGTGGAAGGCCGGAGATGGAGACGGTGAAGGTGACCGGAGATGGAGACGGTGGAAATCGTGAAGGCTATGCTGGAAGACTCCTCGGCTTGTGAAAGCGACGATGGAAGAGAGGGAAGGATTGTGATGCTGGAAGAGAGGAGTGGGAAGGGTAAATATGGAACAAATGATATCTGAATGGTTGAGTGAACTACTAGACACAAAATGGTTAAGAGGGTCATGTAACCATTAAGAGGTTTATTTTTTTTGCCAAACAGTCTTTACCTCTTACCGATTAAGAGGTTGGCTCTTAATGTCACCATTAAGAGCCAAACAAACAGCCCCTAAGTTGTTGATTCATCTAGGGACTCGACTCATTAAAAATCTATAATCATAGGGACCAAATTAATAAAAAAAAACACAAACACGAGGATGTAAATGGTTAAAAATGCAACTAAAAGGACATGTTACGTTGAACTTTAGAAAAAAAGGACAAAGACGTTAAATACACCTAACCATACGGTCGAAACATGAATTTACTCTAAATTTAATAAGGTTATATTAAATAAACAATCTGATAAATTAATTGTTGACTGATAAATTAATTTGTAAAAATTTGTTCTGTATAGATAAATGAGATTTGTGAGCTGTTTATAAATTCAAATTTATTGACTACCAATAATTTTTGTTATAGTTTTAGGTTGTTTGGAGATTATTGGGTCAACCTTGAGCCATGGGGCAGTACATAGTTATTACCTGAAAAGGTAATGGTTGGTATAAGCAAATAAATTAGTCATGTTTGATAAAACCCAGATGATGATATAATATAAACTTAAAAAAAAGGGTTTTTGGAAAATATAAGAGGCATACACAATGGTGGATCCAGGAAATTAATGGGGTGGGGGCATGTTGGATGAGACTTGGGATAGAGAAACATATGGCCATATGAGATTGAGAAGAAACCATGTAATACCGAGCTCCCAACTTTGTATATCAGTAATCATTAAATTACTGTATTTTGATTTTACTGAAATGCATTGTATATAATTGAAGATATTGTATAAAAATATATAATCAACTTTGTTTTTTATCCTATTTTTTTTAAACCTTATCTGTAGCTAGCTTATTAAACGTTATTTGAAATAGTGTTTTAATAAATTTTAAGAGGTTTTTACCATTTTTTTTCCAGTTATACTCATGATTAATATTAATTTATTATTTATTATTAATAGATATAAATTATTTGATTATAAATAAATACTAAATATTAATTAATATTAATTTTAATTTGATATCAAAAAGTC
>NC_037539.1:1855685-1889453 GCF_001531365.2 Cynara cardunculus var. scolymus
TTTTAATTCTATCAATTAACATATTATATTATTTAACCTTTTTACCATCCAAGCTTGCAATAATTAACATATGATATTATATATATATATATATATATATAATATATATATATATATATTTATATGTATATGTGTGTGTGTGGGGGTGTTATTCAAGAGAAACTGGTTAGTTTGTGATAACTATGAAATTCAATCTCAACTACAAATTAATTGATAAATTAGGAAACTAATATTTTTGGTAATTTGATTTAAATTTTTAACTAAAAGACATTTTTTTTAACTCTCCTCTGTCTCTCTCCTGCTTCCGGCCTCCAGTAAATCTTATTTCGCCGAACACCATGTGATACCCAGAATACACCAAGATACATCATGTGATACCAAAACACATACAATATGATATCAAAAACACACAAAGTAAACTTCGAGACCACTATGATAACAACTATAGTATTTGCTATGATACGTACGTTGTATATCGGTATGTAGAGATGTAGATAGTGGTCAGTAACGGGGATGGGGGAAGGGAGATGGTTGTTGGAAACGACGTCTTGGTTGGACAAGATGACCAGAGGAGGTCATCACTTGTCGGAAGAGGCCACAAACGGATTTTGGTCCCTGTGTGTCTATGTGTGTGTATATATATATATATAATAAAGTAATTAATTTAATTAAAGTAAATTTGAATATTAAACTAATTATAGTAAATTGAATAATCAACTTAAATTATTAATTGACCATTCTATTTTATTTTAAGAAAAATATTAATTATCTTAAATGATATATTGGGTTCACATGAGACCAACCTGTTTTCGAAAGAACCATGAGACTACTTTTTTACACTTGAAACTCCACAGTAAAACATTGTGAAGGTAAAAGAAAAGCCGAACTTTCACAACAAAAACATTGCGAATATTACCTTCACATCGTTTTGCTGTGAAGTTTCAAGTGCAAAAAAATAGTATCGTGGACCTCACAAAAATAGACCGGTTTCATGTGATCCCAAGTTACCCTCTCTCTCTCTCTCTCTCTTATAATACATAATGAAATGCTAAAATTGATTAATTTTTTAGCATATGTTATTTTTTATCATTTTGCATTTTTCAACTAACTTATTAATTAGTTTTATCAAACATGATTATTTAATCAAATTAATTAATTTTTCAAAATATAAACAGACTTTGTAAAAAAATTAGGGTCTAAATGGCATAATAATAACGACGTGGTTTCAATAATTTAATGACATGTATTTTTTTTAGATAACAAAGTAAAAAATTATTAAAATTCCATTTAATATTTAGATATTTAAATTGGGTTTTTTTCTTTTCTTTTCTTATAGTAGAGATCCGTAAATATGACTCCAAAGCCCATTGCAACAAATCTAACTTGAACATAGTTACATACGTAGGTCGTATAAGTCAGTTCCACAGTTTCTTTATATCAGTTTCTTGTCATTTGCTTACATATCTTACCCACAAGGGCGGAGCCACCAAGGGGCCAAAGTCAGGCTCAACCTCAATTCCGGATTTATATATATATATATATATATAAGGATATGTTCTTTTGTTAACATAATTTATGATGTTAACTTTGTGAACTTATTACAACCATTCATTTTGTAAATCAATGGATGACATTTACGATGATAATTTTGTAATAACTCATAATATAATACGTTACCATCTAAGATGAACATATACGAACAAATGTATTATTGAAAAAAAATCATAAAGACGTGGATGTTTTGTAACCGCCCATGTGTATATTAATGTTTTGTAACCGTTTTGTGTATATTAATCTTTTGTCATTAATAACAAAATCTTCATCATTATGAACATTAATATACACATGGGCATCTCCTCCTAACATGGGTTCATTCATTAACAATTATGAACAACGAGTTTACTTATGAACAGTGTGTTTGAATGTTCACATGTTTTATATGCATTGCTTGGATATTCATAAAAGTTCTTTTGGTTGTTTCATCTTTTCATATATTAACAGATAATGAACATTGTACACCTATGAAAAATATGTTCACTTTACTACCAGGTCTCCTCCATCAATCACAAAATTATAAATATTATAATGAAATTATGTTACTCAACTCTTAACCAAATCATTAAAAATTTGAGAAATTAAGAACTATATTAAAAAGAAAGCAAAACGCTGTGAAGATAACATTCACAGTGTTTTTGCCGTGAAGGTTCAACTTTTTTTTACCTTCACAACGTTTTGCTGTGAAGTTTCAAGTGTAAAAAAATGGTGTTACGGGTCTCACGAAACAAGCTGGTCTCACGTGAACTCAACCCTATATATAATATATATATATATATTATGAAATTGTTTCATATAATACTTTTCTTGATAAAGTTGTTTCACATATGGTTGTTTATATATTTTAATGAAATTGTTTCATGTATTTCTCTAAAAGGGCCTTTGGCCTAGTGGTATGTGAGTCATTAGCCTCCTAAAAGGTAAAGGGTTCAAGGTTCATCAAAGCTGAGGAGAGTGCATGAGTTTATTTGTTCAATTTATCGTATATAAATACCATATACTTTTAAAAAAGATGATAATATCCATAATTAACCCCCTCCACAATAAAAATGACTAATCAACCTCTCATAATGAAAATGAGGAACTTCAAAATAGGAAATAAGACATAAGTTAAAATAGGATTGTTGAACGAGAGCATGAGCCACCCCATTATCTTGTCTCTTAACCAACAGGATAGAGAAGAAGTCGTGATGCCCCAAACTCTGCACGATCATCTTCGAAGAAGTTGTTGTATTCATCCCGGATGACCGCCCCCATACCCACCCGATTTTCATTACGAAAGAGAGTCGCATCAGAGTTGCACTTAAGGAAGCCTATGGGGTAGAGTATGCCAATATTTCCAGCAGTCTAAGGAGGAGAGTGCTCTTTTTGGAACCTTGGTTTTACCAACAATCTTATTGTGTCATTTTATTAACAGAAATCTTACTCAATAAGTGATGGTGGCGACTTCTACCCAATTAGAGATTATATGATAAAAGATACTTATACTGTGCTATTTTGATGACTAAAAATCTCACACAATAAGGTAACTGAATGTGGTGACTCTTATCCGCTAAGTGCTTACCTAGTTGATACCGAAAAACGATCCTAAAACAAATTTCATCACATTTTGATATTTATATTTTGATATTTCACCTAAAGTCATTTAATTTTGCAAGTTATAACCATTTTTATAAGAACAATGATTAGACATAGCAACGGACCCAGATTTTTTGTCGAGCAGATGCACCTTTTAGGTAGATCAAAATCCTACAACGACACCTGATATGTTCTTAGCCGAAGTCCACTGTTTCGAAGGATTTTTTTAAAGTTTTTTGGTTGACTTTGAAGGGTTTTCTTTTCCTTTTTTTGGTTGATTTAGAAAGTTTTTCGGTTTTTCAGTTGATGTTTCTTGTATCTTCTAATCTCACAGAGCACCCGCCAAAGTTTAACGGATGAACCTTTAATGCCCAGACAAACCTTCTTGTAAAAATAACTTGAGTGAGTACACAAGAATATGGAGGGCCTTCATAAGTCCGCCCCTGCTTAGATAAAAACAAAAAGATCAAGTACATACAAAAGGTTAATGTTAAAAACCTATACATCATAGATGGTAAGTTTTGGACTCACTCTCATCACATATAGTGTTTATCACACATGATATGCAATTGGGTCCATTTAATCTATTACAAAATTTCGTATTCCGAAATCGCCTTTTTTAAAAACACTGTCTATCGTATATACTTTTTATAGTTCGAAAAGGATAATGGACACATAAATTACAGTACCATACTCAGTTTCTATTTATTATGATGTACATATAATGCTGATAGACAATACTTTTCAGCCTTTTCTTGTTAACTGTAGGTGTATGGATCAGCTTGCACGCACATCGACTTATCTTAAAAGAATAAAAGAACAGTTAATAAAATTTCCAATGATCTTACAGGACTCGAACCAGTAACATACGACTTATTCATGATCAGAGGTAATATCATTTATAAGAAGATAATTTCATATCCAATCATCATATAGGGGCCAAGAGGTATTCATGTCCTTCCAATTCTTGATGATTGAGGAACCTAACCTTTGTGCCTAATGGATGCATTATTGTGAACATATTCATCAAATATATAGATCAAACTTTAGTAATTTGGCATGTTTTAACCACTAATATCGTTAACGGTACACTGAGGATGCTAAGCGATGTCTATGGAAGATCATTCGTGAAACTTAAAGTCAGATCATATATGTTTTCCAGTTCTTGTTGGATTTGATTCTTCGAATCTTTAACGGAATCTAAAAAGGTGATCTTAACCTAATTGGAAAACTCGTTTTTTGAGTACCGAATTCTACTCGTTTACAACCGTTATCGAATTTACGAAAATCCCATGTAACTAATGATTCTAAACATTCTTTCTTACAGAAAAAGCAATCACAATGACGGAATTTGAAAAGAAAAAGAAAAAGAAAAAGAAAAAAATAAAGCAAAACCCTACATATATATATATATATATGTATATATATGTATGTATAAAAGTCCTCTAAAAATATTATTCCAAAGGAAACATGTTTACTTTTCTTTTACAAGTCTCTATCCTCAACAAGCAAGGTGAGGAAGGTTTTATGAAAAGATAACACACCATAATAAGAAAGAAAGGAAAAAAAAAAGGTGATAATGGCAAAGATAAGAATCGGAAAATGGTTTGATTCGGTTAAATGGTTAAAACCCTGATAGATAATCTACGAGTCACGGGTTTGGATTTTGGTCTTTTGTATATCTGTTTATTTAAGGAATTGTGCAGAATATTGTACTGGGTATTTAACTGGAAAAGTTGAATGAATCAGTTTCTTCTGTTTTAGTTATCGATTTGTGGAAGTTGTGTATCAAGGTTGAACCTGTGGGTATCCTAACCAACGACTGAAACCTGCATGGTTGAAACGGTTGACTTTTCGTTAAAAAAACGATCTTGGTAAATGTCATAAAATCGTTTAAGACATGCATTATATTGTTTGACCATTGACTCGAGTTATTTATATTCTTAATTTAGTATTGGTTGAGCTTTTCCTATTCGATTGTTTGTCTTTAACTTTGCATTTTTTTTATATAACTATTTAATTTATGTCTCTTTTGTTGGGATCCGAAAAATCTTTGGTATTTTTTTATTGGTTAAAAAAATGTTTAAATTTTGACGTAATTTAGGTGTTTAATTACCTTTTTTAGACATTTTTAACGTAGTTTTGATGCTATGTATCAACAACTGATGCAACTACTACTTCGATAACCCGTTAGTTCATCAACTTTTCTAAAACAAATGAATAACCAGAATCTTGGAACATCCATCTTGAATTGTTGAATAAACAATGGTGATACATGCAGTGTTATTTTATATCTGAAACTTTCAAGACAGCTTTACATGTGAAAAAACATGAAAATACATTTTATCTGTAAAACGCACATAATCTCGATTGGTTTTTATAAATCTGTAATATATTCTTAGTTTTCATTATATTTATATATTTATATATATATATATATATATAAATAAATATTCAATGAGAGGAATATAATTATTGTTGTGGGTTTTAAAGATAATAATTTGTGGACCTAAAAATGTTGAAAAAACACAAGAAAAGGAGTGATTGAAGTACCTTTCTTTTAAAAAAAACCCCTTGTGATGTACTTGTGAAGCTCCTTTCATTTGCTTTTAAATATTCTTATTTGTTAAATGACTAAATTGCCCATCAGAATTATTATTTATTACAAAATAAAACGCTTCTTTTGACCGACCATTTACTATAGATCGATGTGAAGGCATTTATTTCAACATATAGTTCCATCTAATTATACTGTTCGAATAAAAGCCATTGATTTAACTTTCACGTGATGTCAAAATTCATGTCTTGTCAATTAAAATGGTTAAAGATAATGGACTTTGTTACATAACGACAAAACCATATTTTGGTTTTTAACTATAGGGTAGTGGTGGGAACACAATTGTATATGCATACAGCTACAAAACAAAAAAAAACTATATACACTGGTTTTAAGTAAACACGTTCACTGTATTGAAACTGATTCAGTGTTTGGTTATGGGCGATTATAACTTTGATTCGGTTTTAGTTTAGCATCTTACAGTAAGATGGTTTATGTCTCATGTGATATCAGTTAAATAGATAAATTTGATCTGATTTTGAAAAAGACGTTGATCGGTAAAAAAGGGTTGTTTTAATAAAAGTTGGTTATATGATGAATTATTATGGTGGGGAGAGGGGCCCATGAAATTAGAGAGAGATCTATAGCAAATCCAAAAGCAATTAAAAGAGGAGAAGAGAATACAAATGGGCTCTCAAGGAATCAAGAAAAGTAGAACAAAAGGAACTATCACCATCTTTACAAAAGCTTTATTATCGTTATCATTTATTCTTATATTACCATTATAATTACATGAAATGACGTATGACATATGTCACCTTGTGGTAGATGGATTTCTAAAAGTATTCCCCCCCCCCCCCCAAAGGGTATTTTCGTCTTTTCCTTTAAAGTACATTTTATTATGGGGAAAATTGCACTAAAATGAAACTAACTTTCACCTGATTCCTATTTTTGGGAACCAACTTTCAAAATCGTCATTTTGGGGAACCAACTTGCACCCGATTCTTATTTTGGGGAACCAACTTTCAAAATTGTCATTTTGGGGAACCAACTTGCACCTGATTCCTATTTTGGGGAACCAACTTGCAAAATCGTCATTTTGATGAACCAACTTGCACCTGATTCCTATTTTGGGGAACCAACTTGCAAAATAATTATAGAAAAATAACTAAAATTTGTTTTTTCCAAAAATTAATGCAATAAAATATATTTTTCATTTCAAATATCGTTTTTTTAATTCAGATATCAAATTAAACATTTTTAAAAAAAATTCAAATTACCACAATAAATTTATTTTTACTAATGCAAAAATAATCAATTTAATTAGTAAAATAAAAATTGTGGTAATTTGGATTTTTTTTTAAAATGTTCAATTTGATATCTGAATTAAAAAAAGGAGATTTGAAATGAAAAATAGATTTTATTGCATTATTTTTTGGAAAAAAACGAATTTTAGTTATTTTTCTATAATTATTTTGCAAGTTGATTCCCCAAAATAGGAATCAGGTGCAAGTTTGTTCCCCAAAATAACAATTTTGAAAGTTGGTTCCCAAAATATGAATTAGGTGCAAGTTGGTTCCTCAAAATGACGAATTTAAAAGTTGGTTCCCCAAAGTAGGAATTAGGTGAAAGTTGATTCCATTTTGGTGCAATTTTCTCTTTACTATAAGAACGAAAGTTTTAATATCATATATGATTACATTCCTTTGGGTGAGTTTAATCATATATGGTTAAGCGTTTATGTATTGTCAGTGCAACATGTGTGTATAATCATATATGATTAAGCTTGTGTATCATGCGTGTAATCATATATGATTAAGCTCGTGTATAATGCGTATAATCATATATGATATTGAAACTTCCCGTCTTCTCGCAGAATGTTTAGTTTCTTGTTTGAACCTGCCCTTGTATATATGTGTGTGTGCAGGAAGAACCTTGTTATTGCTATTGCAACAACATTGTTGTCGAAATGTCCGTTGACATGAAGTACAACCATACATGCACAAGTTACAAACAAAAATTGCATTTTATGAATTGGTTAGAAAGTTCAGTAAGGAATTCTGATTATTTGGATGTAAGAACTAATTATTTATGATGAATACACGTAAATATCTGTGAATATTATTAATCATGATACTACATGATTGATTTATAAATAGTTGCCTTTTATGGTTCGAGAAATATTTACGATTCTTAAATGTGCATGCCCCTTACGAGTTGTCGCACGTGTTTTGACACAATTTTTTTGGTCTAGTGGTATCTAGTAACCTAACTTTTCTTGAAGGCCCAGGATCAAGCCTCGGTAAATATGAGGAGTTTGTGTAAGTAAGGGTGCACATGGGACGGGTTTAGGGGTTTGAGGTCATTTGAACAACCCTACCCAATTACTTCAGTTTGAAAGAATAAAAAACCCATTTTAACTCTTTTTAAAAAAATTATAACCTAACCCATTACATATCAGTTTGGGTTGTGAAGGTTGGGTTGGGTTGGGTTGGGTTGGGTTGGGTTGGATTGTCTGAACTATTTCTAATAACATTGATTATATTACAATTTCAAACAAAAACAATTAGTAAGAGTCTGGACTACTAAATATTTTAGAGGGGGAGTTTGAGATTGCTTATAAAAACAACTTATTGACTTATTCCGGTGTGACATCGGTAATAAGCACTTTTGAGTATTTGGATAAACAACTTATATCGGTGCCAAATCGGTAATAATGAGTTTTTGAAGAAGTTAAACCCTTCTGACTTATAACAAGCTGATAAGTGTTTTTGTAGAAAAACATAAGTTGTTTCAAATAAGTAATCCCAAACACCCCCAGAATATTACATTGTTAATGGATTGTCATTCAATGAACTGCATACTCATGTCTAATAGTAGACATTATAATTAATAATATGACTTTCTTTTTAATTATTATAATCTTGTCGGGTTTGACGTTTTTCGGTTTGACATGGACCTAACCCGTATCCGATCATACTCGCATCCATTTATATATTTTTAATAGACCAATAAAATCTTGGATTAGATTGGGTTGAGTTAGTCGATCTATATTTTCTACTTGTGTTGGCGGTTTGGTCGGTTTTTTATGTACCCCTCTATATAAGTTCAATTTTTCGTACATAAATATTATATACTTAAAAGAATGTTAAGTATTCATAACATGGTAAAAAAATAAGATGCTCTGTACCGAAACACGAACGGTCACAAATGCAAAACAGGAATCTAAATGAAGGGCACATCTTTTCGATGAACCCCACATGTTCAGTGATGGAGACAAACAAACGAATCATGCATGAAATACTCGCTTGTTTTTTTTATAATAGGTCTTAACTTGTTTTAATGCTATTTATAATCGTAGACTAGTTATTGAAAAGGAAAATGATTGGTAGAAAAGATCAGGGGTGACGTGATAGATACCCGAAAAAAGAAGAAGCATAAACATGTCTTGGAATTTACTCAAAGTCTTTTATCGGGGTGCATACGTTTGTATACATTAAGATATGCTTTCTTGTGATATTAAGAAATCACGACGACTCAGAAGAAAAAGTCTCGTTTCTCGATTCGGGGTTTTGATTAGATTCGTAAATTTAAGTCATAAAAGATTGTCAGATGGTGTCGATTTATGGGAGAAATAGAATCAATTCGAATGATGGGATCGAGCTTTTCGTTTTAGATAAGTATTATAAAGAAAACTATCATTTTTAGATGAAGAATCTATACTACGTGCTTTAAACTTGAACGTATGAGTTTTTCGGTATAAAGATCTATTTGAAATAACTCGTTTACAAAAAAGATGGAAAAAAAATCAAGTTTTATTATAATTACATTTTTCCAACATTATAAGATTTGGGGACGTTAGTAAGCGTTTGGAGGTAAGAGTAAACACCCCAATTTATTTTACCAGGTAAAATTGTAGTTCAACATAACGGTATCGTATACAACAATTTACATGGTAAGCGCTTACTGTAACTAGCACCAATATTACCAATCTCATGAATATCAATATAAGTAAGTGTCGTCACCCTCATTTACTTGATAAAACTCTTCATTCTTATCATCGCTCTTACCAGATAAGATCTTCGGCCTTTGCCATATTCATCTGATAAGGTAAATGACCAAATAAAAAGCCTTCTGTTTTAAACCAAATAATTGAGATGTCCTAATCTGAAATCAAATTTAACAAATATTTATATAAGGTCAAGTTCAAAGAAAACGCTAAATAAATGGAAAAGCTAGAAAACCACGAAGAAATGATGAAAAAGTATACCAATATAAATGTCAAATTAACGAGAAAAATATAATATATTTTTTTAACGTAATTTATTTTGCTTGAATTTTGTTTATTTTTTATTTTTTTTCAAATAAAAAATAGAAGGGGTTGATTTTTTTTAATTTAATAAATATTATTGTAACCATTTATTTAATCATATCATCTGATCTAAAGGTAGAGAAGAAGTTTTTTAATTTTCCATTTATTTAGAATTTCGAGTGTTTTATCAGTTAACTTTAGGGGTGTTTGGGATTGCTTATTTGAAACAACTTATAATTTTCTACAAAAGTGTTCATCAACTTATTATAAGTCAGAATGATATAATTTCTTCAAAAACTTTTTATTACCAGTTTGACACTGGTATAAGCTGTTAATTCAAACACTCAAAAATGTTTATTACCGATGCCACACAGGAATAAGTCAATGAATTGTTTTCATAAGCAATCCCAAACACCCCCTTATTCCATAACGGTAACGGAAGAGAACACCAGCGAGTGAAACAAGAACGACGCCGGCGATACGTAAGTGGGCCGAAATGGATTTATAAAACAATAGTTGGGCCTAATTTAGCAATTTCGAATAAATTAATGGGCCAGCAGGCTGTTAAACAACAGTGGCCCAGATACTTACCGGGTCGGTCTACCAAATACATGATTTGGTTTGGTTAGGTCTTGCTGGGATTCGTAGATCGAACAAGAAATTAGCTCGCAATCGACAGGAGTAAGTTCTTCCGTTTCTCTTCATTCAATCGCATTGTTAGATAATCTAAATTATCGAATATTTGTACCGAAATTTTAGATTTAAGTTCTTCAAGGACAAAAATGTATTGTTCGATTAGTAATGGCGTTCACATAATGTTTGAATCCTCTGTAGTGATTTAGATTGGATACATTTAATCTATTGATGGTGTTCTTCATCCATAGTCTTGTTGATCTGGTCGTAGGATGTTGCTAAACTGTTACTCAATTTTTCTGTGATTCTCGATGCTAATTTCGAATGATATGTTTTAAGTTTGCCTTAACTTTAATGCGATGAGTATAATGTTATCATCATGAACATGAAACTAAATATTCGAAAGAGAAGTGAGAAGTAATTGGTAGCTTACACATGGCGTATTATTCATAATTTAATATGGAAACATGAATAATTAATTGATGAGTGCAATTCGATAAAGATGCTTTATGTGGATTATGACCTCAAGAATTGTTTAATTTTATTAAACATCAGAAGTCAGAATTGTAGAGTTTGATTTAAATCATTTAATATCAGCAGTAGGTCTATGATTTAATCATGAACAAATCCAGATCATATTTTTGTGATTATAATATGTATATTTTTTTATTATGTCTCATTATAATGTTCTACCTTTTTCTGTTATATATGTGGAAACATCAAATGTGTATGTACAGAAACAACACATGTGTATGTTGTAAATACGTTGTATTTTGCCGGGTTTATGTTAATACTACTGAAAGTTTTGTACAAATGCAGATAATTTGTTGTGAATCTTATATATGTAAAAAGATTCTACAAAAAAATGACATCTAAATATATGAACAAAAATGGAAAAGAACTTACCATGGAGTTCATCTTAATTTTGATCAAGGTTTCTTTTTGACTATTCTCGGATGAGCATCTTCATATACACATCAAAGATTTCCAATGAAGAAAAACGATGATTCCTGCCACAATTGATTCCTGATCGTACACCATTTGATCGCCATTTGTTTCCCACCATGCATCAATTAATATTCGGACTTAGCAAATCAGGATCAAATAATCGGGTTCTTTAATTTGTGTGCTCTCCCAACTGTTGAAAATGAAGGGGAACATGATTGCAACCAGATAAGGCAATAGCAACTTCATGTGCATGAGTGACTAACACCTCATATCCACCTCCCCCACTTACAAAAATAACAGATACATGCTCCCTGTTAACCTTTCCCCCATCTTTCTAGAGAGTTCTTTAGTGCTCTAGCTTGACTTAGTGTAGCCTACGGTGAAGACAATTAAGCCTTCCAGAAAGATATAGTTGACTTATTCATGTGTTACAATCATTCATCTTTGCAAAAGATAGCATATAATGGATGTACATCAAAAACTAATTGATAAGCAAAACCCTTGTTTGTTTACATTTCTTTTTGCATGGTTTGTGATTTTTCTAAACTTGGTTCTGCAGAATCTGGAGCAACAGTTTGTAACGTAATGCCCTAAAAACTTAAAAGTCGTAAAGTTTTCAGCTACACGCCTAATTTTAAACATCATACATTCATACTTGTTTCTTGATTATTGCTTAACCCCAGGAAACTGTTTGCTGTTACATGATTCATTCTCTTTTGCAAACAAGTTAACAAAAGGGAAGAAAATTTTCAGTTTGCGAAGCAAATTGCTAGCATCTTGATTTTTTCCTGTGTGGATTGGCCTTTTTACGTTAAAATAGCTGTGGTAAGTAATGGATACTTATACAGGATAACCTAGAGGCTAGAGGTGTTGAGGCGTGATTTGGAACTCATCATTGGGTATTGTAAAACCAAACCAGACCAAACAAATTAACCAATATATCCCACCTAATGGTGGGGTCTGGGAGAGGTGAGATGTATGCAGACTTGACATTTACCTCTAGGAATAGAGCGACAATTGGTTATTCTCCGGTAGCAAACGATTATCCATTAAGCGGAGGAAATATTAGTTAACATAGACCCCTCTTGCAAGAACGGACTATGGCAAAAGTTTCTATCTCATAGAGTACAAGGGCAAACCCCCTAATTCCAATTAGGAATTCGTTAGGTCCGTTAGGAACAGGCCTTCCAATTTATAGTTTACTTCCTTTGGAGGCTCCGTGGGGATGGGCTTTAGTTGTTGAAGAAAATGCCCCGATGGGACTTCTTCCCTCATTCTCATCAAATTGGGGTAGCTCACGTCTCTTTTTGGATCCGAAAAAGTATGCTTAGGCAGTTCTTTATCATTCGTGGGTGCGGCTAACTCCCCATGAGGTAATTGTATGATTTTTCAAGGTAAAAGGGCGCCTGAAAGTTTATTGAGATCTTCTTTTTTATAAAGCAAATCAACTTATTATAGGGTTAATTAGTTACAGGGAGCCTTGCATCCTCAAAGTAAAATCTATTGATTCACTTTCTATCGTCTTAAGGTTTCAATTACCGTAAATGGAACCAGGATACGTCTCAATGGAACAGAACAGGTTCATTATGATACATTTGTGAAGTCTAGGGCTCCATTCTTCATTTCAATTTGACTAGAAGGATACTCGCACAATGCATCGAGATCCATTTCAATTTTAATATTTTGTTTTATTCTTTGCCCTTGTCTATATAATACGTTTTACATGGTTTTGATAAAGCAATAATGTTTTTATTTTTGAATAAAATATAAATTTGAAGATATCATAAAACTTTGAAAAAATATGTCGATATTAGTAATCAATTAACTATTTAAAAATTCTCGTTTTTGTATAATTTTTTAATTCAGTTTTTTATTATAATTTAATTTATGTTTAATGCTGAAGTAATTTATTTTTGATTTAATAATATAATTCTTTATAAAGATAATAATGAAGTATTCTGTTAGAAGTCAATAATTATTCTAATTACATTTTAGAGTTTTTATATTTAAAATGAGATTTTTATCTTGTATTTGATTATGTTTATCAAAAGTTAGTTACGCCTGTTTAAAAATGGAGCTCTAATAAGAGTTTTTGTCAAATGCTTTATAATATAGTATAGATTATAGATATTCATCTTCATCTTGTGTGTTTCAAAATTCACTTTCATTTGTGCGAAGGTTACTCTTCTTGGTTTTAAGAGATGGAGAAATCCAAGCATGTACTTCATTCGAAGAAATAGAGAAATGGCACTATGGCAGCAGCATGTCCAAGGTCAGTTGTCATTTCATGCATCACTAACTAAATGGAATAGTAGTCATCTTTTGATTTTTATGAATAGTTTACACAGCATGTGTTTATATATATACAACGGAAGATTCAAGTATTCTAGTAATCACAATCATGAAGATGTAGTCGTATCCAGTTCACCAAAAACCCAACAAAAAATCTTCTGATTTATGCGGCTAATAATAAGTTTTTGACCAATCAGTTACATACAAATCCATGGCAACAACCCTTTATAATGTAAAGGATCTTCAGTTAGACTTATAATATCGTATAATACGATCTGATTCATACATAAAATGAGTGGGTTTTTTAGATATACGCCATTGCTCCAAACTCAAATATCATATGTACTTAAATACTTACAAGTTCTTCAAAGATCCCAAGATTTATTAATCAAGGAAAATAAAGTAATTATGAACCAATATAGCCTTTCATTTAAATCATCTGGGATGGCAAATCTCCTTCTTGATTTGCCTTCTCTTGAGTTATTTATTGGATCACAAGTCACAACTCATAATAAATAAAGAACCGAAAACACCTGATCTTCAAAATAAAAATGAAACAGAAGTTGCAATTCAAACAACATACGTAGCCTTTTACAACAAAATATAAGAATTTATTCATAAAAATGATAACTTCTGATTCATGCAAGACTTCAAGATTCTTGATACTTGATATGCACACACTCCATTTGTCCTATATATATATATATATATATATATATATATATATATATATATATATATATATATATATATATATAACAAGATGTCACCACAAAACATGCCACTGCACTGTTTCGAAACCTTCAAACCCAAATTTTGGAAACACACTTCAAACCCTAATTAGGTTATGGAGAAACACCCATAATTAAATATTTAAAGCCTTTGATAAATCTTAGTCACGTTGGGGAGGTCTTGGAGTGTGATTTTTGTTTGCCCCTGGTCCTGGATAGTCGGTTTTCTCCAAATCCATCCTCTCACTCATGAATTCATCTTCCAGAAATGCAGTTTCTTTCATGTTCATCATCTGTTTTAATTAATTATGTTACCCAATATTTCAAATAAACAAAGAAAAAGTTCTCAAGCTATTTAATTGTAAATTTATTATGTACAAATATCCATAGCAAATAGAATGTACCTGGTTCTTGGTGTTTCTTGATGCCAAGATTTCTACACTCTCATTCAACAAATGTCTATGAATCTTCCCTGCCCACAGTTACAGAACTTATATTAATGCATTATACCATAAGAACACTTGGGATGCATGCATTATATATACACACACACACCCCCCATATAACATGTTGTTGAAGCTAGAAGTACCAGATGTTGAGATAGCATTGGCCATGAACAGAAGGTGAGAGAAAGCAAGAAGAGTGATCACAATTAGATGAAAACCATTAGCTGCCATTGATCCTTGGACCTGCTCAAGCACTTCACTTAGGGTTATAATAAAGTAAGGTCTCTATTTCCTCCCTATTTATAGATAAATGTTGATGACACTTTTTTTGATTTGTGGGTGGAGACACAAACACACACCAAGTGAGGGAGAAATCATTTAGAAGGTAGTGGTGGACACGAGATTACTGTAGAGTATGATCATCCTTGATTTGAGAGGTTATTTTTAATTATAGACTTAAAAAACATATATATACTTGGTACTTGTTTAATAGGGGTATCTACAGTTGCAAACTTAAAATCCGTAGTGAACAGTGAGACAAAGGAGAGTATGTTACGTGTCCTAGACATTCATGGGATATTCATCATGAATGATGTATTATTCATCTCAAATGATGTAAGTAACATACTAGCATTCATGTTCATCCTGAACGGTGTAACATCCCAGACCAACCGTATCAGATATTGTTCGTTTTGCCCACACCTAAACTCACAGTTTTAAAATGCGTCTGGTAGATCCCTTGCTACCTTAGTTTCCCTCCCAAATCGATATATGATCTTACAATGACAATATCTGGTACGGTTGCCCTGGCAGCGAGGACGTTGGGGTCCCAAGGGGGTGGTTGTGGTTGTAAGATCCCACATCGGTTGGGGAAGGTAACTAAGGTTGCCTTATAAGAGATTGAATACCTCATCTATTAGACGTGTTATAAAATCGTGAGTCCTTGCATGGACAAAATGGACAACATTTTGTAAGGTTAACCTAAAATGTTAACCACAAGGGTGGTGCTTGATTGGTTTGAGCTTGGCTCCAAAGGTCAAAAGTGCATGGAGGTCCCAAGTTCAAATCCAAGAAGAAACAAAAATCCCCTTGTGGCCACGGAGGTTCAAATGCGGTGACTCCGGGCTACCTGCAAAGCAGGTGGTCGCCCCGGGATTAGTCGGCTCGCATAATGGGTTGGATATCCAAGTTAATAAAAAAAATGTTACAAATGGTGTAACATTCATGTAAAATTTCACATCCATTATTGGTGATGAATGTGAACAAATGAGGACTTGTGTCTCGTTATTTTTTGTCCCCTAGTTCAGAATGGAAAACAGGTTTGCAACTGAATTTGGGATCATGGTGTTGGGTAAAATTGAATGTAATACAAGTTTTCAATGTTTAAGAATAGTTTCACCTAGGTGAAAATTTAGCATTATAGAAACTCAAGTGTATACATAATTAATGTATAAAGAACAATTATTGATGCACATTATCAATGATTATAGATGTGTGAAGATATGTAAACAAACAAAAAATGAAATGCCCAACTATAAACAAATGTACCAATAATAGAAAAGCTACATGTAACGATATGAAAATAGAAAAAAATAACGTTCGAAAAGTATAATAAAACAAAACAATAACGAATGATTAAACGAAAGAAAGACAGAATATGTAAAGTCGATTTGCACAAATTAATGAAACAAATAAAATCATGAAAGCTCATTGAAATAAAGAAATAAATAGTTATAATAAAAAGATATTTAAATAAATAAGTAGAAGGCTTGCTAAAAGCCAAACAAACACTAACAATGTTCAACAAATATAAAATTCATTGAATAAAACGACATTGAAATTATAAAACATAACTTAATGCCAAGTAATGATGAACATACGACTTTTACCCATTGACCCACAATGTTATTTGATCTATTGTATTCAAAAAATCATGACGAAACTTTAATCTATTTCGTTTTATAAAAATACCCAATAATTATTCGTACTACTTCAAAGCTACTACATTATTCGATTTGTTGCAATAATGTATACAAATAGAAGTTCTGTTATATCCAAAACTTTTAATTACACTGTAAAATGAGATAACAAACATACATATATATAAATTATAGAGATGTATTACTTTTGTCTTCTGATAGAAATTAGAAAGGCAATGAGGTGAAGTATAGTATTACATTTATTCATGAAAGACCCTAAAAAAATGTAAATTGGAACCAAAAATTTGGTTCAAAATCACGTGTTTAGCATGCTAAAGAAAGGGCCTTGATGCATAATATTCTTTATAAACAATAAAAAAATGCATAAATATCTTATTAAGGAGTTTTAAATATATAATTATATAAACTGGGTTGGATTTATCGATCAAACAATTAAGTAAGAATGTAAGATGGTCGATTAATTGTGAAGATGCCCATTGGAGGAAGTCTAAAAGGTTGAAAAGAAGCTAGGTGGAAGATTACCTAACATTCCCTCTTAAAATGGACATTGTCTGTCTCCTCTTTTTGTATTATATATTTTGTGGCCAGGCCATTATAAAATGTAACTAAATGTACGATTATTGATCCAATTCATGTTATAAAAGTATTTCCACAAAATAGCATATATATATTAACACATATATAAAGGAAGGATTATGCGAGAAGTTAAACATTTCGCAAAAAGACGAGAAGTATGATATCATATATGATTACGTGGCCTTTCTGTGCGTTTAATCATATACGATTGAACGTTTATATATTGTCAATATAACATGTGTTTAATCATATATGATTAAGCTTGTGTAACATATATGATATTACATTTCTTGTTTTCTCACATAATATTTAGCTTCTCGTTTGAATATGCCTCTCTCTCTCTCTCTCTATATATATATATATATGGTATCTCTTGTGTGCCCGGGAGATTGACCAAAATAGCCTATCTTCCCAATCAACTTCACTTTTTAACCATTTTTAAAGGAAATTTCCATTTTAGCCGGAGCTTATACAAAATGCATTATGCATTTGCATTAAGCCTATTTTCAAGTTAAAAAAAAGGGAAAAAGAATTACACAAATTTACATAAGAATCCATATTGTGTAAAGAATTTGCCTAAGGATTTCTATTTGCATAATTTTTTTTGTTAATATGGAAATAGGGTTTACATAAATGCACAATTCATTTACATAAACTCTAGTTAAAATAAGAATTTAGTTGTAAAAATGGTTAAAAAGTTGGAAGGATAGGGATATTTTAATCAATTTCCTGTGAATTAAATGATATGCAATGTGTAAACTTTACCAAGCATGCATTAAGTGAACTCTATTCCCCAAGAGAAAACCAGGTTCTCTTTCACTCTTTTAGGTACCCCTGTTTTTGTCTGTTTCCATATATGTTGCTTTTTTTTAACCTTTATGGAATGATTTATGGTGTATAAAAGTGAAAATACTTGTGTTACTTATTTAACTCTAATATTCAGAAACATTTTTATATTTTAAGACGAAATTCTTTTGTTTAACACCTTCTGATGTACTTCAAATAAAACAATGACATTATAAATAAAAGTAAGATATGAACGTACCAAACGAACCTTTACATATACAGTCTTTTAGAAGTAGAGAATACGGTGTAGCAGGTTTTCACGGTGTTTTCTTCACATATGAGACCTTAACAGTGCTTGAGATTAGATATTACAAAAACTAATAGATAAAAACATCAAAATAGATGGAACAAAAGTAATAGAAATAAGACAATATCAATACATGATTAAATCATTAATGTCGAATTGAAACCGTAAAACATTTCAAATTTTCTTTCACCTGACTATCTCGCTCTCCTCTGTTAAATATCGTTTGGATCAAACGAACTTTACAGATGTTAAAAATGGGAATGGGTGGTTTTTAAATCCCAACCCCCTCTACATACAGATATATAGTTTTTTTTTTTTACTTTTTGTTGTGTTTTAGTTTTGATATATATAGAATTTATTCAATTTACAAATAATTCTATTGAGTGCATGTTATGCAAAAAAGAAGTCAGAAGCGAATATGGGATAAGGTAGTCGAGGAGGGCATAGGTAAATTTGGCTTCATAAAGCTCTAGAAATTTATATATGTAAAATGGAGAAAGTTTGGATCATCGTGTGTTTGATACATGAGACAGGTAGGACATGATGGAACAAAACTCTCTATCCCATGTTTGGTACAACAAGGGAGAGGACAAGAACTCACTGTTTCACATTCGCCGGCCACCGACCACAACCACCTTTGCCTCTACTACAACAACCTCTTCCATCACATCCACAACACAGTTGGCCACTGACCACCATTGTTCATTGACGCCACCATTACCACCATGGGCCACTTCACCTCTACCATAACTACCACCATCGGCTACTACTATCACTATCTACCATCTTCAGTCTTCACGTCTTACACAACCACCATTGGCCACCGACCATCATTGTACATCTCCAACACCACTAGTACCGTTGACTTCCACCACATTGGCCACAATTACCTCCACCATTGTCGATCGCCACCACCGCCATCCACCATCTTCACGTGCTCTACAGTCACCATTGTCACCAATTACTAATGCTTCTACCTCTACAACCATTGTTGCAACAATCTTCACCATGACATCGCTAACCGAATAAAACATAATTTCTCATTTGTACGAATTGAGATTTTTAAACTACCATCAATTATATCAAATCTTTCATTCAAATTTGATACTATTATATATTTATGTATATGAAAATTGTGTAAACATGTTTTTAAAATAAACTATTTATTATTTACTTTATTTGTGTTAATTATAAATATAATATATAAAATTATCAAATAACTTTTAATAGAATTTGTCAAATCACATCCAATATACTCCAGTTCTGTCCAACATTTATATTCAATCACGTCTTTACGTATCAAATACGACCTAAAAATATATATTATAATAATGATATATTATTTGTTAAATGTTTTGAAAATGGTGATTGATACGTAAACTGATTGAATGGATGTGACATATCTATTAACTTAATAAAATGTAAAAGTCAAAAGTTGGGATGGATGATGAATTCCAAGAAAAAGTTTTGAGCCAACTCCAATACAGCGTGGAAATTTGTGGTCCTAAATTGTTACTTGACTTTGGACCCTTTTTTTCCCTGAATACTTCATTTCCCACTAAAATGGCTTCCAATATAATCCCATACTTCAATATAAGTTTACATTTTTTATTTAATATTACAAATATGTGGAAACAAATTCTCTCCCTATATATATTATTAACTATAAGTACATATATGGAAACATATATTAACTAACTCTCATTCGAGTTCCAAGAACATGCTTATAATCTATTCAAGTTTAAACGATCACCCGATAAGTATTTATTGTGTCATTTACCTTATCGGATGAGTATGATAAAAGTCGTGAATCTTACCTGATAAGAGCGAGAAAAAGAATAGAGTCTTACCCAATAAATGATAATGATGATTATTCTCCAATAAGCGTTTACCGAGTAAATCGTCGCATATGATTAGTTATAAGAAAAAGAAATACGGTAAATTTGTCGTCTTGTTTGAGAAATGGAAATGGAAATGGAATGTGTAGATCTCCTAAGGTGCCTAGTTCTATAGGGTATAATATTTAAGTAATTAAATTAATAGAGTAATAATGTTGTAAATTAAATAGGTAGAGAAATCTTGGTTAAGAAAGTAATATATAGTAGCAAGCGGTTGACACGTTATGAAATATATATGGAGGATAAGCCAAAAGATAATGGCGAATAAAAGAATAATAAATATTTAGATTTTCAGGTTCTTGACTCTCACTTTGTTTTCATCTTTTTATTATTTTCTAGTTTGGTTGGTCGGCCAAATATGAAAGAAAAGCTAAAACCCATCATCACTTGCAAAAAAATTATATATATATATATATATATAGAGAGACGAATTTGAGATCATGTGAGATCAGCCTGTTTTTGTAAAATCATATTTTTCACGATTCAAACTTTATAGCAAAACATTATGAAGGTAAAAAAAAATCCGAACCTTCAAAATAGAACATTATACGAAAACAACCTACTCTCACATGATCCCAAGTATATAAACATATAGTCGTAAATATTTGAGAAGTAAATAAGTGATCCTAGCTCTTTATAAAGTCAAGATCAGAATTGACTGGTCAAAATTTGCGGCTATGTGAAAAATAAAGGGATATGTTTCGTAATTTTTACAAATAGACGGCAAACGACTTCATATGTGAACATGTGTGATTCACGTATAAACTATAGGTTCATATTTAAATCCGTGTATTTCATATATGAATTATTTTAACTGATTCACACATGAACACGTATGATTCACATATAACCTAATTAACTAATTTACATTTGAACCCGTTTGTCGTCTAATTGTAAAAGTTACGAAACTACTTCTCTATCTTCTATATATCCATGTGAGTAATTATCCGGTGTTTTACAATCAAAGCCGCAAATGTTAATAAGATTAAAGGTTAGGATCACTTCTTTAATATATGTATATATATGAAAAGTTTCAAACACGAACACTAACTATTTAGGACACCACGAAAAAGTTGGTAATGTACAAAATCACATGTGATTTACATTAATGTCAAAAAAAATTAAAGCAGACGACTTTTGCCGCGATTATGTCGCGAAAAAAGTCGTGATGAATCATGTATGATTTTACACGTAACGACTTTTTTTCTTTTCTTATTTTCTTAATTTGTTAGAAACTATTTATATACATACTTTTAAATAGTTATAATATTTAACGTTTTTATTAGGTTTTCAATTTTGTACATGTCTTTTAAAACTAATCACTTTAAATATATTAACAATGTGTATTTTTTTTTACCACCCTTAGATATTTAATCTATGATCATATACTTTTATATGTTAAATAAAACATTATATCTTCAAGAACATGAAATGAAACAATCAATCTCGTAACCATTCGTGTTGAATTTCCAAAATGTTGCAAACCGTAAATGACGTCATTTTATGGGTTATTCTGCTTTTAGCATGTATTTTCAATTAATTTATATATTTATTTCTTCATATTAAATAATTTAAACTAAATTTTCAACGTCATTCACCACAACCCATAAGAATGAAAATGTTGGTATTATAATAAATAAATATAAAAAAACAGATTAATTATAACAAAATAAGACAATTCTTCATTAGTTACTGCATTGATTATATGATGTTGGTGGAGTTGGATTTCTATATGGGCCAAGTTCAGGACGTTTTTATTAGCCCACTCCACACCCAATTTAGCTATTACCAACCAACACCAAACACTAGTGGGCCGGCCCATTAAGTTCAGAACAACACTAGGTTGAGAAATCTGCGAATGATCTTGTATCTATTATGTTTCCTGATTGAGAGATAATAAGATGATACAAATTTTCCGATTGTCAAACACTGGACCGATTTAGGTTTCCGATTGAAAGAGGCCCGAGCGTGATCTGAGGGGCGAGATTAAGAGGAGTGGTCGGATTCGATTGAGTGACGATTGACAGACCGATGTATTTTGGAGTTCCATTGAGGACGTTTGTTGAAGAGGGAGATGAACAGGATAACAGGTAAAATAGTTATGCTATAATTATAATAAAATATAGTATCGAAAGTTAAAATCTTTAAAAAAATTACCTTCAACTCCAATAGCTACTTTATTTTATCGTTAACTATTTATACTATATTATAAAGCATTTGACAAAAACTCTTAAAAACCATTTTTTTATGCACGAAATGCTGTTTATTGATGAATATTACTTAAAATTTAAAATTAGAAGTAAATTGTGCATAAGTACAACTTATTAAAGCTCCATATTTGAATTCGTGTAACTAACTGCAGATAAACATAATTAAATATTGGATAAACATCTCATTTTAAATATAAAAAATCTAAAATATAATTAGGATAGTTATTAAACATAAATTAAATTATAATTAAAAAAATTGAATTAAGGAAATTACATCAAAATACAAGAACTTTTAAAAAGATTAATTTGATACATATATCGTTATATTTTTTTTAAAATTTTATAATATTTTCAAATTTATATTTAATTCAAAAATAAAAACATTATCGTTTTTCTAAACCAAATAAAACTGTATTATATCGACATAAAAAAAACAAAAAAAACATTGAAATGAATATGCGTCTTAATACATTACACGAATATCCTTCTAGTATTATTAATATATTTAATAAAATATTGTTTTAATTTCGATTAAGTATTACAAATAAGTGAAAGAATAAAAGAAATCGTAAATAAGTATAAATAATTAAGATGTGGCATCTACCCAACTCCACGAACTTGTGGCTGAGAATGGTCTCCAGCGTATGTGGACGTGTCGCCCTCTCATCAACTGTCAATACCCCAATTGCGAACCAAAAGTGGTGAAACTCTCTTGCTTTCAACACGACGTCAAAACGAAGAACACATCGATTCTTCAAAAAACCCTAATCATCGGAAGTGAAAGACCAGACGATAAAAGCTTTCGGCAAAGACAATTCTGCTGACGAACAACGACGGAAGTATTTCAGGCGATTCAAGGTATTCTTATGCATTTCTTACGCAAACCCCTTTCAAAATGGTTGATTTTTAAGGAAAAAAAAGGTTGCCGGTTAATTCTGTATGCTGGGTTCTGTTGTGGGAATTGGGATTCGTGTTTGCAATATTTTGGCTTGTAGGTGTTTGTAGAAATGGCTGTGAAGAAATGAAAATATTGCTTAAAAGTATTCGATTTTATGTTCAAACATTTCCCAGGAATTCTGAGTTTCGTTTAATCCGATTGTAATGTGAATTTGATTAGTTTCAGTTTCTGAAACATCATGGTGTGTGAAGATTAATTAATAAAGTTTGAATCCGTTGAATCTGTATGGTTGGTTTTCCACTAAGCCTGTATACATAAAGCTGTCTACGTGGATTAATATGTATATATTTGGAAATAAGGGTCTTGTTGTTTGCAGTTTAACATTTCGTCTCTTATACATGACTGTTTAGTGGTGGCTTTATAGGGATGAGCTGTTTGTAGAAAGTCAAGTTGTTCCTGTCAATTAAAAACATACATCTTCTGTCTATGAAAACCCTTCTAAACAAAATCCTTTCCAATTTATACAAATAGATTAATCCATGCAGACAGCTTTATGCATCTAAGATCTAATAGAAAACCAATCAAACTGCCCCTCCTAACTTGTTCTTGCTATTCTCGTAAATTTATTCAAATATTGTACAGGATTTGTTTAAATTCAGGTTCGAATTGTATGATTCTAAAATATGATTCCTACAAATGGTTTGGATGAAAGATGTTAGGAATTGATGGGGGTCAGAACTCAGAAGGCTTAAATGGTCACTTGGTCATTCATCTTCTTGAAAGTTGATTTGATGTCAAGATTTACGCCACTAAACATGCTAAAAAGAAAAACCAGATAAATCTCATGGAATCATAGGACTAAACATGCTAAAACTGATCTTTCTCTTATGATTTTGATGTTCCTCATGGTTTTCTTATATAGTTTTTGTATGATTTTAATGTTTTGATATCATTTACTCTGTTTTTAGCCTTCAAAAATGAAAAAAGTAGGATATCTTGCATAATCCAACTGGTTAATTATCCGGGGTAACTTATGCACACTGACTAATCCCCATGCTGCTACCACAAATGGTCTGGAATCACCGGTGAACCCCCATGCTTAGATTTGAACCTGAGAAGAGATAATTGGCTTTACCTTTAAGGCATAAATGATAAAAAAAAAACCATTCTTCATTAGCTTTTAAAACATCACCATGCTAATTGTACCAGATACGGTTTTAAAACGCGTATGATAGAGGAGGTATCCAGTTGATGCGGGATCTTACAACTTTCCCTCTATAGAAACAATATCTTTCTTGCTGCATATATAATATATTCCTTAGTGATTACAATCATCATTTCAGAAATCATCATTTTGAAGCCAGTTGCTCATACTATCCAAGTGCAGCAGAGGATTCAATGACTCCATCAACATCATTAGCCATCATCAATGACTCTAAAACTCCCATTTCTAACAAAGAAGCTTCTTCGAACAGAAAAGAACTTCCAACTCAAAGAATCTTCAAAGTTAATCATGGTGATCATCTGTTTGAAACTGGAGTTGGCAAGAAAGCTATGGTGAATTTGAGAGCCAACCCTGCAGCAATGTCAAGATCAGTCAACTTCCAGGAGACTTCATGGCTATGAACATTGAACAAGCTTCAATGTCAATGACTTCGAGTTCTTTCCAATACATACCCATCGATCAAGAATGCAAACGGGCGGTTTTGTCATGAGTTTGGTGGTTGTATATAGCCATGTACAAATAAACCAGTTGATTGCTAATCATGTTTTCCTGCTTGTTGACCACTATTGATTCTGTGCAATTGTAATTGGATCAGATAGGTTTTTGGACGATAGTTCATAATCCAATAAAACTGAACCGATCAAATCCAATTAACCATTTAATGACCATCTAATTAGTAACTATATATAATTAATTACATTTTACGAAATCGTTTTTTGGTTTTAAAAATAATTGACGAATAATAAATTACTTATAATGCTTTGTAATAAAATAAAATACATCAAAATAGATAAATTTAAACAAAAAGCTTCCAAAAATACTTGATATAAATATTATATGGGTTTTAAGGTTAGAAATGGAATATAAATATTGAAGTAGGTGCAAAAATTGGGAAGGAAAAAGGTAAACAAAAGAAGTAGGGTGGGGCAGTCAACACCCTGGTAATAAACATGAACCCTCTTCAAAGGACCAGACAACCATTCTCTTTCACCCAAATTAGGTATAACTTACAAATTTCCATAACTTTCTATATATATATATATATATATATATATATATATATATTATTGAGCAGTAATTCTGTTGAATATTTATGTCACATGGTGAATACATAACAGGAAAAATCACTAAAATAACCAAAATATACCCCATATTATTAACGAAATAATCTTTTTTCATTAAAATTGCAAAAATATACCCATGGGGGGAGATTCGTGGGTATATTTTTGATGAAAAATGGTTATTTCGTTAATATATCGGGTATATTTTGGTCATTTTGATGATTTTCCCTACATAATATCTCTTGGGGGTTTCTATTTTAATAATTTTTTGTTTACTTATTTTTAATTTTTTTTATTTGTTGTGTATTGTTTTTAATTTTATGGAATTAGGTCAACTGATAATTTATTTGTCTCAAAATAAGTGTTTATATTGTTATTTTAATTTGTATTAAAATAAATGTTTAATTTGAAAAGTATTTACTTTTACCCTTAATAATGATATGGAGGATATTTCTATCTCTATAATTAAGGATAAATTTTTTTTTGTTAATTATTAAGTGCAATAATAATGTATTTCTAAAACTGTGTGCGTTTTTTACATTTATTTTGGGACGGGGTGACTTAACATATTTGCTTATTGGAATCGTGTAGGCGTTTGTTTTGTCATGCAGTTGGTAATATATAAATGGATGTATAATTATTTGCAAACATACTAAATCATAAAAAGATACATACAAGTTTTCATATGTTGTTTCACATATGAAAAACAAGTATGAAAATATAGTCAAAGACCTTCCAGCCTAGTGGTAAAGGTTTGGGCATGGCATAGTCATAAACCCAAGTTCGAGCCCTGGGAGGGGAGTGTTGGCGACATTTAAGTGGGGTCATGTTTAGCCTCTAAATTTGCCGGGGATTAGTCGGGTTTTGGCCCGGACACCCTTACAAAAAAAAGTATGAAAATATAGTGTTTATATAATGTTGTTTAATACGTGAAATGTTCAAGACTGTTTCATGTGTGGAAAAAAAACAGTAATGAATGTCTCACATATGAAACACTAATATAAACAATGCATTTTCACATATGTTGTCTATATGAAACAAGACATGAAAATCCACTTGTAAATTCCCACGAATTATTACATATGTAAAAGAAGAGATTCACTATTATTACAGGTAAGCGCTTACCAACAAGATTCACCATTCTTATTTACCTTGTATGAAACATTCTCAGGAATCAAAATGGAATATTTGTAAGCATCTCTCACCCTGTAAACCCTTATTGGGTACGAGTCTTCTCCCTCGTTTACCTGATAAGAATCTCAGTTGTTGTCATGTCTTTTGCTAGATAAGTTTCTTGGTACTTGCTTTGCTCATCAGATAAACGTTTACCCAATGACATTTTACGTTATATAAATATATTTTTTGGACCTTGGAGCATTAAAATGTCGGTTTCAAAACCAAGAAAAAGGTTGTTTTTTTTGTATAACTATTTTTTTATAAAGATCCATAGATCAACATAAAGCATTAAAGCTTTAAAAACATGATGTGCCCAAAAATGAGACAACCAAAACCTAAATGTTGGAGATCACAATGTTTTTTAATAAATAAATATTGAGATTGATTATAATCCATAAGATCTAAATGGGGAATAATTGAAATTGCAACCAAGTTGAAAACATGTTAGAACTTGGGCACATGACCTTCTACCTATTGAAATCACAACTTTTAGTAACGATTGTTTGTTAGCAGTTTAATGAGGATATTAAGATTCATAGCTTATATGATCACGTATATATGACTATTTGATAGCGTCTTAATGATATAGAAAGTGATTATTCAGTAAGGTTAGCAGAGCTTTATGTAGAAAACCAAAAAAAATTCAAAGATGTATCTCTTAATTAAAATACACGCTAAGCACATGTGAATATAAATAATTTGTAAGTAATTTTTCCAATATACATATGTTTATAAAAACTAGGAAACATATTAAATTACCTGTACGCACATATAAATATCGTATAGATAAACAGTTATCAGGATGTTACTCAATTTTTATACACAAAGTCTCTCTCTAGATTATGATCAAGTAATAGTAATAGTAATAGAAATGTTAAAATGGGAGCAATAAATTGTGGCAGATTGATTTATAGTTTCACCCAAGCTTACATTAATAAAACCAGTACAAGTCCTACATCATCTTTTTGCAAATTTTTTCCTATAAATGTCCAATAACTCATTAAAAACAGTCAGCATTTGAGATCCTCTGCAGATTTTAGTGGGTGATGTGCAAAAAACTGATCAGATTTTACTTGCATTTAATTAAGCTTTCAAACACTCAGGCTAAATGTAGCTTCTTCATATGGCTCCTACTCCAAGAAAGTCTATAAATGGTGGTGAAAGGTTGTTATTAACTTCTGGTGGTGGTGGTGGTGGTGCTGCTGCTGTTGCTGCAATTGATGAGTAGCTGGAGGAGCTACTGGTGGTGGTGGTGCTGTTGTTGTAAAGATGGTGGTGGTAGTACTGATGGTTCATAGCAGCAGTCATCAATGGAGGATGTAGAGCATGGTGATGATGATGGAAGTTGTTGATGGGGTTAGTAGTAGTAGTTGCATCCATCATCCAAGATGTGTTTGATGATGATGACGATGATGAATGGTTTTCCCAAGGTATGTTGTGATGGTTGTTGGTGCTGTTAAACATGCCCATCATCAATTCACTGTTGTTCTTGGGACCTGCAAAACAATTTGTATATAAAAATGGTGAAAAAAAGAAGTAAACGTTAATTAAAGCACAATGAGTCCATTAATGGAGGGTGACAGGTATCAAAGAAAGAAACTAGGGTTTATCATGCAATTTTGTCTGCAAATTACATCACATAATGGTGGATGGACAAGTGTTTGGGTTTTTGGAATCCTCTTTAGAGTTCACCGAATTTTCCGACTATTCTCCAAGGTCGGGATCAGTCGAAGCGCAGGTAAGCGGGTCCGGATACCTATGGTCAACAAAAAAAGAACTAGGGTTTGAGGCCATTTCTAACCCTAGCACCAAAAATTGCTCCATCTATGCCGTTTGAACAATAACAATGCACTTTGTCAAACTTTGACAAAATACCGTTCTTTTTGCCTTATGGTTGGAGTTTCCACACCCAACCAAATGACGTTGTTACCGTATAGTTAGATATGTTCTAACGTCTTTAATTAATAAATAACAATAGATGTTGCTAAATAAAATGTGGGAGTTTATATGGATTATTCTATAAACCTCTTATTGTTAATTAAATGCACCCCTATATGACACTTTTAGACGTTTTAACAAGTTTTTAGGACACTTATAAAATAAAGTGTCCAAGTAACTACTTTATAGGAGGACATTATTGAGAATCATCTGATAACCATCTTTTCACAAAACACTTGTATTTACAAGACACTTGACACTTTCACAAATAATGTCGTATAAAAGAACTCTAAAAAACTTGTTAGAATATCTATAAATTTCTTTCTCACACACGTGAACATCTATCAAAACATCTGTATTTTACATTTTTAATACATGAATTGACTTGATTCCGACATAAAACAATACCCTAAAATAAAATAAAAAAGTTTATAACTTGTGTACGACCAATGGTCATTCAATTCCCTTGGAGTTTACTACGAGGGGAGTAAGCGTAATAATGCAAAATTCAATGACCAAATAGCAATTTATGAGGAAATAAAAAAGCCCAAATGCAGCTGGCTAGTAGCTGCACCTGAGCACGAAGAAAAAAAAGAGAACAACTGACCAGAAATGACACCAAACGGTGGCAGTTGGTGGATGCATCCATTGTGAGTTATAGGAACAGTGGCTGAGACCGGCGGCGGCGGTGGTGGTGGTGGTAGTGGTGGTGGAGTTGCAGTTGATGTTTGACTTTGACTCTGACTGATGATCACCTTTCTTCTTCTATAGGCATTAGATTGCTCTCTATATTTTCTAGCCATGATAACATGCCAATGGTTCTTGACAGCATTGTCAGTTCTTCCTGGAAAAAGCCTTGCCATTAATGCCCATTTGTTTCCATACAGTCTGTGAGCTGTCATTAGTCTTTCTTCTTCTTCTTCACTGAACGCCCTTCTGTTGATTCTTGGATCTAATTGATTAAACCATCTCAACCTGCAACTCTTCCCTTTTGGTTTTTTTCAAAAATACCCACATCAAAAATGAACCCAAACAACAACCCTTTTGATCACCAAGAAATTAAAGAAAACCCACAAAGATTTTGAAAGAAAAGAACCAAGAAAAATAAAATGAGTAGAAGAACTAGTTCATATACGTTCACTAATGTCAACTGATTGCGACAAACGACTGCAACAAATCAGCCCTGATAAACTGAGTCGGTGTGTATGCTTGGATTCGAACCCTGGACAAATGAGATATTCAATGGTATTTCGAGGGCTTCAACCACTAAGCCATAACCTAGTTTTTCTGATATCTGTTCATGGGAAAAGAAACATATATAGGCTCCAATCCCCACCTTTTTTTTCTTTTTTTTTCTTTCTTATTAAGGAAACATAAAGCAGTGAGGAATGCTCAAACACCCACAAATCTTTTACCTTTTTGTGTAACAAACTACACACACACAAAAACACACACTAACTATGTGCTACTTTCTTGTTTTCACTAGAAAAATGCAAGAAAATCAAGCGGTGTACCTGATCTGCCTTCAAGTTTCTCAGCAATAAGGTTCCAGTTCTGAGGACCATAAAGGGCAACAAGCTCTTTAAGCTTAACATCTTCAGCTGGTCTCCAATGGCCTCTTGCACTTGTCTTTGACTGCCCACTGCCACCTGGTCTTGTTTTACCATTATGATGATGATGATGATGGCTGTCAATGTTACCATTTAAAGAGTAACTGCCACTAAGATTTAGGTCAATATCTTCTTCTTCTTCTTCTTCTCTCTCCTCCTCCTCCTCCTCCTCATCATCATCATGTTCATGATCTTGATCATCTTCATTGAAGTTTGTCGAAGTAGAATGAGTACTAGTTGTGGTAGGGATCAGAAAAGGGAAATCTAGAGAAGAAGAAGAAGAAAGAGAAGATGAAGATGGTTGTGAGGATGATGAAGAAGTAGTAGTAGTTAAAAGATGGCCGCCATAGATGAAATGATCGTTGATCTTGGAAGAGTTATCATTGTTGATTGACAAAGAACCAAAAGAGTCTGCAAAAACCATGCCCATTGATAATGATGATGATGATGAAACAAAAAGAACAACAACAAAGATGATCAAGATGATGATGATGATGGTTAGAACAGTTTCTAGAGAGAGAGAGATGCAGTGGTAGAAGAAATGAAAACGTGATGTTGGGGAAGCAAAGAAATTAAAGAAATCTTGGAAATGGGGAGATGAGATTCAAAAGACAAAGTCACAAATCATCAGAGTCACTGCAGACACTCGTGGGGGTGAGAAAGAGAAGTAAAGGAGTGTTTTTTCAGTAATTAGTTTCGGGTAAGTTTGGGTCTGGACGTTTTTATCTACTGTTAGAAATAACTTACCCACTTTGCCAAAAGATTCTGCTCTTTATTTCCCTTTAATCATCATATCCACACCCAAACTTCCAACGTGTGTTTTTGATGTCCACATTCAGTATGAATAACGAAAGACTTTCATTTAAATTATTCGTGATGAATAATCCGTGAAGGTGTAAGACACGTGTTGCTCTTTCTCTCTCTTTTATCCCCTGGTTCACAACTGAAAAACGGTTTTCATTTGAACTCGCCCTTGTATATATAGATAAATGTATTGAACATCTCGGTTTTACGAAAATGTGAAAACACCTTTCTCACATGTGTTGGTACACATAAGGGAACGTGGTGATGTGCGGAAGACGTGGCCCACGATCTAGGTCGAGCCAAAGTTCGTTTATATATCTGATTTAGTATTACATGTGATAGTATATATAGTATAATATCTGATTTGTTGTATATTTATTTCTTTTGTGGATGAAAAATGTGGATATTGTAAATCCGATGATGAGATTGAGGCAGAGGCTTTATTGGTAGCAACAATGCAACAAAATTAGTTGAGGGAGCAACCCTTAATAGTAAAATGTGTCTTATTGGGTTGAATCCATCACTCTTGTTAAAATTTTATTGGTTTTGTTGGTAAGCTAATTATATATATATATATATATAAAACAAATTAGTTTGTGCTAATCGTGAGATTCAATATGAACCATTCGTTGGAGATATTTAAAGGTATTTCTTAAATAAGTTAAAGGGGGTAATATAGTAATTTTATTTTTGGCAACTAATCAAAATATTTAATTAATTTTTTTAGAAGTAAATATTTAATTAAAATTAGTTACTTAGTATATCAATTACGTAATATATATCGTATTTTAAAGACGACTGTGAATCGAAATGTATCATAGTGATAACGTTAACAATATTTCATGTATATCACAATGTATTTTCTTTGTTTTATGAAATGGATCATAGTGTACATTTTCATTATTTTCATTATTTTACAAAGGGTTTCATATTGTGCATCTTGTATGTACATCTGGGTATCACGATAAATATTGTTTATATGTATTACAGTGTGTATCTTGTGTTCACATAAGGTTCATCAGAATAAGGTTCGCCGAATAAGATTCGCCAGAGAGAGGAAAGAGGAGAGATGAGAGATGATATTTATATAATCCCTAAAATACCCTTAATTAATATTGTATGTTAAAATTATCAAAATTATGAATTTTCTAATTTAACCATTGATTTATAGTTGAGATTGCATTTCACAGTTACCACAAATAAAACAGTTCTCATTTGATTAGGTTTATATATATATATATATATATATATATATAGAGAGAGAGAGAGAGAGAGTTTGTTTCAAATGCAACCTATCGCATTTGTACAACCAATGCAACCCAATAAATTGATATATTTATAGAAATAATGAGAGTTCATTTATTATAATTTGAATATTTATGGAAGATGAATATGGTTCATTAATTATGATCAATACTTTATATTAGAAAACAATCAAAACTTCTAAGAAAACAATCAAAACTTCTATGAAATCACATATTAATCAAATGAAATGGACGATTGAGATTGAGTTGTATTGGTTGCACAAATGTCAAGGGTTGTATAATAACCTATATATATATATATATATATATATATATAGAGAGAGAGAGAGAGAGATGAACGATCAAATACAAACCATCCATATTTGTACAAACCGTGCAAACCACCATCATCCATCGATTTCATTGTTTAATCTTATGAAATTTTTGCATGAAATTGTTTAATCTTATGAAATTGTTTCATATAATACTTTTTTTGATGAAGTTGTTTCATATATAGTTATGAAATTGTTTCATATAATACTTATAGATTTTTAATAAAACTGTTTGATGTATTTCTTTAAAATCAATATAATGAAGATGATAATATCCATGGTTAACACTTTTCACAATAGAAATTGTTAATCAACCTCTCATAATTACAAAAAAAAATGAACAAAATAAAAAATTATGATTGGTTGAATGAGGTTTATACAGTTTGTATAAATAACGTGGTTTGCAAAGTTAATCTTCTCACTATCTCTCTCTCTCTCTCTCTCTCTCTATATATATATATATAATGTTATATATATATATAATGTTATATATATATATAATGTTATATATATATATAATGTTATATATATATATATATAGGGGAACGATCAAATGCAAACCACTCAATTTGTACAAACCGTGCAAACCGCATTCAACCAATCATAATTTTTCATTTTGTTCATTTTTTTTGTAATTATGAGAGGTTGATTAATCATTTTTATTGTGGAGGGTGTTAATCATAGATATTATCATCTTCATTATTTTAATTTT
>NC_037539.1:1890408-1896515 GCF_001531365.2 Cynara cardunculus var. scolymus
TATATATATATATATATATATAGTTGGGTTCACGTATGACCAACCTGTTTTCATGAGATCCGTGTGACCATTTTTTTACACTTAAAATTTCACAGTAAAACACTGTGAAAATAAAAAACAGCTGAACCTTCACAGCAAAAACTTTTATTTTATATTCAATATTATATATATATATATATATATATATTTATTTATTTATTGATACATAAAATATGAAACTTCATGTTCATATTTCACTTCAAAATAGAAAACCAAAAAGCCCTTTTTAACATGGTCATGAAAACAATTTACGGTTTTTAAAAAGACTGAAAACTTAAAAAGGCCAAGTTTTATGATATATGTAGACTTTAATCAGTTTCAACCACTCTTTTTTTCATATTAACGTTTGAGTTAATATTAATACGCTTTTATCTGGATCGTTAATCCCTCCAAATTTACTGATAACTTTTTGAAACGTCTTTATAACTAGGATTACATAGCAGATCAAATGTGTTTATACATATAAGAATATAAAAATGAAGATGTTGTCATTATTTAAACGTAATCATAAGTTTTGCTTGATCTGTTTCTTGAAAATAATAATAACACGTAGGGGTCTTTTACCAAACACTTACTTCGGTAAGCGTTTATTAAGTAACATTATCTTACCGGACGAATATGGTAAGTACCAAGAATCATACCTAATAAAAACAAAAGCAAGTACCAAGAGTCTTACCCGGTAATGTTTTATTTTTACAAGATATTTTGGAATGAAAGTTGCATCTTTACCTCTTGTTCATGTTATATGGATTATAAACAACCAACAAATTGAATAATTAAATGTAAATATTTGATATTAATATTCAAAAAAGAAAAAAAGAAATGGTGAAAAGTGAATAATTTGTTTTTATTGTGTTTGAAAAGAAAAATGGAAATCACAGAGGAACAGCAATAGAGGGAATATGTACCACTGCAACAACAGCTACATCTTTTCCACTATTCTCTCTTTTTTATTTCTTTTTTTCAATACTCATAATTATTGTCTATGTCTGAAATCGAATTTTGGACAGATGAGAATTTCCACCACATCTTTCAAGATCTCAACCACTATATCATAACCCTTGTGGTTTTTACTTCAAATTTTGCCAATGGAGTTTTAATAATTATGAGATCGGCCATACGAGAATAAAGGGCCATTTACCAAACATTTATCCGGGTAAGCGCTTACCAAGTCATATTATCTCACCGGATGAATATGGTAAGGACCAAGAATCTTACTCGGTAAAAGAGAGACAAGGACCATGAGTCTTACCCGGTAACTGAGGGTGACGACTCTTACCACGGTAAGTGCTTACCGGATAAATTGTTGCCTAAGATGTCGTTTTGATGGACTAAAATCTTACCCGGTAAGTAAATAATAGTGTTAAATTTTACCGATAAGCACTTACCGGATAAGTGTTTGGTAAACGACCCCTAAATCTTGGAGAGACTTGGGGGGAGTTTGATTCACATGATAGAATTTGGTGGAATTGGATCCATCAAAGGAATATTTAATTTTGAAGAAGTTGTAATGAAATTTGAACACTCATTTGGTTGTCAGAAATTGGAATGGAATCCTGCAAAAGAAATGGAATATGCATGTTTTTTTTGGGGGGGGGGGGGTGGCGACTGTGAAGACAACAATAGTGGAATGTTGATGTTGGTGTTAGGGTTAGGTGACGGCTATGACGAATAACAGTAGTGGCGTGATGGGTAGGGGAGGCAATGGTTGAGTGATAATATTAATTGATGGCGCTGGTGGTGGTTGCGAATATGTTATGTGACGGGATTAGTGGGGGTGACAATGGGATGGGATTGTCAGGAAATAAAATTCAAATATTTCACATATGCCAAGGAATGATCAAATCTTTCAACCATGGAATTCATTGCAGTTCAGTGCAATACAATCAATTCATTCCACGAACCAAATATCAAAGAATTTGGCATTCCAATTACATCAAATTCTTTTGAATTTTACGAACCAAACAGCCCCTTAGATGATGCAAAGTATAAGACCGATAGGCATACATATAGGGAAAATTCTTTATGCACCAGTTGTACGTGGTTGTCATGCTCATATTTGAACCTCAAAATCATATGTATGACCATAGAAAGTTAGTAACAAGACATATATATATATATATATATATATATATATATATACACACACAAGACTGATTGTTCTTCTAGGAATAGGGTTTCGAGAACCAACATCGTGCCTAACCAGGTTTAGCCAGAACTAGTCTTGTAACCGAGCTTCCGACCAAAACTGAAGAATCAAAATATATAGGACCATATTGGTTCAGGACAAACTATGTCGTCTACGTTTTTCTTCAGCCAGAATAAATGATATAATTCTAAAACTAAGTACATAATAAAAGTTAAATTTAAGAGATAGAGCCATGCTTTAGTTTGATCCAAGCTTTAATGAACATCTCCATGTCCCAATCAGTTGGGGCAATCATTGGTCTTATTAAATGCGTCCATGGATGAGACAATAACTCGTGTGTTTGCTTTTTTTTAACTTACTGTTCATATTATATTATGTTTTGCTATTTTATATTACAGTAATAATAATGTATATGTAACAAAAAGAACCAAGTAAGATGGTGGGAGAAAGCCATTTGAGGTTCGCCTGTCACCCTCGGTTCGAATCTAGGCGATGTTAAAGTCTTTGCGACCATGGAGGTTCATATGAGATGAGTATAGTCGTTCATGGTCGTTTCGGGATTAGTCAACGAGCGTAAACTGACCTAAAAACCCACGGTTACTAAAAAAGGCAGTCGAGAAAAAGGAGGACTGGTTTTGAAGAAAGTGGAAAGTGGAAGGGGAAGAAGTGAAAAAAGAAGAATAGATGAGAATCTAGTTTGGAACTACATGTAAAGAAAGGACATGTATTAAAATGATGATGTCTCCTCCTCTCTGGCATTGCAAAGAACAAGACAAAGCCTAAGGTGTGACATTCATTTTAATCATGGGTTTAAACCTCTATTTGTTATATGCATAATTATTTTATCAAAATCAGATCAAATCATATATTGAAAATGTAAATAGTAAGTTTTAGGGGTTGTTTGGCAATTGTTGAATGGTTTGATGCAGAATGATTAAGTGGTCAGAATGATTAAGAGACTCTCATGATATAGTGCAAAATGAAATATAATTGTTTAGTAATTGTGTAGAATGAAATTAAGGGCTCTTAATGGTTAAGGGAGATCCAAGATACAAAATCATTCAGAGGGTTTTAGAACCATTAAGAGACAGACTTTTTTTGCCAAACAAGATTCACATCTTAACGATTCACATATTGCCTCTTAATGGAACTATTAAAAGGTAAACAAACAACCCCTTAATGTTGATTCCTATAAGGTGGAAATTGATAGACAGACATGCATTTAACATGTAATAGGTGTGCATTTAGTCTGCCATATCTTGAAGATGTGAAAAAGGATATCTGATATTAACAAATGTAATAAAAAAATCAGTAAACAACGACCGAATAACAATCACCCACTTTATTTCACGTTTCCATCCTCCATACAACGATTTCATGACTAAATATGAACTCAGATCTTGCACTGCACGTATTACGAAAAACAAAACAAACCACAATCCAATAAAGTTTTCTTGTTATCAGTACCACTTGATTCGAAGAGGGTTTATGACTACTGCATAATTTTCTTCTGGTTTGAATTGGAAACCAGTAAAATATAAAGTTGTTACGACTAATTATATATGAAATAATGGTATTGGTTATATTATTTGATATGGTGGTGATGTTCCAAAAGGAAAAGCAAATGTATTTAATTACATAGACAAAAGAATTGATGTAGAAGTCACTTTCTCAACAACCATGAGACCATTTGACCCACAATTTTGTCATCAAATATATGACACACATACATCCAAGACAAACCCACACTAGACCAATCACTTTCTTGCAATTCCTCATTAAACATTTTCCTTTTAATATATGCATTTACGTACGTTAAAAGCAGTCAGGGTTGCACACGTAATTTGACTTGCAATTAATTGCTGTAGAAATTCATTTATTTGTCAACAACTTGTTGAAATCCCTGATGAGATTTAATATTGGCTATGAGTTTGAGTGTTATAGTTAACAACACGCATACCTCGTTTACAAGTGGTGGAGTTATTATATGCATTCACCCAGATCCATGAGGTGATGTGGACAAAAGTAGTATGCCTGCGTGGTACCATCTACTATGCCTAAAGAGGCATAACGCAACGTCATCGAGACTCAGCCTGATTAATCAAATGTCCTGTCGGATGGAACCGTGAAGTCAAGAAAAGCATAATCAAGAAGTTACAGGTTATCGGTATATCAGCAGAAGAAAAGAAATAGAAAAAATAGGATAAAGAGAGACTTGGAATCATGCGAAACCAACTTGTTTTCATGAGATAATCTAAATAACACTGAACCTTCATAGCAAAATACTGTGAAGATAAACCTTCACAGTATTTTTGAAGTTTTTTTTACCTTCATAATCTCTTACTATGAAGTTTTGGCATTATTTAATGTCACATGTTTCACGAAAACATGATGGTTTCACGCAAACTCAACCCCATATATATATATATATATATATATATATATATATATAAAAGATAAATAAATATTAAAATAGAAAAGTACAAGTTTAGATGCATGATAATGGACGAATGAAAAAGTGACATGTAGGACATAGATCCAAAGGAAAGGCCAAATATAAGAAAAGCATGTACGAAATGGAAATGGAGTACGTACGTACAACCAAAGTATGCACACACGACATCAGAAGGATGGATGGATGAGATGCATCTATGGATAATATTAATCTATGCTATAAATAGATATTTTATTTTAATTTAATTAATATGTATTATATTTATATATAAATTATTCATATATATATATATATATATATATATATATATATATATAGAGGAGCGATCAAATGAAAACCACTATAATTTGTAAAAACCGTAAAAACTACTCTCATCCATCATTAATCTTATGAAATTTTTTCATGAAATTGTTAATCTTATGAAATTGTTTCATATAATACTTTTTTGATGAAGTTGTTTCATATGTGGTTATGAAATTGTTTCATATACTACTTAATGAAATTTTAATGAAACTGTTTCATGTATTTTTCTAAAATTAAAATAATGAAGATAATAATATCCATGATTAACACCATTCACAATAAAAATGGTTAATTAACCTCTCATAACTACAAAAAAATGAACAAAATGAAAAATTATGATTGGTTGAATGAGGTTTTCACGGTTTTTACAAATTGAGTGGTTTTTATTTGAACTCACCCATATATATATATTATCGACAACGAAGACATTGACGCAAGAAGTCTTCGATTATTTCAACAACATTTAAGGGATAAAGACAAATCTAAGATAACTATAAATTATTGACAAATACTGATTTATTTTTATTTATTCCAATTTTTATCACGGGTTGATTATACAGTATATCTTTTGTACTCGCAAGTGTTGGGTTGAGATTTTCCAAACCACCATAATTGATTGGATTGGGTTATAAAAATGTCAAAAACCACCCAATCCAATCCCCGTACACCCTAGGAATAATTGCTCAATTTAGCATTATTTTTAGTGTTCATTATCTTCACATTTTACAACGTAGTTACACATATAATATAGGGAAAAGTACAATAAAAACCAATAGACTTTCTTGTTTGGAATGATTAAGTCCTTAGACTTTTTTTTGGAACAAATAAGTACTTGGACATTCCAAAACATGTTAAATAAGTCATTGGATAACTTTTTGGAACAAATAAGTCCTTAGACATTCCAAAATATGTTAAATAAGTCATTGGACAATTTTTGGAACAAATAAGTCYTTGGACATTCTAAAAAATGTTAAATAACTCCTTGGACAATTTTTGGAATAAATAAGTTCTTGAACAATCCAAAACATGTTAAATAACTTCTTGAACTTTTATAAAACATGTTGGATACATTTTTATGACTTGTACAACTAGTTAAAGTGGTAAAATAGTGAAAAAAATCCGGAAAAAAACCCAATGAACATTCATATTTTGAACGATTAA
>NC_037539.1:1896649-1899922 GCF_001531365.2 Cynara cardunculus var. scolymus
TTGGTGAAATTTATTTTAATTAAAAATAATATATTTTATAATTTTTTTTTATTTTTTTAGTTCAAAAAATCACTGACAAAATATATTTTCGGATTTTTTTCACTATTTTACCACTTTATCGTTCAAAATATGAATGTTCATTGGGGTTTTTTCGGGATTTTTTTCACTATTTTACCACTTTATCGTTCAAAATATGAATGTTCATTGGGGTTTTTTCGGATTTTTTTTACTATTTTATCAATTTAACTAGTTATACAAGTCATAAGAATGTATCCAACATGTTTTATAAAAGTTCAAGAAGTTATTTAACATGTTTTGGATTGTTCAAAAACTTATTTGTTCCAAAAATTGTCCAATGAGTTATTTAACATTTTTTGGAATGTTCAAGGACTTATTTGTTCCAAAAATTGTCCAAGGAGTTATTTAACATTTTTTGGAATGTCCAAGGACTTATTTGTTCCAAAAATTGTCCAAGGACTTATTTAACATATTTTGGAATGTCCAAGGACTTATTTGTTCCAAAAAATTGTCCAATAACTTATTTAACATGTTTTGGAATGTCAAAGGACTTATTTGTTCCAAAAAAAAGTCCAAGGACTTAATCATTCCAAACAAGAAAGTCTATTGGTTTTTATTGTACTTTTCCCTATAATATAATATATAAAAAAGAGGTTAAAATTATAGAAGAATGCGAAATTAAATGTAGGGGTATTTTAGGGAATTGAAGAAAGAATAATTTTAGTGTGGGGAAGATGACAATATATTTGATTGTGGAAGAGATTTGTGTGCATTGATTGGTGAGCTTGAAATTGATGTGTGGTTTTTGGGGGTACAAACCCAACTAACATACAATTCTCCCATTTTAACTCAACAATTTAATTTAATAAAAAATTAAAAAATATGCTCCATTTATTTTTATTTTTTGCTTTATTTTAACTTGAAAGAAAATTATTATTCAAAAATTTATAAACAAAATGGCAAACTGTATGAAAAAGTAACGTACTTTAACATGATTTATATCATGGGTAATGTACTTTTATTTTGGTACCTAATATGTAAAGTTTTAAACATTTAAGTACTCGGGTAACCGGTCCAAGCCTTAATCGGTTACCATGTTGATGTGGTATCTGGTTAATGCTTTAGCATATAATACTGAGTTGATACCACACCACTCGCCACATTATGTTTATCTGCAGTTAGTTACAAGAATTCAAACATAGAGTTTTAATAAGTTGTGCTTACGCACAATCTACTTGTAATATTGAATTTTAAATAATATGCATCAGTAAACAGCACTTCATGCATAAAAATGGTTTTTAAGAGTTTTTATCAAATGTTTTATAACATAATATTAATATTTGTATTGTAATTATATTGTTTTAGTTACATTTTTATATTAAAATTTAAAAAAATATTGTCTATAAAATGTTGTACACACCTTGTCTTATTTGTTCAGACTTGTTTTAGTTTAATGAATCAGATAGTTTTTGTCTCATCCTTATAAGAAACAAACAAACAAACAAAGAAAAGAATGCATGGATTTTCATTTCAAAATATTCATTAAATTAATTTTTGAAAGGAAAAAAGAATAAAAATTGTTGTTAATATAATAAATTTGGGCTTTCGTCAAAAGCCCAATTTTTCGAGTCAATTATTCGTTTTGGGCTTTTGTCAAAAGCCCAATTTTTCGAGCCAATTATTCGTTTTGGGCTTTTGAGAAAGTAAACCAGCCCAATTTAAATGAGATTGTATTTAAATTCATGATTTTCTAATGACGATTTTAATAGGTTAGGATCATCAATTTAGTACCAAATGCTTACTGGTTAAGTGTTTGTCTGTAAGATTTATCATCCTCGCTTACCTTATCAGGTATCATTCTCAAATTTCTCATCCATCAAAATTGATTGTTAATAAGTGTCTTTTATCTGGTAAATGCTTACTGGGTAAAAATCTTTTCCATTACTTATGGGGTAAGACACTCGGCATTTGTCATGTATTTTATCGGGTAAGATTCTCATTTCTTCATATACTCACTTGGTATAGTAATTGACACAGTAATAACTTACCCGATAAGTGTTTGTAAATTGTAATTAAAGTCTCGAAGAAAACATATCTAAATGACTTGGAGGTTGGGTTTATGTGAGACAGGTCTGTTTTTGTGAGACTCATGAGATCACAAAATAACACTAAACCTTCACAGTGCACTGTGAATGTAACATTCACAATGTGTGTTATTTCAATCCAATTCTCCAACAATGATATAAATTGATTAATCACTTTTAATATATGTTAAAACCAACACAAAGGAAGTTAAAAATTCGAAGTCTCACATAAAACAAATTTCGATTTAAGCAATTTGAAAATAAATTAATTGGATAATAGTTGGATAGTCATCAGACGATTAATTGGATGGGTAGTTGGATGTTGATCGGTTCGGTTCTGCACTGTCATCCGAGAATCGACCGATCCAAATTGGATGTTGAAATTTTCAATCCGATCCGATCCAATTATAGTCGGTCGGTTTTAATTGGATGATAATTAAATTAGTTGATTCCAATTGGATCGGTTGATTTTCTAGCACACCCCTACTTACCATATTCATCCGATAAGATAATGTAACTTGGTAAACTCTTACCCAGATAAACATTTGTTAAACGTTCCAATTTGGAACATTTGAACATACACCATAACTACAAATCATACGTTATCTTGTCATAATGATTACATATGCATTAATTACCTCATAAATTTCTTACATGCGGTTTCTTTACAATGCCCTATAAGTAACCATCAAATTTTCCTTTTAACATAAACCCTCAAAACATAATACATATATACAATAATTTACTCGCTTTTTTTGTTTTTTGATCTCTTTCGGTAGCTGCAAAAAGTATAAGATGAAGAATGCAACTTTTGTTCTTGCTGTTCTTGTTGGACTTGTGTTTCTCATGAGCAACACTGCTGCACAACGTTGTAATGCAGATCAAGAGATAAAGGATTGTTATCCATCCCTAATCCAACGAGGATCACCGCCTCCAACTTGTTGCAACGAGTTACAAGCACATAGGGATTGTTTATGTAAATACATTGACATTAACAACCCTACGTTGCCACCAAACTTTCAGTTTCTTCCCACTCTTAGTGGAGCATGTGGCATCCATTTTCCTATTTGTCCTTCACAATAGTTTGTTCGTGTCATAATTGTATTGACGATAACCATATCTTAATGAATAAAAGTATTCTCTTGAAGTTTTGCATTATTTATACATATAT
>NC_037539.1:1900526-1921335 GCF_001531365.2 Cynara cardunculus var. scolymus
TATTTGACCCCCCCTCTATATATATATATATATATATATATATATATATACTAAAAGGGTACTCGTGCAATCCAGCGAGATAAATCTCGATTTTAATGTTTAGTTTTTATTCATTGTCTCTGTCGATATAATACGATTTTATGTGGTTTTGAGAAAGCGGTAATATTTTTATTTTAGAATTAAAATATAAATTTGAAGGTAGCATAAAAATTTGTAAAAAATTAAATCGATAATAGTATCAAATTAACTATTTAATAGTTCTCGTTTTTTTTCGTGTAACTTATTTAATTCAATTTTTATTATAAATTAATTTAAATTTAATAACAAAGTAACTTTATTTTTAGTTTAATAATATTATTTTTTATATTATATCATTATACTTGTTATAGTACATGGCCTATTATACTTGTTATAGTACAAATGGTTCCAAATTTCAAGTTTTATTTCTAAGTGAAGTGCATATAGAACTAAAACTTTAAATCTCAGTAATAGCATAGTGGTCAAGCCTCATAAGAAGTAGTGGATATCTCATCCAATACAGGTTCGTATCCAAACGCTGTTAAAGCTCTTATAGCCATGATTCATGGAGGTTCACTTACAATGACTCCAAATTATTCATGATCGCTTGAGGGATTAATTAGTACACGTAAACTAAATGCTTACTAGTTAAGCGTTTGTCTGTAAGATTCATCACCCTTGTTTACCTTATAAAATATCATTCTCAATTTTCTAATGCATCAAAATTAATTGTTGATAAGTGTCTTTTATCTGGTAAATACTTACCGGGTAAAAATCTTTTCCATTATTTATGGGGTAAGATGCTCGGTATTTGTCATGTCTATTACCGGGTAATTTTCCAAAAAAGATTCTCCAATAATTTTCCAAAACGAAAAATTAAAGTTCAAATTCTCTAAAAATAATTGCATTCAATTCCAATGAACTCTTCATTTTTGAGATTACATCATTATTTATGTAATTAAAATATTTCATACATTTAATAAAATATTATTTATTTATGTTAAACATTTCATTTCAATGTTTTCTATCAGCGAAATATAATAAAAAAACCAGTTATCATTCTTTTGGAGAGTTCTCTGTATTTAGAGAAATTTACACTTCTATTTGTTGCTTTTTTAATTTTGAAGATTTTCTTCAGTATGAATAATCTGCTGGAGATGCTCTCATTAATGAAAACTTTTTATTCGATTTAACTATATCTGATCGTGATTGTCACCTAAAATATTGTAAACGTAATAGAGAAAAATAAGTCCATTCCAAATTTACAAATGAAAACTAAGAGGTCTTTTACCAAACACTTATTTGTAAGCGTTTACTGGTAAAATTCAACACTATCACTTACTTACTAAGTTAAGATTTTAATCCACCAAAACATCAACATATGAAAATTTTACTAGATATGCGCTAATTATGGTAAGAGTAGCCGCCTTCACAGTGAAGGCTTCACTTACCAGGTAAGACTTTTGTTCCTTGCCATATTTATCCGACAATGTAATATGACTTGATAAACCCTTACCCAGATAAACTTCTATTTAATTTGGAATATTTGAACAAACATCGTTACTACAAATCCTACGTTATCTTATCATAATAATTATATATGCATTAATTACCTCATAAATTTCTTACATGCGTTTTCTTCAAAATGTCCTATAAGTAACAATCAAATTTTCTCTTTTAACATGTACCCTCAAAACATAATACATACATACAATAATTAACTCGGTTCTTTTGTCTTTTGATCTCTTTCGGTAGCTGCAAAAGTATAAGATGAAGAATGCAACTTTTGTTCTTGTTGTTCTTGTTGGACTCGTGTTTCTCATGAGCAACGTCGCTGCACAACGTTGTAATTCAGATCAAGAGATAAAGGATTGTTATCCATCCCTAATCCAACGAGGATCACCGTCTCCAGCTTGTTGCAACGAGTTACAAGCACATAGAGATTGTTTATGTAAATACATCGACATTAATAACCCTACGTTGCCACCAAACTTTCAGTTTCTTCCCACTCTTAGTGGAGCATGTGGCATCCATTTTCCTATTTGTCCTTCACAATAGTTTGTTCGTGTCATAATTGTATGGACGATAACCATATCTTAATGAATAAAAGTATTCTCTTGAAGTTTTGCATTATATATATACTAGAAGGGTATTCGCGCAATGCAGCAAGATATATCTCAATTTTAATGTTTCATTTTATTTTGTCTACGTTGATATAATACGGTTTTATGTGGCTTTGAGAAATATGACAATGTTTTTATTTTGAATAAAATATAAATTCGAAGATATATCATAAAAATTTGAAAAAAATATATATCCATATTAATATCAAATTAACTATTTGAACGTTCTCGTTTTTTGTATGACTTTTTAAATGTAATTTCTTTTATTATAATTTAATTTAAGTTTAATTACTAAGTAATTTATTTTTAATTAATAATATAATTTTATAAAAATAATAATTAAACATTTTGTTAGAACTCAATGATTATCCTAATTATATTTAAAAATGAGATATTTATCATGTATTTGATTATATTTATCTGCAATTTGTTACACGAATTCAAAAATGAAGTTTTAATATGTTGTACTTACACACAATTTATTTGTAATTTATATTTTAAGTAATATGTATCAGTAAACAATACTTTATGCATACAAAATAGTTTTTAAGAGTTTTTTTTTTGGAAAATGCTTTATAATATAGTATAGATATATGAGGTTTCATTTGTAAAGCACACAATTACTACAAAATTTGCAACGCCATCTCCACCATTGATTTTATTGATCAATGATTGAAAATGACATGTGCTATTTATGTTAAAATAAAAAAACCAAACAAAAGATATATTATTGAATATTATTTTTCATTTTTGGTTTTATTTTTTATTTTTAATATTAATTAATGGTATATGTGATATTTTTTTACAATTTAAATATTTATCTTTTATTCATATTTTTTTCAGATCTTTTTCGGTTCACATATAATATTTCACATTTTCGTGTTCCATGATTCGCATTTCATGTTTCATGTTCGTGTATTCAAATCTTCAACCTTGCCGAAATGTAGATTTATAAAAATGACTAAATCGTGTCTTAAAAAGTTATCAAAATCGTAATGAATATCTCCAAAAATCGGGTGGAATAATAAATAGATATATCAAAATAAGAAAAAAGACAATAAAACCCTTTAATATAAAACAAATAAAAAAGAAACAGTTGGTGCATTCTGATTGGTCTAATTATGTTTGCAAAGTTTGTATAAATGGTAAGGTTTGCATTTGAACTCTCTCTCTCTCTCTATACCTATATTTCTTCTTCGTTGTATATGGTTTCACGTTGTGAAACATATCTCTCATGTCGTAAACATAACTTGTCGTGTAGGCTGACGATCTACAACCGTATCTTACCTAAAAAATAAAACTGACCACTTGGGATAATTTTTATTATTGATGTAAGTTGCAATTATATAAACTCAAATGTTCTAAAAAGAGATAACATAGCTACATGACCTATTATACTTGTTATAGCGTAGTGGTCAAGGCTCATACAAAGTAGTGGATATCTCGTCCAATACAGGTTTATATCCAAACGCTGTAAAGGCCCTTGTAGCAATGACTCATGGAGGTTCACCTGTAATGACTCCAAATTATTCATGATCACCTGAGTGATTAATTGGTACATGTAAATTGACTCAAAAACCCTCAATTAACGGAGAAATAAACCAGCCCAATTTAATTGAGATTGTATTTTAAATACATGATTTTCTAATGACGATTTTAATAGGTTAGGATCATTAATTTAGTACCAAATGTTTACTGGTTAAGCGTTTATCTGTGAGATTCACCACCCTTATTTACCTTATCAAGTATCATTCTCAATTTTCTAATGCATCAAAATTGATTGTTGAAAACTAAGATGTTGTTTACCAAACACTTACTCGGTAAGCGCTTACTGATAAAATTCAACACTATCACTTACTTACTGAGTTAAAATTTTAGTCCATCAAAACGGCAACATATGCAAAAATTCACTCGATAAGCGCTAATTGTGGTAAGAGTCGTCTTCACTTACTGGGTAAGGTTTTTGGTCCTTGTCTCGATCATACCGGGTAAGATTTTTGGTTCTTACCATATTCATCCGACGAGGTAATATAACTTGGTATGCTCTTACTCGGATAAACGTTTGGTAAACGTACTCTAAATCAAACTTCTATTTAATTTGAAATATTTGAACAAACACCATAACTACAAATCCTACGTTAACTTGTCATAATGATTATATATGCATTAATTACCTCATAAATTTCTTGCATGCGTTTTCTTCAAAATGCCTTATAAGTAACAATCAAAAATCCCCTTTTAACATATACTCTCAAAACATAATACATATATATAGACAGACAGGAGGTTTACTTTGCAAACCACGTTATTTGTACAAACCGTACAAACCTCATTCAACCGATCATAATTTTTTATTTTGTTAATTTTTTTTGTAATTATGTGAGGTTGATTAATCATCTTTATTGTGGAGGGTGTTAATTACGGATATTATCATTTTCATTATTTTAATTTTAGAGAAATACATGAAACAGTTTCATTAAAATTTCATTAAGTATTATATGAAACAATTTCATAATCATATATAAAACAACTTCATCAAAAAAAGTATTATATGAAACAATTTCAAGAAAAAAATTCATAAGATTAAAAAATGAAATCGACTGATGAGGGTGGTTTGCATTTGATCACTCATCTCTCTTTCTCTCTCTCTCTCTCTCTCTCTCTCTATATATATATATATATATATATATATATACTCGGTTCTTTTGTATTTTGATCTCTTTCAGTAGCTGCAAAGAGTATAAGATGAAGAATGCAACTTTGTTCTTGCTGTTCTTGTTGGACTCGTGTTTCTCATGAGTAACGTCGTTGCACAACGTTGTAATTCAGATCAAGAGATAAAGGATTGTTATCCATCCCTAATCCAACGAGAATCACCGTCTCCAGCTTGTTGCAACGAGTTACAAGCACAAGAGATAAAGATTGTTTATGTAAATATACCGACATTTATAACCCTACGTTGCCACCAAACTTCCAGTTTCTTCCCACTCTTAGTAGAGCATGTGGCATCCATTTTCCTCTTTGTCCTTCACAATAGTTTGTTCGTATCATAATTGTATTTGACGATAATAACGTCTTAATGTATAAAAGCATTCTCTTGAAGTTTTGCATTTTATATAGGAGGCTTCATTTGTATGTCACATCGTTACTACAAAGTTTGCAACCCCATCTCCACCGTTGATTTTATTGATCAGTGGTTGAAAATGACATGTGCTATTTATATTAAGATAAAAAAAAACCCATTGCTCAAATATTTCTGAATCTTATCTTTCATTTTCGGTTTAATTTTTTATTTTCAATATTAATTAATGGTATGCGATATTTTTTTAACAATTTAAATATTTATTTTGTATTCATATTTTTTCCAGATCTTTTTCAGTTTCACATTATATATTTCATATTTTAGTGTTTCATGTTTAATGATATTATTATACATCGTTTACTTTAAAAACAAAACTTTAAGTCTCGGTTATAAAGTAGTGGTCAAGCCTCAGAAGAAATAGTGGAAATCTCATCCAATCATGGTTCAAATCCAGACGTTGCTAAAGCCCATATGGCCATGATTAATGGAGGTTCACCTGCGATAACTCCAAATTATTCATGATCACCTGAGTGATTAATTGGTACACGTAAACTAACTCGAAAACCCACCATTTATTAATGTAATGTCTATTCATAAAACATTTTATCACCATTAGTTTAGCAAGTTTTCATGGCATAAAAGTGTAATAATAATTATTATTTATAATTTAATAATAGTATTATTAAAATTTAAAGGTTCATAAGCAAAATGGGCCTGTACAATTCCATAAGCAAGGTCCATGAGCTTGAATGGCTCGTATTTACTAGAAGCGTTCCGGCCCATATCAAATGAGAGGAAATTTTGCCCTAACCATGGGAGCCGGCTAGCCGCCGTAAAGTGTAGCATGCGGCGGCTTCAATTTGGATACGAAAATCAAAAAAACCTACGCCCCCTACTTTGTCTCCATTATTTGTCATATTAAATTCTCTTCTAAATTATTGTTTTTTAGCGGTATATGTTAATGTGATGGGATGGTTTATTGGACGTGTATCTGGTAAGTATTTATTGGTAAAATCAATATTTTAACTTAACTAATCAGGTAAGATTTTTTTAATCTATTAAAACGACATCGTATACAACAATTTATTTGGTAAATGTTTACTAGGTAAGACTCTTAGTTCTTGTCATTGCTCTTAAGATCATGTTCATTCAATAAGATAAAATGATCCGATAAGCATTTACTTGGTAAGCGTTTAGTCTACGGCTCTTAGTCTACGTGCAACTCGAAAAATATTGTATATTTTTTTTAAATTGCTCCGAAAATTTCCAGTAGTCTAGAACGGACAACCTGTAACATTGTTGTAGCTTATCGATACGTTATAAAAGAATCCTACTTCAGTACAATTTTTTACCACCAAAACCTGTGTCTAGAAGGTTGTTTTTGAGTATTGGTTCTAAATCATCACAAACCATATCCGTTTGAAAATATTTCTTGATTTTAATTTCAAATTGTTTGAAGAGAATTTGACTGTTAATAAAAGCTAGAGTAAATTACATGTTTTGTTTGTGATTTAAGTGTTTTTAATGGGTTTTATTCCTTTTTTTCCCCAACATTCATGTAATCGTGGTTGCAATTTTTAATGAGTCGGGTCTCTGTTGTTACAATTTTTTAATGAGTTTGATCCATAATTAAATAATTTGTCTGGAGACTTCAGGTTCAAATGCAAAGAAAAAAAAAATCCTCTTGTAATCATGTAGATTCAAATACGATAACTTCGAGTTATCTGTAAATCAAGTGGCCGTTCTAGAATTAGTTAGCTCGCATAACGAATTTGATATTCAAGTTAATCAGGGAAAAAAAATACGACTACAAGAATAAAATTTGTTGAATTTTCAAAAATACTATTAAGTTATCAAAAATAAAAACATCATCGTTTTCTCAAAATCATATAAAGCCATATTATAACATCGACTGAGATAAAAAAATAAAATGAAATATTAAAATCACGATTTATCTCGCTGTATTGCACGAGTACGCTTCTAGTTAAGAATAAAACATATAGTTTAAAAAAAATTATATATGAAATCCAAATAAAATTGAGAAGACAAAAGCTGCTTGAAAATAAGTGGTTGGGAAATGGAATTTTGGGTCAAAGATTCTTCTTATTTCTGGGATTGAAACATTTCACGTTCCCCAACTTCTCTTCGCTATTTCACACCATAACCAGAAATTGTTGACCCTTTTCACCAAATTCTATGCACCATTTTTTTATTACTTATTTATTAAGGTTTATAATGGTATTTTAGACAGACATAGTAATTATGGTTACTGAGTTTATCATGATTGACTTTTATAGTTATAATATGTTGGGATTAATTCAGACATAGCCTGAAACATGCATCTAAAAAAATTTATTTAAACCATAGATTGGTTTATAAAAAAAGAGAAAACTAATGTAGAATGATGAAAATACTGTTGTAGCAGAGTTTGATTTATAACAAGCAATTGGTTTTCACATGACTTGCATATAAATTCAATATAAAGGAAAAAAAAATCCTCAAATTTAAATGTTAAAATCAAATCAACTATTTAAAAGTTTTTTAATTTTTTTTATTATAATTTTATTTAAGTTTAATAATGAAATAATTTATTTTTGGTTTAATAATATAATATTTTATAAATATAATAATTAACTACAATGATTATCCTAATTATATTTTAGATTTTTTATATTTAAAATGAGATGTTTATCTTGTATTTAATAATCTACTTACAATCTTGAGTTTTAAATAATATGCATTAATAAACAGTATTTTACGCATAAAAATAGTTTTTAAAAGTTTTTGTCAAATGCTTTATAATATAATATAGATCTATAACAAGTTTAAATTTTGAATAAAAGGTGAAAATACTTTTTTTATCCGAGTATCTTTGTCAATTGACGCTTTTTTACTTCTTTTAAATACTGCTTTTACGTGTAAATGAATGAGTTATATTCATCCAATTTCAAATCTTAGCAAAGGGGGCTCATGGTAATTTTTAACTTAAACTAGTATGGGAACCGCGCGTTGCGCGGTAGTATGAGTACTTTGATTAATGATATGATGATTGTCTATATAAATATATATTAATTATTAATAGAATCATCAACAAATCATATTCAAATAATTCGAAAAAGTTAAATAAAATATAGTTAGTGAAATTTTAATATACACACACACACACACACATATATATATATATATATATATTGAGAGAGAGATTTGTTTAGTAATAAAATTGTAAAACTAAATAAAATGAGTAATAATAACGACGGAAATATTAAGGAATCTGACTCAAATTTAAGAATAAAAAATACTCCACATAAAGATATGTCTCATTCAAAAGATGATGTACATGTACTATTTTTCATCTTCAACACGTACCTTGACTTTAAAAACACAATAGTGAATGAACCGGACCAACCATACGATATGTAAAAAATCACATACCAAACTTAAAGACTTCAAATCTTTATAACCCAATAGATAAAATTATAATGCAATCAAAATCATAACATGAACATACATAAAATTAKMATAYGACTAAACTTACGATAAGAACATACTTAAAAATATAATCCAATCMAAATCATGATACAAACATACATAACATTCTAATACACTTTAAATTACAAAACAAACTTGCATAAAATCCTTACCTTAGATCATAATCAAAAATTCCCACAACCCAAACTTAAAAAGTTCAAATTTTCATGACTTGATATATAAACGTTAAAGAACTCGAAAACTTGCAAACCAAAAAACGTTCAACATGCATAAGTAAAAATTACATGGTGAACTTGAACATTTTAAATCTTTACCTAATACATAAGAGTTATAATGCAAACAMAAATCACGATACAAACATAAATAAAATTATAATGCAATCAAAATAATGAAACAAATCAGTATAAATATTTTACCTTATATTGCAACCAAAAAATCAAATATTGAACTTGAAGACTTCTTTTTAAATCTTCGACATAATGCATAAAAACTATAATGCAACCTAAATAACATAACGATACAAACATACATAAACTTATGGGAGAAGTGAAAAAAAAAACTATGAAGATTATCAATAGTAAAATAGAAGAAAAACCAAAGAGAAAGAAAATAAATTTAGAGATGTATAAAATAGAGATAGAATTTGAGAGGGTGTGAGAGCTGAAGATGAATAAATAGTTGTTGTTTATATGTATATAAATAAATGATTGATGGTAAAAGATGAAGATTTGGAGTTATGTCATTTGAATTAATATAGAAGGAGATAAATGGTTTGGAGTTGAATGCAAACATTTAACAAAAAAACATAAATTGACAAAAAAAAAAATATAATAGTGGATATTGAGATAATGAAGGAGAAAAAAGAAAAATGAGGTTCTAGGCTTTGGAGAGGCCACTTCAAACACTCATGGTTTATTCTTCAATATATATATATATATATATATATATATATATATATATATATAACAATACATAAGAGTTATAATGCAAACAAAAATCATGATACAAACATAAATAAAATTATAATGAAACAAAAATCATGATACAAACATAAATAAAATTATAATGCAACCAAAATCATGAAACAAATCAATATATAATTATTACCTTTGCAACAAAAAGATCAAATATTGAACTTGAATACTTCTTCAAATCTTCATGACATAATGCATAAAAACTATAATGCAATCTAAATAACGAAACAAACATACATAAAATTGTGGGAAAAGTGAAAAAACAAAAAAAACTATGAATATTATCAATAATGAAATAGAAAAAAAACCAAAGAACTTGAAACTTCTTCAAATCTTAATGACATATAATGCAATTTAAATAACGATACAAACATACATAAAATTATGGGAGAAGTGAAAAAAAACTATGAAGATTATCAATAGTAAAATAGAAGAAAAACCAAAGAGAAAGAACATAAATTTAGAGATGTATAAGATAAAGATAGAATTTGAGAGGGTGTGAGAGATGAATATGAATAAATAGTTGTTGTTAATGAAGCTTAAATTCGAAAAAAATTTATCATATCCTGTGATTATAAAATATCAAAATTTTATTCGAATTTATATGATCAAATCGTAAACACAATTTATATAATCCAATCGTAAACACAATCATATCCTATGATAACAACACATCCAACAATATTGAAAAAGAAACATGTAATAACAAATCACATTTTTTAATGAATATAATTTCTACATACCTTTTAAAATCTTTGAATTTTTCTTCAACTCTCATCTTCTTCATCCCTCACCAAAGGATTTTATATGATTTCATTTTGTTTATTATTGAAACTTTAAAAAATAAATTTCATTAAGAAATAAAAGAAAGTAAACGGAAGAGCAAATCAAGAGTTGGAGGTTAAACTTGGGTATACAAAATTACAAAAATAACCCGGGTTAATTATGAGTTATACATTTTTCATCAAGGGGCAAAAAAGTCTTTAACATATTCAACATTTAAAAAAATAAAAAAAAATGAGAAAAAAGATAGGAGGGGTTCTAAGCATTAGAAGGTGACACCTCATTACCTTTGGTTTCTTCTTTAATATATATATATATATATATATATATATATATATTTTTGTGTATGAATTGAAATTGCAAGGCAGCTTATAAAATTTAGTGTAAATTATAAATTTGGTCCTTGTGGTTTGCTAAAATTAACGTTTTTTCATCTTTATAGTTTTGAAATTACAAGATGTCATCATAGTTTGCAAAACGTCCGCATTTAATTCTCTCTCTAACGATTGTTGAAAAATTCAATTAAATGAAGAATATTTTCATTGTTTTATCTATTTTTTGTGTTTTACTCAACCAAAATCTACTTTACATTTTGGTTCCTATGGTTATTTGATCGAGTGAAGGACCAAAGTATTAATAAATGACAAAAATACCCTTTGTTCAACGTAATGTTTTAACGCTGTTAGTGGAGAGGACTATATTCAGACATTTTTGCAAACCACAAAAGTAATCTTGTAATTTTGAAGCTGTAGCTACAAAAGTGTTAATTTCGATAAACCACAAACCAAAACTGGAGTTCACTGTAAAATTACAAATAAAAATTGTCAATTGTAGTTTTAATTTCGATATTTTTTTTACAGTAAGTGTTCTGGTCAACTTGTATGTATCTCAACTAATCCTAAAAGTCGTGAACGATATCCATATTGCGGGACTCGAACCAATAACCTATGAAAAAAAACCCCGAAAGAACCAAGCTTTTTTTATTAACCTGGATATCCAACCCGCTATGCGAGTCTCAGGACGACCATCTGCTTTACAGATAGTTTGGAGTCACCGTATTTGAACCGTCGTGGCCACAAGAGATTTTTATTTCTCATTGGATTTGAACATGAAACTTCTGGTACTTTTGACTTTTGAAGGCAAACTCAAACCAATCAGGCACCACCCTTATGGTTGAAAGAACCAAACTTTATTATCAGTTGAAATAATAAGGACACATCTTAAACTTAAGGTAGTCACCTTTCCAATTCCATTACTAGTAAAAAGCGTAAATTTACAACTCAAACCCTCGTAAATATAAAAGCATTCCCAAAAAGGCAACTCACCAACAAGCCAATTCAAATGGCCCAACCAAGGGCAAAACCGTCAATTACTACTACTAGGCGGGTGGTAACAGTCCACCACTGCAAAACCCTTGATAAATATAGGGTACCCTAAAAAAAGCAAAATGACCAAAAGGACCCTTTCAAAATACGATCCCCTAGTCATTGTAGTACCTATTGTAGTTTGATAAAAAGGTTACAATAGTAATACTAGGTGACCACTAACTCTAATAGGCTAAAACCGTGTCGAGGGTAAAAACGTCTTTTCAACGGAATTGGGCACCCGAAAAGGTCTGTCCAAAAGACCAACCAGCCGGGGCAACGTTGTTCGACACCACAGTTTTGCCATCACTGGTGGTGACCTTGAAAGACAGAGACTGCCCGTTGAGATACGTGTTGGATTGCCAATTTTGCCCCCAGTTTCTCGACATTTGTTGCCACCCAGTTTTCGACCCTTTCACGGCGACAGAATGCACATCGCCGGCGCCACCCACATTCGTAACCAAAACCAAATTGAAGTAGGAATGGCCGTTAATTTGGAACCTAATTCCACCCCTTCGGACGCAGGGTACCCTAAGAAAAAACAACACAAAAACATGTGTTAGTGAATTTACAATAATACCCTTGTGTTATGTAGGAATGGGGTAGGGGTAGTTTGGTAATTTCTCACCTTCGGTAAGCAACAGGGACGATCCCAGCTTTATATTGAGCAATGTGTTGGAAGACAGGCTGAGAAAGATCGAAGTGTTGTTGAGGAGGATTACACCATCCGCCATTGTTGTTGGGTAAGGCGGCGTTCGGCGGGCAGAAATTGGTGGCGGTGACGGTAATGGATCCCGGCAAACACCATTGATGGTCACTCACACACTTAATTTCAAAACAAGAACCACAACTCAAACCATTGTTGAACAGAGCAGTACTTAATGCTGCTGTGTTTGTACCATAACCTTGACTATATAAATTCCCATAACCACAAGCACCACCTGTTCAATCAACACCAAAATCGCATTCAATTCATTGATTTTTTTTAAAAAAAAAAACCCAATTTGAAGATGATAAAGAAGAAAAAGAAATACCCATGGTGCCGGAGGCGTCACCGCCGCCGTAGAAGGTGGCGTGGGCGTTAACCCAACCGCCGTCGGCATGAACTGAGGATGCAATTGAAAGAAAACCCACAAATAAGAAACCCAAAATCGCCATGGATTTGATGTTAAATGTGGGTGAGAGGATGAAAATGAAGATGGTTATGCAGAACAGAGGTAGAAATGGGAAGCATATAAATAGGGCTTTTTAGGGTAAATGAAAGGGAGGGGGGGGATACCCCACTTGGAAAATATTCAAAATATTGTCGCGGGGAGTCTACTTCTATAGAAAATTTCATCATTAATAAATTAATAATTGTGTCTGAATTGAAGTTTTATTTATATTCGTTCATAACTAACCTAACTAATTGTATGTTTTTATTTTGGGTGAATTGCATGAAAAAAGTAATGTATTTTAATTTAATTTCTATTTTGGATAAGATACTTTTAATTTTTTTATTTTGATACTTAAGATGTAAAGTTTTAAACATTTAAGAACTTGGATAACCGGTTACCATGCTGATGTGGCGAGTGATATGATATCCAACTCACTATTATTTGTTGAAGCATTAATAGGATACCACATCACTCGTCACATCAACATGATAACCGGTTAATACTTCAACCGATTATCCGTATACTTAAATGTTTAAAATTTTACGTCTTATGTACCAAAATATAAGTAAATTACGTAATTGTCCTTATGGTTTACATAAAACTCTTCCAATTGTCACTACAAATTCGAAATTACACTAGCACCTCCTTGAAGACCATAGATTTTTTATATTCAAAAATAGATGTTTATCATGTATTTGATTATGTTTATCTATACTTGGTTACACAAATTCAAAAATGAAGTTTTAATAAATTGTACTTACGCACAATTTACTTGTGATTTTGAATTTTAAGTAGTATGCATTAATAAACAGTACTTTGTGTATAAAAAATAGTTGTAAGAGTTTTATCAAATGCTTTATAATATAGTATAGATTATAATGATGTAGAAACATGAAGAACATAGAAAACATGTGTTGTGATAGGTATGTTTTGCGTACTTGTACTTGAAACATCAAGAACGATCAAACATATACATTTTGAAACAAGTATTGGATTCAGAAAAGTGGTCCCTAAACCCTAACATAGATTCGTGAGAAAAGTCCCTAAACCTTGACTAGTCGATTCGGATTCAGATCAAAAGTCCCTAAAACCCTAAAATCAAAATAATCCGTTTGATTCAAGAAACACGTATTCAAAGAATAGATTCAAGAAAAGTCCCTAAACCCTAACAGGTGCGTTTTTTGTTATGCAATCTCAATAAGACCCGTCTACAACGACCACCTCTTCCAAATGGCTATCTTTATATCTCTTATTTCTTATTCAAATCAAAACCCTTGTTCCTCTTCACCTTTAAATTTCTTCCCTTATGTGCAAGAACATGAAGACAGATTGTTGCGTCCAATATTCTTACCCAGTAAGTGATGACTTTTACCCGGCTAATGTTCATCGGATAAATTGTTGCATACAATGTCATTTTGAGGAACTATAACTATAATGCAATTTTAATACAAAATCTATAATTTTGAAATTTTATAACTCAATTATACATCAGATTAGCTTAGTTTATCTGAATTGGTCAGGTTTTTTAACACCCCTGTTTGTTATAAGACAGGCGTTGGATTTGATTTACATATTTAATAATTTGGACCACAATATGAATTACAATATGACATGGTTTACTTTATGGCACCATTCAAACAGGGCGCAACCCGTGCTCTCGTTCGTTTTTTTATGTATATTTTTAACACGTAATCTAATAAAAAATATTAAAGATTATAAAGACTTTTCGGACCATTAGTTTTGATTTTTTGATATTATATGGAAAAACATTTTACATGTTTTAATATATTTTATTTTTCATTTAATTAATACAAAAAAAAGTGTTTGTATAATATAATGAGATATATCTCAATTTTAATGTTTTATTTTATTATTTATCTATGTCGGTATAATACGATTTTTAGTGCTTTTTAGATAAAAACGGTAATGTTTTTATTTTCGAATAAAATATAAATTTAAATATACTATAAAATTTTGAAAAAAATAATATAAAGTTTTGGTTTTTTTTTTGTAATTTTTTTAATTTAATATTTTATTTATAATTTAATTTAAATATAATAATGAAGTAATTTATTTATCATTTAATGAGATAATTTTTATAAAGATACTAATTAAGTATTTTGTTAAAACTAATAATTATACTGATTATATTTTAGATTGTTTATATTCAAAATCAGATGTGTATCTCGTATTTGATTATCTTTATCTATACTTAGTTACTCAAATTAAAAAATAAAACTTTAATAAGTTATATTTATATAATTGCTTGTGATCTTGAATTTTAAATAATATGTATCAATAAACAGTACTTTATACATAAAAAATGATTTTTAATTTTTTTTATAAAATACTTTATAATATAATATAGATTGGACAAAAATAATGTATTTTTATTTTCAATATAACAAGTCTTATTCTCTCCATCACATAATTTATTTTGTGTAAAGGGTTTATTTCTAAATTTATTTATCACCAACTAATGGTTATAAAATATTTAGATATAGTAAAATTTTAATTTTTTAAATTAAAATAGAATAATAATTTTCAATTTTATATTTATCTCTCAGTAATTTATCTTTTTAAATTTCAAAAATATCACTACCTTCACAAATGACATCCTCTCAATTTGTGAAGGTGTCAAATATAAAAAAGAAGAACTTTTGAATAATATCCGCAAGTGTAAGGACCAAGTAAATTAGATAGATGTTGCAGAAATCTCGGGACTAATTTACAGATTCGGTCTCTACACTCGTTGACCTGGTTCAGAAACTTTATAAGTTAAGAAGTTGCTACTTATGAAGATAACAGCATTTTTGAAATATCGAGATAGAAATGACTAATGGATTGTTTGTTTACCTCATAATAGTTTTATTAAGGGAATCATCTGAGTCTTTAAGAGGTGAATCTTGTTTGAAAAAAAAATGTATGTTCTTTAATTGTTCTAAAACTCTCTGATTGATTTTGTATCTTGGGCATCCCTTAACCATTCAGCACCCTAATTTCATTCTAAATAATCATCAAACAATTATATTTAATTTTTGCACTATATTATAAGAGTTTCTTAATCATTCTGGCCACTTAATCATTCAATACAAAACCATTCAACAACTGTTAAATAACCTCCTAACATGAATGGCTATTTTAATTAGTTTTTATTTAATTATTTATTGTTTGTTGGGGAAGTGAAAGCGGTAGGTATTTTGGAGGGTTGCGGAGGGGAAATCTGTTATAAATATTTGGTGGGTCCCACCAATCTACTGTAGCCACATGCAACCACTTAACCACCATTTGCCGCAACCGCCTATTCTATTTCCATTGTTGCATGCATGTGATGTATTTTGTATCTTATGTTAAATCTTAAAAAAATATATATATTTACTCAATTATAAAATATTATTCCACCTTTCATATCATTTTTAATTAAAATAATTATTTTTCTTAATTCGTTTAATCTCGTAGTCATTTCTTTCTTAACATCTTAAAAATATCATTACCTCTATAATTTATTGATCTAAGGATGAAGATCTCTTCTTATCTTTTTCACCGGAACCTAACGCCTATTTAATGATTCATAAATTGTGATAACCTTAAAAACTGTTGTACCATGTGTTATTTCACATGATTTTTTCATCTACGAATTAATTTAGGGCATTGATTAACATACATTTATTTCAAAATGTGAACTTTTTCTATGTGTTTGTGAAACAAAAAATACAACTAAATTTTTTTACTTGTGCATGAAAATACAACTAAAAATTAAAAGCAATCAGTGCATGAATCGTCATGACACGCACGCGACCTGACACATGACTCAGGTCGCAGGAGAAGTTACTCAAGAGACTGTTTTCTCAATTTTTGATGCAGAATTACGAGCTTCTTTCAAGCTTGTTTTCTTCTTTTCAGATGATCTACAAGAAAACCCGTTCTCACTCGCATGTTGTGTCGTGGACGATATTTCGGGTTCCAAACATAACTCTCTCTCTCTCTCTCTCTCTCTCTCTATATATATATATATATATATGAAGTGGTAAAGATAGATGGTTACATATAAAGAGAGGTGGTTTCATTTACAAATAACAAATTCAACCATCAGTACAAAGTATGCAAACCAATTAACTGAAATAGTTATATAAATAATGAGTGTTTATTTATTATGATTTGTATTTCTATGGAAGATTACAATAGTTCAATTATTATGATAAACGTTTTATATTAGAAAACAATTGAGATATTCATCGAACCAAATATTCATTATAATAGTCGAACGGTTCAGACATGCACACATATATGTATATATGTAGTACAAGCATCGTGTTTTTTTTTTGTTGAAAAAGGCAATCTCGATGTATGTTCCATCGTCATTTTCATTTATCTTATCTTTGTCATTCATCATGCATAGTGAGACAAATACTTATTAATAAGACCAATCTCGTTGTCATATTTAATAACAAGACGTCTACTCCACACAAAAGTTAGATGCATAATTTCAAAATAAACACGTATGATGTCATTTAATGAAGCTTTGATAACGAAGTTTTGCTATGAATCAAGAACGTTTTTTAGGAAAAGGCCCGTCATGCAAAATCATGAAATTGTTAGACGTGAATTTTAAAATTTTGTCTTCGGTTCCTTTATTCCCGTAGATTTGATACCATGATTAGTGATTATTATTTCAAATATTACAGTTTACTAAATTGTAATGAAATTTAATTTGTTTGTTTGGAGGCGATGAGAGATTTGGGCGAATTTTATGAAAGAGGTAGGATAGAGTTGTGATGGAAATAATTTAAATTCGTGTGATTTTTGAGTTTGAAATGACAGTCATCTCTAAGGGTCTGTTTTGTTTGCAAGATTGTTTTTGAGAGATTTGGATTCCATAGAGGGATTTGGATTGGAATGGATTTGAAATTATTGGTGTGTTTGGTTTGTAGGATTTGGAATAGAATTGGATTCTATTATGTATAAATACTTTTTAATAAAATTATAAAAATAATTAAGTTACATTTTTCGTTAATCGATTATTACAAAGCAAATGTCTTTAACATTTTTTAAAATCTTATTGTATACTGTTCCTACGAAATCCCGAGCACTCCTAAGAATTTCAAAATCCCATGTTTGTAGAATTTCAATTAAATCTCAGTATTTCAAATCATATGAATCCAACAACTAAACATGGGATTGGAATGAATTTGAAATCCAAACCCCCCCAAAGAGAAAGAAAATCCCGAAAAATTCTTTTTTTAAGTAGGAATTGAAGGAGAGTTCCTTGTTCTTATTCTTAACCGTCTTTTACGAGTCTGGAAAGCCTCCTCGGAATTTCCTTCCGTTCAAATATAAAAAAAATTTGGATGGTGTTTCTAAGAGGAACAAAGACTTGCATGGATTTCATTCCTGCAAACCAAACGAAACCTCAGGGATTTCTAAATTTGTCGTTTGTGGGATTTTATTGAAATCTTGAGATTTCGAAGCCATAGTTTCATTCAAACAAACACAAAGTCGGAATGTAAATCAATTTCAAATTATACCAAGGCTATATGTTTGGCAAATTAGCCGATAAGCTAAATAGTAACTGATAAGTTAACTGATGAACAAATCATTTTTAATAGAAATTAGTTGCATGTAAAATATGAATAAAAATAACCATTACATATAATATGAATAAAAATAAAATTGGTCAACCTCATATATCCTAATTAATTAGTAGCTTTTCATAAAATATAGTTACTATTTAAGTTAAATTTTATTTATAAACACAATTTTATTATAAAATAAAATAAGTATAGCTTACATTAGAATTGTTATATATTTTTTAATAATTAAATATATTGAATGATTATTAAAAATTAATAAAATAAGTATATCTTAGCTTTATATTATTTTAATTGGTAATTTTCAACTTTGATACATAAAATATTGATCAACAAAAAAAGATGAAATGACAATAAGTGATATTCGATATCTCTTCTATGCACAGAGTGTCGAAAGGAACATCTTGGAGAAGGTCAGGACCTCGACAACCCTCCTTTCTAATATATTTTGCGTAACATGTCGACTGATCGGAAAGACTTTGGAAAACAGTCAAGATAATCTATAATGGTTTTGCAGGATTTGTACCGATGATCTACAAGAAAGATCCCCAACTGCCTAAATTTTATTGTGAATCTCACAAGGTTATTGAAATCAGTTAAGGTGCATGCGAGTTGTACCTTTGTGACATGTCATTTTCACGACGGGTCCGCTTATTCATTTATTGTCGGAAAAACAAATATTTTCCCAAGGCTAATGTAATTTTACCATAATGCCCTCATGAATTAACAAATATTTCTCAAATGATTTATTTTTACAAATTTAAATTCATGATCTATTTAAAGTCCCCTTTGTGCAAAATTGAACAATTTCTTACAAATACATATTAATTTTTTTTCAAACTTCTCGGAAAATTATAGAACGCGTTTCTTACTTCTAAGTTATAACCAACCGAGGAGTGTTTAGGCAGTATATAATAAGCTTATTCATAAAAATGAACCACTCGCTGTTGTATAAAATACGTCATATATCGTCTTTGTATTCGTCGAGGACTTCCCTTTTGTCTCGTGGTGTGGAAGATTGCGGAAACATGTTGGTGTTAATTTAGAGAAAGAAAATGAAAAGACAAAAAGTATTCTTATTGTAAGTTATGAAAAGAACGTTTATAGTAAATGAAACTCTGATGACTGTATCTCCATTACTATATGATGCACTAAACCTAAAAAAATGGTTCATGATAGTGTAATACTTTATACAAAAAAATAAACAGTATAATAATAATACTACTGAAGATGCTTAAGTGATTGATTTCTGTTTGGGTCTTTGTAAGTATCATATTTCTCTTTCGGATATTTGATCATAAGATAATAGAAAATATATCCATTGGCACTGAAGAGAAATTTCAAGAACTGGTTAGAGCAGTTTTGAATAGTTTTTTTAGGTATATAATATTTATATACGGCAAATAAAATAAATAAACTCACACACTATCCTCACCTTATTATTTTATATACGGTTTTTTAAATGTGTATTATGATTGTAATAATAGAATATTTTAATAATATAATTAATGTTGAAATCTCTAAAATAAAAAATTTCTTGAGGATGAATTTGATTTTTTTTATTTTAGAAAAAGTATAAAAATCTATCAGAGCATAAATACTCTAAAAGCATCTCCAATGAGTGGATCTTATAAGCAAAAAATTAGTGTCTTATAACAACTATCATTGAAGAAAATACTTATAAGAACCTCAATGTTTTTTGAGTTCTTCTACATATATGCAGGTCGGGGTCCAAATGAGAACCATTCTTGTGACTTACTAAGAACACCTTCATTTTACGAGAACACAATAACACCCTTATCACATGTGATAATACACGTGACACGGTGGTGTGTGGATGATGTGTCATGTGACTTAGGTTGCGCCAAAGGCCGTTTGTGTCTATGATTTAGTATCACATGTGATGAATTATAAAATCACATCAAGAACACCCTTATCACATGTGATAATACACGTGAGCAAGTTTAGTGGTGTAAGGACGACTTGGCTCACAACCTAAATCACATCAAGAGTCATTCGCGTATATGACTTAGTATAACATTTGTATCATATGTGATGGAATATAGTATCACATATAATTGTTTATAGTAAAAAAATGTTCTCACATTCCCATAAAATAAATGTGTTTTCTTTTGAATCCTTATATATATATACATATATACATATATATATATATACATATATACATATATATATATATACATATATATATATATACATACATATATATA
>NC_037539.1:1921370-1942632 GCF_001531365.2 Cynara cardunculus var. scolymus
TATATATATATGGAGTCGTGGGTTGAAAATTAGAGAAAAGTTAGTTGGCGGTCTAAAATTTTGTTATTCTTTGCTTCTTCATATCAACTCCTTTTACTTTTTGCAAAAGATTTATGTCTCGATACCCACAACTCAACTTCAAATTTCCTTCCACTTCACTCTTTTTCTTAACTTCTTTTTAATTTTTCTTTAAATTAAATAATTTAATTTGTATTAAAATATAACTACCAGAAAGAAAGACCAACGTCTGAAACTAAAAGGGTCGTTTATCCAAACACGTCTCTTCTCCATTGTGAAGGTAGAAAAATTTTCATAACCGAACATTATGAAGAGAGAAAAATTTGGACATTGTGAAGGTAGAAAATTTTGAACCGTCAAGCAAAAATATTATGAAGGTTGGTAGGTTATCTTTACAATATTTTACTGTGAAGTTTCAAGTGTAAAAATATAGTTTTACAGGTCTTACGAAAACATATTGGTCTAATATGATCTCAAATATCTCTTTCTATATATAGAATTTGAATTTTTTATTAAAAAAATAAATAATTGTCTCATTAATGTTTGTCCAATAGGCAGTAAAAAGATCGGTTGAGCAGATTGGATGATACCATAATTTTTTTGGTTAAATCAAAATGAATTGTATTGATTTGCAAGCAATCTTATTCTATTAATTTTATTGATTAAACAAAAATAAATAAATTTATCCGACCAACCCGTACGGTTTGGTTTGGCTTGCACTTTGATCTGAGTTAGGTTGGGTAGGGTTAGGATTTTTCAAACCGTCAATATTATTTTGAGTTGTTCAAATGTCTTTAACCCGATCAACCTAACTCATGAACACCCATGTAATAATGGCCATAATTAGTGGGAGTGTTACTTTGGAATAAAGCAAGTATGGAATGATATCTATGTGTCTAGATTTGTTTGGTTTGTAAAGATAATAACCATCATGCAAAATGACAATGTACTAATTAAAGGGGATATTGGACTCATGTTACCTAATTAATTCAAATACACATGTATATGTTACTTTATCATGTACTAATTAATTATAACTGATATGTAAAATTTTATATCATGTATCAATCAACTATACTTGCTAAACTGATATCAATATTATTTGGTTGGTATGGTATTGTACAAACATCGAAAAAGTTGATGTTATAATTTTATTTAAATTGACATTTTTATCAACTGGATCTAGATGCACTAAAACCATCAAGCATTCACGCAACATGTCAATGTGTATTGTGCCACTTATCTCTACCTATACAAGCATTTAAATAACATGCATATAATACAAACATTCACTAACAGTCTAATGCAAGTGGCCATTGAGGAGTGTCAACGGACCATGGAGGTGTGGACGAGTTACTAAGGTTGTTGGAATTAGACGAATTTAATGTATGTAAATATTATATATTTAAAAATAATGAAAATGAAGAATATTTATTGCATGGAATAAAAGTTATTATAATGAGATAATTAAATGTAACCCTTCTGGTTTGTAATGCAATGTTTTATTTTTTATAATGATGCAATGCATCAAAGCTAACAAGAACCCTCTAACCACCTCAATTATTACAATTTAAATATAAATATTCAAAAAAATTGCTAAAAGGTATATCAATATTAAGACTTAGGTGTCGTTTACTAAACGCTTACCTGGGTAAGCGTTTACCAAGTCACTTTACTTTACCGGATGAATATGACAAGGGCTAAATATCTTACCCGATAAGAGCGAATGCAAGAATAGAGTCTTACCCGATAAGAGCGAAAGCAAGAATCGAGAGTCTTACCCGATAAGAACGAAGGCAAGAATCGAGAGTCTTACCCGGTAAGTGAGGACGAGAACTTTTACCATGGTTAGCGCTTACCGGGATAAATTGTTGCATACAATGCGTTTTAGTGAATAAAATCTTACCTTGTAAGTGAGCGATAATGTTGAATTTTACCGATAAGTGCTTACCGGATAAGTGTTTAGGTAAACAACCCCTTAATTTTTACATTTTTTGTTACATCAGAATTCAGAAAGCTCGAAGCAACAGACTGGTCAAGAACTTGAGCCTTATAAGAAGGTAACATATATCATTTTTATCTATGCGAGATGAGTTGTTACAAACTCCCCCATTTAAACACCTGACGTCCTCGTCAAGCTTGCCCAGAATCTTTCTCCTTGTATCGACGATGAAGAATTCACCTAGATTTTACAAACACCCCTCTCTCAAGGACTCATCATCTCGATGGTACAAAAATCAGCTTTGATACCATTTGTATCACCCTCAAACTCAAATCATCAGAGACTGGGATAATAACTTTGATCGTAATTTATTGCTAGCCCAAGAACTTGAGGCTTATAAGAAGCTTACAAATCCCAATTTTTTTTTTACTAATTTGAGACAAAGTTGTTACATTTTCAATGCATAAATTGATCTGATTCTGATATAAATAAAGATGTATATAGCATCACTGCTATATTGCATGACACTTTAATTTAGATAGGTATTTGTATGTGTGTTTTCAATTAGGCAATCATATAACAAGTTGATTAAAGTTTATGATAGTACATGATTTTACATTTATTCTAGCAATCAATTTTTCACGAGAACAAGTTTTCTTTGTCATTTTTCAAAGCTTAGCTATTTTAAGTTCAAATTCAAAATCATTTTATTTATAGACCAAAAACCGTTTAATGTAACTTTCAATATAACCAATTTTAAACCATAAACGTGGTGTTCGATTGGTTTAAACTTGGACTCTAAAAGTCAAAAGTGTCTGGACGTCTCAAGTTTGAATTCAAGGAGGAAAAAAAATCCCCTTGTGATCATGGAGATTCAAATACGGTGACTCCGGGCTACCTGCAAAACGGGTGGTCGATCTGGGTTTAAATTATATCTTAAAATATTTAGTTTAGAAGGTCAATATATCCAAAATGCAAGATTTATAAAATTTATACCATTAACCAAATCTATACTGATATACTTTTTGTTATCATATACTGAGAATGTTTCATTTTACAAATAGCTGATAAGTTATCCAATGATTGATAAATTAATTGGTAGTTCATACGTTAGCTTATCAGCTAATCAATTTTGATAGGATCATAAAATCTCTTAAGATAATTAAATTGTATTTTGTTCCAGTTTAAAATGGGTGTAGATTAAACTGTATCTATTTTAAAACGTAAAATGAAATCAATCACCTTCAACGTGGTTTGGTTTAATGTCGTGGTCTAGATCGTTTTCTATTGCAACAAAAAATGTCAACATCGATCAATAAATGGTTTCTTTTTAAATAAAAAATGAGACAAATTGCATGAAAATAATAATAATATACTTTAACTTGATTCATGTTTTAGTTGACGTACTTTCAAAACTTCCATTTTGATAACTAGAATGCAAAGTTTTAAACATTTAAGTACTCGTGTAACCGGTTGAAATATTAATTGGTTACCATGTTGATGTGGCGAGTGATGTAGTATCCAATTCAGTATTATTTGTTATTCAACGGTTCAACCTAGTTTCATCTCATCACTCCGCACATCAATATAGTAACCAGTTAATGTTTCAACTAGTTGCCCGAGTACTTAAATGTTTAAAATTTTACATCTTAAGTATCAAAACGGAAGTTTTGAAAGTACGTTACCCAAAATATAAGTCAAGTTAAAATACGTTACTTTTTTATACAATTTGCCCTAAAAAAAAATTCTAATATATCACTATATTATATTTAATTGTAGTTGAGGCTCAATTCTCATAGGGTGTAAAAGCCTTTGTGCCCACACTAACATCCCATTAGTAGGGGTTTGCCTTGTGTGGGGATAGATCTAGACCACGTCCATTAATGACACGTTTAGATTCTCTAAAATTTATAGAAAAAGCTATAAATCTGACTTTTTGTTTCTATAGTTTCGAAATTACAAGATGGTCATCGAGATTTGGTTCATTCATTTAACGGTTGTTAAAACTTTCCGTTAAATACGAGACGTTTTCGTCCTTTCATCAAAACCGATTTTATGATTTTGATACATGCGGTTTTTATTGGGTAAAAGACAAAATAATCGATAAAAAAACGAAAAAGCCTTTCATTTAGCAGAATCTTTCAACGGCCATTAAATGGAAGGTACAAATCCGAATGTTTTTACAAACCACAAGGGCTATTTTGTAATTTCAAAACTACCGTGACGAAAAGTGTTATTTTTGAGAAACTACAAAAACCAAATTTGTAGTTTACTCAAAAAATATGTATGTTGACCTACATGTTTTGAGAAAATAACAGAGTTTTTTTTGTTTTGGGTCAAATGTCAACACTGACAGATTTGTAAATAGGTTTTTTTTACGACATAAATTAAATGAATAGTGTGATTGATTCGTTATATTTGTTTTCCCTTTTGTGAATAGACAATTCAACAGTGTCTTGGTTAGGTTTCTATGAAATAAACATTCCATATTGAATTATGTTTATCTATCTTATAAGGCGTTATTGGAAATCACTGTAACAGTTTCATGAACCGAAGCAAAATTAATAAATGATCAAAACCCAAGATAACTTTATACTTAGCAATCTTCACCAATCAAAATTTAACGCTATATTGTCACATCTTGCCTGAAGGTTGCTTAATAAGCCGGAACATTCTAGACTAATCAAGGGGATGTTAGAACTTTAGAGAATGATCGATCATGAAGGGCCAAACAATGATCAACCCACTAAAGAGCCTTTGGCCTTCTAGGAGGTCAGGGGTTCAAACCTCACCATAGTGAGGATGGTGTGCGGGTTTATTTGTTGTTTTTGCTGTATATAAATATTATATACTTCAAAAAGAAAAGGATCAACAAGAACCAAGCAAGTTCTAGAAGGGTCCATACATCTCGTGCTAGAATATTTCATTTAAATATCTCGATAATCAATTAAAATCTCGATAATCAATTAAAAATAGATGTTTTATTTTTTGAAAATAGATTTTAAGTTTACATACATCCAACCCTAGATCTTACACTCGGGTGAGATATACTGGGATCATTTGATTTGATATAATGTGACAAAAACGAACTTTTTGAAATGACTAAATTCGACTTAGGGTCTGTTTGTTAGCAGTTTAACGAGTTTAATGAGACTCACAACTTAATAGTTTTGCTATAATGACTGTTTGGTAGTGACTTAATGATACAAAAAGTTGATTATTTAGTAAGTTTATAGGGAGGAGCTTTATGCAGAAAGTCAAACTTTTTCTACAAACAGGTCACTCCAACTCCTCTATGTATTAAAAAACCATTTCAAACAAAAATATTCTTAATCTATACAGACAAATTAATCCATATAGACAACTTAATGAAAAACCAGCCAAACATCCCGATTAAACGTTACCTAAAAAGTAAAGGGGGTTGGATATCATTATCATTATTTGAGGGGTGATAAATGTAATTAAATTCCAGTAACGGTGCCCCTCATTTGGTGCTCAAACCCTACTACAAAATTCAGAGAAAGCAAAAATTGAACCCAACTGCTACTGTGGCTCACACATATCGTGCTTGGTCTTCTCCTTCGGCCACAACTCTGCACGCAGTAAGTGTTCCTCAACCCTATCTCATTCGAATTATATTTGATTTCATTGAGAACTTCGATTATATATCACTCGGTTTGTATCTTAATTTAAACACTTGATCGGTGTATTAAAGCTTGAATAGATCTCCGTGCTTGCGACTCGCTAGTTTGAGACGATTAATTATTAATTTCGATTGTATTCAGAATTTATTCATGTGTAATCACGCACTTACCATGCTTTTGTGGCGAATTAATCACCGAACGCCTGATTCGCTAATGAATTTAGAAAGCTTTGTTTCCCCGAATTTGAACTTCTCTCTTTTGGAAATGGAGGAATTAAGATTATATGTTTTTTTGTTCTGTAGAAGATGTGCATTTTGATTGTTGAGATCAAAAGTTAGTAAATTGGAATCACCACTGGTGTGGATTTTGTTGTTTGAGATCAATTTATTTCTACTTATAGTGATCGGTGTAACAGCTCATGTTTTTTGAATTTTTTTTACTTAGTATTTGAGGAATAAAGCACTGAGTTTGAAGGTGGGAATTAGTTCACTTGGTAAATTAGAGCAACTCATAGGCTTGTAAAAAGTGCATGCCTTTCTAATTGTTCTTGGAGAGATGAGGAATGATAATTTGTGAGATGTAAAATACGCCTAAACCAGTGCCTGGGTTTGATGAATTTAGGCTTCAGCATTTGCAATTTATTAGCTTCCCAGATTCCCTTGTGGAAATGCATCCATTTGACTTTTATGTGATTGTTGGTAACTTGGTATGACTATATGTACTTGCTTAAAAAAACTCAGATCGTATTGTAGTGTGTGTACTTTGAGAAAATGGACTAGTGTGATCACTCACAAATAAAAGTACTCTGGAAAGTGTAGAGAGGAAAATACAATGTGTAGAATGGTAGGGAAAGGCTTAGGAGGATTTCTTCTGCATGTCTCTTTTTTCTTTCTCAAATTCCTTTTGCCTCATATATATTGTGTATAAGAGTAGGTAAAATTTAATGTTTTTTATGATGAGATTGCAATCCTCTCAACTTAATTAAAAAGTGAACTCAGTTTCTTGCATGTGTTTACGTGTAAACTTTTGGCAGTCTTTGATTTTTGAAGCTAATTCTGTTCATCAGAGCTATACTTTTTGTTGTTTCCGACTTTCTGCTAGAGTGATTGGTCATAGTATTGTCTGCTAATGGCTGGCCAGAAGAATGACTACGAGAAAAGATCTCATTATCAACCTGACTTCCCTGGAAGTGAAGGAGGTAAGAGAACAAATCCTGTTGATGAGAGGGAGTCACATGCTATTGGACCAGAAGATACAGTGTACCGATACTTGTGCCCTGGTAGAAGAATTGGAAGTATTATTGGCAGGGGAGGAGAAATTGTGAAGCAACTGAGATCAGACACCCAGGCAAAGATTAGAATTAATGAATCCGTGCCTGGCTGTGAGGAACGTGTTGTCATTATCTATAGTTCAGGTGAGGAAACAAATAGTTTTGGAGATAGCGATGATCTTGTTTCACCTGCTCAGGATGCTCTCTTTAAGGTGCATGATAGGATTATTGCTGAAGAAGCACCTACTGATGATGAACTTGATGAGGTTCAGCAAGTTACTGTGCGAATGCTTGTTCCTTCTGATCAGATTGGATGTGTGATTGGCAAAGGTGGGCAAGTTGTCCAAACCATACGTAGTGAAACCCGCGCCCAAATTCGTATTCTGAGTAGGGAACACCTGCCAAACTGTGCGTTGAGTACCGATGAGCTTCTCCAGGTAACCCTCTTTATTACATTTTTTGTGATTTGCAGGTGCTTTCTGGCACTTGCTTTGTGGTTTTGCGAAGAGTGTGGAGAGAGAGATTATCTTCAAGAATTTTTTTTCTACTTCTTAATATGGTTTGCCGAGAAAAAGTTATTGTTTTCAATATTACAACTTCGGTGATCCTATGTGTTTGTAATCCAGTGATGCAATATCGGGTTATAGATGATTGGTTACTTGTGCTAAAGAGTGGAATTCTATAATTTTCTAGATAAGTGGTGAAGCTACAGTTGTTAGGAATGCCCTCTATCAATTGGCATCTCGCCTTCATGATAATCCATCGCGGTCACAGCATTTATTCTTGTCCTCATCCAATCTTCATAGAGCTGGTGGCGGCTACGTGGGCCCAAATTCTGGTCCTCCTCTTATGGGTGTGGTTTCTTTAATGGGTCCTTATGGGAGCTACAAAAATGATGGGGGCGATTGGGCAGCCTCTGCAAAGGAATTCTCACTTCGTTTTGTTTGTCCAACTGAGAATATTGGCGCTGTGATCGGCAAAGGTGGTGTAATTATCAAACAAATGAGGCAAGAATCTGGTGCATCCATCAAAGTTGATAGTTCTGCTGCTGAAGGAGATGATTGTCTGATAACCGTATCTGCAAAAGAGGCATGCATAGTTCTCTCGGATCATTAACTTTTGAATGGCTAATGATGTAGAAACTTTTCCGTAAGATGAATACCACTATGATTTGTTGTCTTACAGGTATTTGAAGATCCATCACCAACAATAGACGCAGCAATGCGTTTGCAGCCACGATGCAGTGAGAAAAGTGAAAAGGATTCTGGAATTTATGTACTCACCACTCGCTTGCTAGTCCCAAGCTCAAGAATAGGATGTTTAATTGGTAAAGGTGGCTCGATTATTTCTGAAATGAGAAGCCTAACGAGAGCAAACATTCGTATTCTAAGCAATGACAATCTCACCAAAGTTGCATCCGACGATGAAGAGATGGTCCAGGTATTATTATCAATTTCAAACACATGCAAATAAGTATATCTTTCTGTTACCTCACCACACACTCACAAATGCTAACTTCTTAATAACATGTACCGAAAATACCCAGTATATCCCCTACTTGAAAGTAGTCAGCAGCGGACCTATTAAGGGTTGAGTGGGGTCCCGTGCACCCTTTCTCTCAATTTTCGGAAGAGGGAAAAAACGAGACGTCGAAGGAGTGCACCCGCTTAATTTGAGTGTGCCCATAAATATTTTGGAAACCAAATATATATCAATAATCTAAGGTTGCTGAGGTGGTTGTCGTAAGGTGGATAAAGTTGCCGTCTACAATCGGTCTCAGGTTCGAGACTCATTTGTAGGAAGTGTTTAGTTTTTTTATCTTTTAAATCGTTTTCTTATAAAATTCTTAAAAATAGAAGGATGCTCTGAAATATTTTGAAACTGAAGGGATAAACTGAAATCTAAATAGAACTTCTCTAAACAACGGGTTTTTGTTCCCACTTCTATTCTTCAATCACCATCCGTGAGGAATAGTCCATCCTTCCTGGTTCATATGTTCGAAGCATATTATCTGTTACGATGAATTTATTTGTCCTAAATTGCTTTAACTTCATTATTGTTTTGCCTCGTTTACCCCTAAATTTTACGTTTGCTCTAAATTGATTTTATTTCATTATTGATTTGTCCTAAATTCTAAATTTGTTAAATCTGATTTGCACTAAATGTGTGTAGTCATTTTTTATTTGCTCGAACCCTAATGCTATTTTAATTTGATTAGTTATCTTTAAATTGTAAAATATCATATATAATACTAGAAGTCCTAGATTTGTAAGGTAAGAAAATTAGAAACCTAGAAAAAGAAAGATAAAGACAATCGAATCAAATCCAAAAAAATTAGAAAATTTTATGAAATCAACCAAGAACCAAAAAAGTTTCTTGTAATGATGGACGTTGGCTAAAAACGCGTTGAATGTAACACACAGTCTTGCTACATGTTCAAAAGATTAAGGTCGATTTCATTTAAAAATGTATTTTATTCCCTAAATTGACAAAATATGGAGTCAAATTGCTATGATTTCTCCCCCCATCAACTGCGATTTTACAACTCTTTGATCGATTAGATGTGCACCCGCTCAAAATACTTCCTGGGTCCGCCACTGCTAGGGGTAGGGTCTATGCAGACATTACTCTACCCTAGGGAGTAGAGAGACTGTTTCCAGTGAAAACCCTGGCTTGTAAAAACTTCAAAAAACATCTTGACAAATAATAGTACTTATGTTTGCCAGATCTCAGGAGACATTAATGTTGCTAGTAGTGCTCTCTTACAAGTAACCACACGCTTAAGAGCCAATGTATTTGAGATGGAAGGCACTAGAGCGGCGCTACCACCTGCTATCCCTTTTCTTCCCATGTCCATGGACATGCCAGATGCATCAAGATACGGAAACCGTGATGGTAATTCCCGTGGACGTGGACATGCTTCTCACTCCGGCAGATATGATCCAGAGTTGCCTTCGGCTGACAATTATGGCGGTTCCCAGGTAACAATTTAATACAATTGAAGTCATTTATTCTCTTCTAGTTTCCTAGTATTTATTTCCCATTTAAGATGTGCTACAAATGATTTAGCTTTTGTTATGATCACCATTCATATGCTTCAGATTCCTGTAAGTGGTTATGGATCATATGGTGTTTACTCCGGACGCTCTGCTAGTGGCGGGTAAACATCCCTCATAATCATTTCTTCTTGTTCTCAGAATGAGTTATGTATATCCTTTAGTAATTTACATTTTGTTTTATTATCCGTTAAACTAAACTTTATTTTGTGTTCTACTCAGTCATTTCTCTCATTTCACTAGGTTATCTAGTTCAAATCCTGTTTCCCAAGGGAAGCATCATGGCTATTAAGTTTCTGGGTTCTGTTGCCTTAAGGTATATAGTTGTCTTCCCTTCTTTCTCCAATTCTCATTCAGACAAGAGCATCTCCAACATATTCTCTATACTTTCTCTAAAATAGAGTATCAAAAGTTAAAATATCTGAAAAAGATTACATTCAACTTCAACTGATTCTCTATTTTAGAGATTTCAACATTAAAAATATCATTAAGATGGTTTATAATTTTATTCCGGGAAAGATTGTGCAGACTCATCATTAGAAGAATTAGAGTCAAGAAAATCTGAAACCTTCACTTTCTCATGAGTGATCAGAGGTTCTCTCAAAATAGGGAAATTAACGTAAATAGCCGTTTTACCCGGCTCAATTCACCTCCTAGCCAACTCTCTCCCACACTCACCAAAAATTCAATACCTCTGCAAGTGCCCTTGATGCAACTTGCGGAGGGGGAGCTTTTCTAAAATAACTCTTAAGTGCCACTCTCACTTTTCAAGACAAGCTTGCCACTTGCAGAGGGTTGAAAGCGTGCCATTAGCGTAAGGGGCAACTTGCGGAGGGTTGAAAGCTTCATTCCCACATTCCCACTTTTCAAAACAAGCCATGCCCACTCCGAGATCTTCAAGTATGAAAAACAATTTTAAAAAAAATACCCCCTCTGCAAGTTGCGGCCTGAGCACTTATGAAGCCGTGAAGGTATTGATTTTTTGGTGAATGTGGAAGAGAGTTGCTAGGAGGTGAATGGTAAAACAACTATTTACTTTAATTTCCCTAAATTAATATCACATCCCTCTCTGCATTCTTGCACGGTGAATTAGATGAATAAAAAAGTGTCTACTCCCACACAGAAATCACCAAGTCACCTAGAATCCGGCATTATATGAACGGATTCCCTATACATAGGTATTTCAGATTTACGATGAAATGTTGAAAATTGAGCCACAACTTTTTATTCAGTGCAAAGGAACAGTGCCTAATTTACTAATTCGTGGGAAGATATTGAACTTTTGCATTTGAAATATACATGCAACAACGTACCCCAATACAATGAAAAAAAAAATCTTTATATAAAATAATAATAACTCCATCTCATTGGTGGGAATTAAAAAAATCATTTCTCTCTCCACATTAGGTTTAGAGAATTCTCTAAACTTGGAGTTTTCTGTTGTTTAGAGAAACAATATACAGAATCTGTTAGAGCAAAATAGAGAACAAAATCTCCATTTTCTTTATTTTAGAGAATATGTTTGAGATGCGCTTAGTTGTTTACCGCGTAACTGTTGACTATTTGGTTCTAATGATCTTTCCGTTTTCCATCAAAACAGCCATGAACTGTGATGCCTCCAGCCTAAACCAGACGAGTAGACGAAAAGGACACAAGTACATTGTAATTATGCTTTGTTTCTTAATTAGGGGAGATTGTTTGTTAGACAAAACTTATCGCCTTCTTCCTAGATACCATAATCTCTGAACTCCGTGCCTGGATGACATTCGTACAATAGGGAAATACTTTTATTTTTTTCCTTGTAAATTTCATAACAGTAATCATGGTTGGTTTTTTCGTTAAAAAACAATCGGAAATATGTCACTTTCTTTTGCATATGTCTGTTGTATGCATTCGAAAACGCAGGTCAAGTTTTCGATGAAGAATAGGACGGTCCCACATATTCTGAAAGAAGGATAAGGTAAACGTGTCGAGTTTTTCATATTTTACTTGCTTCTGGTAGCAGTTGAATCTTTTAACTTCTCGCATCTGCAGTGAGATGAGTTTTACGGTCCATCTGTCGCTGGTATTCGATCAAGGACTCAGATTCGAGATCCTGCTCATCGTTGGTAAGCTGCTCTAACTCATTACAAGGGTTATTTATAAAGTTTTGGAGTTTATCTATAGGGGTTTTACATTAGTTGATATCGTTTTATGAGTTTGACTGAATATGAGCTAGATCTCCCTATCTACATCCAACATCCAACACATAGGTGACCGTTTGATTGGTTTTTCACTAAGTTCTGTATAGATAAAGTTGTCTATGTGGTGGATATCATTGTCTGTATAGATTGGGAAGGTTTTTGTTTGGGAGAGTTATTTTTCATACATGGAACTTGGAAGGAGCACCTGTAATTGATAGGGGCAGGTTTGGAGAAACTTGACTTTAACTCGCCTCCAAGAAGCTTACTGAATAAGCCATGTTTTATATCATTAAACCATTACTAAACAGTCATATATAGCTGACCGAATAAGTTGAGTCCCATTAAGCTCATTAAGTTACTAACAAACAGGTTCTGTATGGATAAAGCTATCTGTGTGGATTAATTTGTCTGTGTAGATTAGGAAGGTTTTTGTTTGAAAGAGTTTTTTCATAAATGGAAGAAGTCTTTTTTAATTGGTATAGACATGTTTGGAAAAAAAAAACTTGGCTTTTTGTATAAAGCTCCCCTCGAAAAGCTTACTGAATAAGCCATTTTCTATATTATTAAGCCACTAACAGACAGTCATGTGTAGTTGAACAATAAAGTATGAGTCTCGGTAAGCTTATTAACCTACTAACAAACATGCAGTCATATAGACATTGTGAAAATTTGGAGAATCTTGTAAAGATATCATTCCTAATATTGGAATAAAACTCATATATTACAAAAACATATCTTCTAAAATTTGTTTATGTAATGCTCGACCCTAAAAGGTTTTTAGAACCTACGACTTGACAGTATAATGGAAGCATGAAAGATGCACACATATTGCTCGAGCTTGAATATTATGAGTCCCAATATTGAGCTTGATGCGTATTTTAACAGTTCCGAGTTGTACATTATATGATCTACAAATTAAGTTTTATAAGCTTGTTTATGGATTGGAACTCGAGATCATTTAACTCGTTTTCTGGTTCGAGCTTGATATTTTGATTGTATTAATGACCATGTTCGACACGATAAAAGTGTATGTTCGTATGGGTCAAATCGATTAGGAAATTCTAATCAAGCATTCAAACGATTCGAGTTGAACATTACGAGGCATTTGCTTCGATGAAATGGTTTTGAGAGATTTGGATTTTCATATAAGGGTTTGGGATTCGAGGGACTTGGATTTGGAAGGATTAGGAGTCTTTGATATGTTTGGTTTGTAAGATTCAGTATGGAATTTAAGTTCCATTATTTATAAAAAAATGATAAATAATCATAAAAATAATTAAATTATATTTTTATTAATTGATTATTACAAAACAAATATTTTTAACATATTTGCAAATCCTACGAGATCCTTACAACCTGCATGGAATTTCAAAATCCTATGTTTAAGGATTTTAATGAAATCACGGGATTTCAAATCCGAGAAATCCTTCAAACCAAACATAGAATTGAAATGAAATTCAATTTCAAATCTTTCTAAATCCAATCCAATCCAATCTTGCAAACTAAATGAGACGTTAGTGTTACAGAGCTCGACCCATTATAGTGAACTTGTTTTGTCGTGTTGGACACCTAATCAAGTTCGAGAATTACCAAATAAATAGCTCTTTAGATGCTCAAATTCATTAACAATCCTACTTTACTATTTGTGAATCGACTAGTTTTTATTAAACAATGTATTTTTAAGAACTAGTAGATACTATAATAAACTAATTTTGAAATATAATTATTTACTTTCAAAATTATTTTATTTGGATTTGAAACATTTAATCTATAAGGTATTTACTTTCAAAATTATTTTATTATAGTATCTACTAGTTCTTATTAAACAATGTATTTTTAATTTTAATATTTAGATATTTTATATGTTATTTAATAAATATATTAAATGAATTAAAAAAATTCTAAATTATTCATTAATATACCAATATTAATAAAACTAGTACAAGACAACTTATGTCGCTAACATTTTAAAATAAATATGTGTTTTTTGAAAAAAGAAAATAAGAATTGTTTCTTTTTACCAAAAAATGATTTTTTATTTATTCAATAACTTTTACTTGACGTATAAATATATTAATTTTAATTAGATTTTTTTGAATTACTTATTAATATAACAATATTAAAAAATTGTAGAACACAATTTATTTCGTTAACATTTTAGAGAGAACTTTAAAAGATATGTATTTTTTTGAACAACATAAAATAAGAAGTGTTACTTTTTTTACAAACAAAATATATCTCGAAAAATAATGTAGCATGTTTATTTAAGAAATATTTTATTCTAAAATATTTAATTTGCATGCAACTTAACAAGAAAAATTCAAAAAAAAATGTTTTTTTAAATCATAGTAATGAAAAATGAAAATTACTAATAATAATTTGAAATAAGTTTTTATTTTTATTTTAATTAAGTCATCAAAATGACGTGTCATTCACATCAACTCGTAAAAGACACACAAACAAAAAAAGTCAATGAGTTAATCGGTTTAAAAGGTAACAAGTTACCCATTGCTATAATGAGTAGATTTTTTAAAATGCAATGCCTTAATAAAAATTATTTAAAAGTCCATTGTTATAATAAATAAAAACAAAAATAAAATATTGTAATAAAAAAATTTATGAAAATAAATTATTATTTAATGCATTTAACCCTAAAAAAATTGTCCCGACATCCGTAAAGGCGAAGGAAATGCGGCGGTAGAGGGTGGTGTGACTGTGAAATAATGAAAGGTGGAGTTGGGTTGGGCCCAATCAAAGATACCATTATCAATCACTAAATATTTTGGGCCCACTCTCTTTCTGTTTTTGCTTTCTTTCAGTTTTTCCTGGTCGGCTACTGCACGCCATTAAACCATTAACTATAAATATGTACAACCATCATTCACACTCACACCATTTATATTTTATTTTTAAAATAATAAATATTTGAGTGGTAAAAAAGTGATCCTAGTTTTTCATACAATCAAGATCAGATATGACCCATAAAATTCATATGTTGTATCACATGGGTTCACATATACCACTTATTTGTAAAAGTTACAAAACTACTCATCTATCTTCTGCATACCCATGCGAGAAACTATCCGATACTTTTCGGTCAAAGCTGCAAATGTTGACTAGAGTTGCGGTGAAGGATGTATGTGTGTGTGTATATATATATATATATATATGTGTATGTGTGTGTGAAGGATCGTATGATAAGTAGAGTTGCGGTGAGAAACATAAGAAGGGATCTGGACCCTCGATTACCTTCAATCTCAACCTACTCATGAATCACGCTTGATACATGGATTGATCCAGGGCATCTCGTCCTAATGTGCGTCCAAGGGTGAAAATCTTTTTTTACTATTCCCATCTTAACTCTCATTCTCAACGGAACCGGCCCTATATATATATATATATATATATATATATATGTCCTTCATAATCCAACCCAACCCGATAATGTCATCCACCTAAAATCTCTAAGGTGAATGCTTTGTACATTCAATTTTATATCAAAATCAGATAAAACCGTGTATTAAAAATGTAAAAAATAACATTGTGTTCTCGAAATCTTTTTAATGATAGGAAAGAAAGGAAAGGGAGGGAAAGGGGATAAGTTTTCTCCCACAAAGTGAAAGAAAAAGAAGAAAAATAATGATAAGTTTTCTCCCACAAAGTGAAAGAAAAAGAAAAAAAACTAAAACCATTTAAAAAAAACTAGAAGAGTATACGCACAATGCGGCGAGATACATCTCGATTTTAGTGTTTCATTTTTTTTTTGTCTTAGTCGATGTTATATTACCGGTTTTTTATGTGGTTTTGAGAAGACGTAATGTTTTATTTTTGAATAAAATATAAATATGAAAATATCATTAAAAAAATTGATATTAATACCAAATAAATATTTAAAATTTCTCATTTTTTGTGTATTTCATTAATTCAATTTTTTATTTTTGGTTTAATAATATAATTTTTTATAAATATAATAATTAAGTATTTTATTAGAATTCAATGATTATCCTAATTATATTTTAGTTTTTTTATATTTAAAATGAAATGGTTATCGTCTATTTGATTATGTTTATCTGAAGTTAGTTATACGAATTCAAACATAAAACTTTAATAAATTGTAGTTACACACAATTTACTTGTAATCTTGAATTTCAAGTAATATGCATCAATAAACAGTACTTCATGCATAAAAAATGGTTTTAAGAGTTTTTGGCCAAATGCTTTATAATATAGTATAGATTACTAAAACTACAAAACTTACACATCCTTCATTATAAAAGACATATTTTAAAGGATAAATTTGTAAAAATAACATCTTTACCTTTTTTTCTCTTCTGATCAAGAACTCGAAAAAAAAAAAATTTTCTTTTTTTTTTCAAGAACACAAATGAAAAAAATGTATTTTCCTTTATTTTATTTTCTTGTTTTAATATTGATGTGTGTGAGAAAAAAAATATTAACAAATAGGGATGTATTTAGGCTGTTTGGTTGATTTTTCATTAAGTCTAAGCCTGTCTGTTTTCACATATTATAAACAGTATGTTATTTGGGTAATTCTAGAAGTTGTGTAAAACTTAATCGATCGTTTAAATTTTAAGAAATGTGTTCAAATAATCATATTGTAGTTCTTTTGTCATATAGAAATATCAAATAATGTTTGTTTCATGTTGAAGGATAAAACGGTCATTTCTGTTATTCAGAGTATCGAATAAGGAAAAAAAGTAAACAACAACACATTTTTATCCGAATAGACAAATGTATCCCGACATATTTATCCGTACAAGATTTAATAGAAAATTAGATAAACAATCCCTAATTAAGTACTGTATGGATAAAGTTGTCTGCATGGATTAACCTGTCTGTATAGATTGAGAATGTTTTTGTTTGAGAGGGTTTCTTATAAATAGAATGAACGTCTGTTTTAATTGGGAGAAACAGGTTTGAAAAAGACATGGCTTTTTGCATGAAGTTCTCCCTAGAAACTTATCGAATACGCCACTTTCTATATCATTAAGCCACTACCAAACAGTCATGTATAAGTGATTGAATAAAATATGAGTCTCATTAAACTGGTAACACCCTTGACAATATATAGCCATATAGGGATGCATTTAGCCTACCCCTATCTTTATATCAATTAGGGATGCTCGCGGTGCGGTTTGAGCGGTTTAACCCCTCAAACCACAAACCAAACTGTAATGGCAGTTTAGAAAAGTTTCAATAACGAGCGGTTTTGGCGGCATATGACCAAACTGGTCAAACCGGACCACAAAAAAAGGTTTGGTCTGACCACTTTAGGCGTTTTGGACCTCTTATGGGCTTTAAATTTAGTAAAATATAAAATATATATTCAAAGTGAAACTTCTACCACTGTAATATTATTAAAAAGTAGGATATCAAATTATAAAAAAAATACATTTATATCTATAACTAAAATAAACGTTGAGTTGAAAAAATGTTAACAATTGCACTAACAATAATTGGAATTTTGGACAAACATTGAGCAAGTCGAATGTCGATTTAAAATTTCGGATTAACTTCGGGATTTTGCCAATTTAGATAGACATCGGTCAATAGAGAAATGAAACTAAAAACATAATGTCTTTGACAAACTTTTTTTAATTGTGCCATAAAGTTGAATCTACAACCTGAATACTAAGTAAAACTAATATATGTGTATATTTACGGTGGTTGGTTCAGACTGGACTGAACAGTTTGACAATTTTTCAGGGATCAGACTGCCAGACAGCTCAAACCATCAAAAACGGTCCGGTTTGACTGGTTTGAGCAGTCAACGATTTTTTCGAACACCCCTAATATCGATACACTTATGTTGGATCTTGCCACTGATATTTAAGCCATGTTTAACAAATATAAGTTAAGTTATTTTTTAAGGTTATTACAAAAGTCTTGTTTGGATGAATAAAAACTAGCTAATAACCTAACTTAATGAAACGTTAATTGGTGTACCATTTCAATAAGCTCTAAAAACCTGTTCTCGCTTTTCTTTTACTTATACATCCGATTAATATTAATTTTTATTTTATCATTGTTAATTATTACTAATTATTGTGAATGAATTCTTTTGTCTTGTAGATAGATTTTTTTATTGACATATATATAGGGGCATAATCAAATCAGAACTAATTAGTTTGTGGTAATCGTGAGGTCCAATCTCAACCACAAATCAATAGATAAATTAGGAAATTTATAATTTTGGTAATTTTTAATTAAAATTTTAATGCAAGGGTATTTTAGGTATTTTCTCTTCTCTCTCCTATCTTCTCTCTTCTCTCTCCGTCCCCCGGCCTCCGACCACCGTCCTCCGGTGATACCATAGTGGTATCACAATGCATCATATATGTGATTGGGTATCACACTGTGGTCGTTTGTGCGGTCGATCGGATATGTAACACAGTGGTATCACAATGCATCTTATATGTGTTTGAGTATCACACTGTGGTATCACCGGAGGATGGTGGCCGGAGGACGGTGGCCGGAAGACGGGGACAGAGAGAGAAGAGAGGAGAGACAAGAGAAAATACCAAAAATGTCATTGCATTAAAATTTTAATTAAAAATTACCAAAATTATAAATTTCCTAATTTATCTATTGATTTGTGGTTGAGATTGGATCTCACGGTTACCACAAAACTAACCAGTTCTCCCTTGAATGAGCCCCTATATATATATATATATATATATATATATATGTGGAATACGAATGAATTCAAGTTTATTACAGTGTTGTTTCATAAATGAAATATTAAAGAATGTTATGCATGTGAAAAAGACACAAAAACGTGTTTATACATGAAACACACACTCATACTCGTACACAATAACAAAACTTATGAAACAATATGAATCATAGCTTAAAAATCAATCTCACTTGATGGTTTTTGTTCATTTTTCATGAATTTGTTTTCACATGTGTTGTTTCACTTACATACATGAAATTGGTCTTTTACGGTTTCTAACTTTTAGCGGATTTATATTTCTCATAAAAAACTCAACTTAAAACATGACAGTTTTTACTTCAAACCCAATTTGTATTCAATAATCTTGTTCATCATTACATTCATTACAGTCTGATCAGTATCGTGACTTTGCAACACTGCTTAACGACGTGTTCATTAAGACCGAGACAAATTCTAGGTTTTAGAATCTATAAGTTAATAAGAATGCCAGTTTGCAAATATATCTTGGAGATATGATGTTTCTGCAGTGGTAAAAACATGAGTTGAAACCTAACTTTAATTGAGTAAAAGTTTTTGCAAGGGTCTACTTTCACCTAACACAAAATAAACACCCATAAAATCAAATGACAATATGCTTTAGGAATTGTGGAGTTAGCTCAACAGACAATAAAGTTCATGTATTTAGAGATTCTTATCAGATGTCAATGATTCGGGTTCTACAAAATCACCAGAAAATTTCTTAGCTGTTCTCCAAAACTCTTGAATTAGTCGAGATGCTCACAAGCAAACCCAAATTGGTTAAAGGAAAATGCAAACATTAACCCCATAACAAAGTGGATGAGGTAGACCACAAAGCAACTTGCTCTATACCATGGGACCCTAGCTTCACATGCCATGCCATATTCCATGTATATCATCATCATCATCCTCTTTATATATATATATATATATATATATATATCCAAAGAAAGAGACCGTTTAATTAATTTCCATATCTAAAAATCAAGTCCCACATTTGATTTTTTTTCTTTCTACTTCATCTTTCCATATTTAGAAACCAACTTCTTTCTTCTTCATCATCATTTCATCTTCTTAATTTCCTTCCTTCCATTTCATGCATTCATCCAAGTTGTTGCATGTGGACACAAGGTATTTGTAGTGCAGCCAAGGATGACTTGCCGGCAAGTACTAATTCAGCTTTCTTCGTACATCGTTCTGTGTTTTTTCTTCTTAAAACCTATAAAACCCGCACTCATAAGGTAAGAACTTTTGTTCATATTCTGTAAAATTTCACCAATCGATCCATTAATCTGTAAGCTTATAACCAGTAAAGACTCATAAACTTATGTTGTTTAATGAAGTTCAAACGTTAACACACTTCAACTGATTTTTGGTCTATGTACTGTCTTTCAATGCATTCATATAACATTTAGAAAGAAAGAAATGATTACTGATTAGTATTTATCGGCAAGTTGTCCTCGGCTACATATCTATCTGGTACTCACATGCTATAACTATGATGACTTTGATGCAATTGAGGTTGAAGAGAACACCGAGCTGCTTTTTCATGGTAAGTTGTTTTTTTCCCTTTTTCTTATGTTATTCTTTCTTGATACGTCATTATTAGAATTCATTTTTCGTTTATCCTGTATTTAAAATAATTCCGTTTGTAATGCGATCTCTTAATTAATCTAACAAGAACAATCCAAACCGATTTGGGTCTACAAACTGGTATTTATTTATGCTATTACCAGCCATAGATGACCGAGAGAATTAAAGCGATGGTCGTTAACGAAAAACATGCATGATAGATGAAAATGCGTCTCTGTGTTATGTTTAAACAGACTGATAGTTCTGAGTCAGATTCTACATTTCGATATTATTTAGCGAATTGTCGAGAATACATCATATCAATGACCAAAATAACTTATTTAAATGTGAATTTTTGGGTTTTTTTTAGATGGAAAAAACAATATCTAGAAATAAATAAACCGTTTTTTTTTTTGTTTTGAAATAAATATAACAATTTATACTTTAGATGATAGAAATAAATAGTGTTTTTGCCTGACAAATTATCGTTTTCTAGTTATTATAGACGGTGATTTAAATATTTGTTTAATATTGTAATTGAACATATTATAAATAATCACATTATAAAGCAAACACTGTATTTTTCACATGAATCATTTCACCATGTGAAATAACATATGCATTATTGGTTCTCATGATTTTCAACCTTTTGTGGTTTTCAATATATATGAGAACCGTGATAACCAATAACCTTGTGTTATTTCACATTGTCAAATGATGCATGTTAGAAAATTCAGTGTTGGTTTCACGATATGATTATTTTTAATATATAATTGAAACAACAGATGATTAATAATTCTCATGATTCTGTTCAATTTTTTTATAATTTTCATTTGATCAAGCTCATATATATATATATATA
>NC_037539.1:1943862-1948958 GCF_001531365.2 Cynara cardunculus var. scolymus
TTTCTTCAATATTTATTTTATTTAATTTCCTTATATAATATGAATTAATAACTTCCATAATTACGAAATATGTGTACAAAATGTCATAAATACCCTTATTATTTAAATTTAATTGAAAACAAATGAAATTTTCTTATTGGTCGAATTTGGTTTACACGGTTTTTTAGAATTGGACGGTTCGCATTTGAACATGCCCCTATATATATATATATATATATATATATATATATATAGACTTGGGATTATGTGAGACCAATAGTTTTTCGTGAGACCCGTAAGACCAATTTTCAACCATTGGATTAGATCTACAATCTGAACATTCATAATCACAAAATTGTCACGAGACTTCTCAATAATCACAAAATTGTCACCGTGCAACTTTAGATCATTAGATCATTAGCTTATAAAATTGATTAATGAACATAAATTGGTCATACGGGTCTTACAAAAAACTCTTAGTATCACGTGAACCCAACCCTGTTAAGAGTAGTTTTACTGTTGCCATTAAATATCTTAAACTAAAGCCAATTCATATAATCCAAAAAAAAAAAAAAAACAAATAATAACAAAAAAAAAACAAATAATAACAAAAAAAATACATATAAAGCATCATTCATCAACTTGCCAAAAGTATTTGGTGTCTTATCTTCACAGTTTGCTTTTCCAGCCTATATTTCATATATTTATTTTATCTATATTTAAGAGTGTTTGTTTGTGTTTTTTCTATTAATCTGGATATGCAACCCGTTATACGAGTCGATTAATCTCAGGACGACCACCTGCTTTGCGGGTAGTTCGGAGTTACCGTATTTAAAACTCCGTAACCACAAGAGTGTTGCTTGTATTTATATTTATAGTGGGCAGAAATCAAGAATTAAGTATAAAAAAAATATTGAATCCTTGTACAAATGTGAGTGACAACCAAAAACTATGACAACAAAGGGTCTCCAAATTGCATTTCGTTGATTCGTCCATCGTTGGTCGCCACAATCATTACTTCACATCTCTAACCGGCATCTGCATTGACTTGTCCATCTTTACGTTTGGAAGACTTAACGTCACGAACTCACTTGATTGGATCTTCGTTGTTGTACACTCGTATCACAAGTCCCCCTATCACTTGTTGCACATTTGATCGACTACTTGATGCTGACACTTCAATAAGCATACAGTTAAAAATATTAATTTGTTATGTAAATACTTAATTTACTATTTGAATGAATAAATTATGGAACTTTCTCATTTTGAATAAATAAATTGTCAGACTTTTAAAAATTGGTTATCTACATAGTTTTTACCCAAAAAAACTACCTATAACTGTCTGAGAAGATTTTAAAGTAAAAAACAACCACCTGTCAACCTAACTCGATCATTTAAAAGAAAAAAAAGTTTAATGATTTATTTATTAAAAAAGTTCAAGAACTTGACCATTCAAAATTAAAAAGTTTCTTTTTCCTCTTTTATACACGGTACAACCTCATTTTTCTCTTTAAAAGCTTTTTGGACAGTAATCTAATGAATTTTTACATATTCTCACATGATATCAGAATCAAAGTCTATAACTGTAGGGATTCGACACTCTGAAATAATATATACTCGTCTAGGCCCCTCTTAATGGTTCTAAAACTTTCGGAATGGTTTTGTATCATAGACCTCCATTAACCGTTCAACAATCTAATTCCATTGTAAGCAATTACCGAACAATTATATTTCATTTTGCACTATATCATGAGAGCCTCTTAATCATTCTGCACCAAACCATTCAGTAAATACAAAACACCCCCTTCCATATATTGTAACCTCTATTCGATCACCTTCTTAATATTAAAAAACAATTCCCTAGGTATGTTGAAAATGATATTACTTGTATTATATTTGGGTATTCTATGTAATTAATTACGTCGAAAAATACCCTCTAATTTCATTTCAGTTTTCTTTCACGTTCTTGAAGCTTTTGCAAAATTGGAAAATGGGGTTTCTTGATCTTGATAAAAACTTTGCTTTCTATTCAGCTTATCACAGCAACTCAATTAACATAACCATTCATATGATATTTGTTTGGCCGATCTTCTTCTCTGCTGCTCTTCTTTTCAATTTCATACCTGCTCCATTTGATTTCCCCAATTTCCATTTTTCTTTATTTCAGACCCATTTTATCCTGATTTTTAACTTTGCCTTCTTGTTTACTTTGATCTACGCTGTGTTTTATATCTGTTTGGATTTTAAGGCTGGTTCGTTGGCTGCTTTACTCTGTCTCTTTTGTTGGATTGCTAGTACTGCTCTTGCAAGTCTCCTAGGGTTTCAACTGGCCTGGAAGGTAATTTCTTTTGGAAATTGATTTGGGTTTTGCTTCATTTTGTTGAATTAATTGGTGCGATTAAAGATTCTTGATGCTAAATTATGATATTGATTATGGAATTGAGTTGGGTTTTGCTTCTTTTTATTGAATTAATTGGTGTGATTAGAGATTCTTGATGCTGAATTAAGATATTGATTATGGAAATGAGTTGGGTTTTCTTATATTTTGATCTGAGTGGTGCTTGCTTGACGATTATCAATGGCAGTGAAAGAAATTGATCAAGAATACAATTTGGGAAGATTAGTTGATGATGATTTAAGGGTTACTTGAATCGCTCGTTTTGAAAGTGATTACGTGATGTAAAATTTTGTTATGATTTCAAGTTGCAATAATCGGTTCCGTTACACACATCCAAACACCCAATAAAAATCAAGTTGTGTCTTCCATAGTTGATGAACTAGATAATGCTAGATTGTGTTTTTAATCCAATATTACCAATTTGGCTAGTGACCATCGTTAATATATGTATAGAGTTGGTAAGAAGGGTGAGAAAGGATCTCCACCCTTGGATCAATCCGAATTGAAGATTTCCACTAGATTAACACTAATGGGAAGCACCAGATCAATTCCCTTCTAAAGCGCGATTCATCGGTTGGTTTGAGATTGAAAGTGATCAAGGGTCCAAATCCCTTCTTACACTTATCATCTTAACTCCTATTTTCACACGATCCTTCATCTATCTATATGTATGTATGTATATTAAGAGTCTCAGGTTAGCTAGACTTTGACCATTTCTCCTCAATGTAGGTTGGAACCTTCTTCTCTCCTTAAGGGATCTTTTGGAGAGTAATTTGGGGAATCCACATATTCTCACATGATATCAGAGCCAAGATCTACCACTTTGGGGCAATCTTTACTCGTGTAGCCCCTTTGCTCGTGTAAGCCCCCTCTCAACACTTTGGGACTATATGTGCCCGTCTAGCCTCTTTGTTGGAGGGGGCGTGTTAGAGTCCCACATCGGCTAGACTTGGACCATTTCTCCTCGATATACATTGTAACCTCCTTTCTCGAGTTCTTTTGGAGAGTAATTCTTGGGGTTCCACATATTCTCACAATTTATATGGTTGGTTTTGATCCACAAGATACCTCCATCTCAACATTATTGAAGGATAATTAGATATTTGACTAACCTTTGTGAATCGCCACAATTTCATATCAGGTCGTTCTCGTTGTGCAACTGGTTTCTTGGATCGCGCAATTTATAGGCCATGGGGTATTCGAGGTCAGCTACTTAAATTTCATCACTTGCAGGATAAAATGAGTATTATAATGCTTCTAATCAAACATAATTTGCAGAGAAGAGCACCTGCTCTTCTTGACAACATTTTGCAAGCCTTCTTGATGGCTCCATTCTTTGTTTTGTTTGAGGTAATAATGTCTACAGAATTAAACATACGATTCATCAAAAAGTTGAGGTTAAGCTAGATTTGGTCTGATTATGGTTTTCTTGATTCAGACACTTCAGATTCTTTTCGGGTACGAACCGTATCCAGGATTTCGTGTTCGTGTTAAAGCGATGGTAGATGCTGAAACCGAAGATTGGAGGAACAAGAAGGGCAAGTTACTGTCGTAGTGTAATCTAAATGTCGTTAACATCATGCTAAATAAGTTAACTTTAAAGAACACAATTGGAATCTTATGAATGGTTTGAAACTGTAATCGTTAATCCTTTTTTCCCCTTCCACCAATTCAAACCTACACAAAATAGCGATCACCCATCTTCGTTTGCAGGCATGTCCCCGCTTGTTGTTTGTTCGTATTTTTGACCTGGAATGCAGTGAACTTGAACGGAGAAGTGTTTTGGAAGAAACCATCTTTCGGGCTTGACTTCATTTGCATCAGAATCCCAATTTCGTCCGATTGATTAAGGTACGTATGTCACCATACCTCCTGCTTTTACTTTCCTTCCATCAGGCAAGATATCATCGTTCGAGATTTCCATTTGGGTCCTTTTTAACATCAAAAAGGTCAAATCTTTAGCAACATATATAGAGGAAAATTTGTCCAAGGCTAGCCAATGCGGGACTCTAGCACGCCCCCTCCAACTGAGGCTAGATAGGCAAAGATGTACCAGAGTGTCTGAGAGGGGTTAGGCGGGCAAAGATGTCCCAAATGGACGGTAGAACTTGGCTTCTGATACCATGTGAGAATACGTGGAACCCTAAGATCACTTTCCAAAAGAACCCTTAAGGAAATAAGGGAAATTTCAACATATATACAGAAGAATTTTTCCAAACGTAGCCGATGTAGGACTCTACATGGGCGGACCTTATGTGGTGGCATGGGTGGCACGTGCCACCGTATTATTTCGCCGCCGAAGGGTAAAAAGTTTAGGTTTGTTAACGGTGCTACTGTATCGTTTTAGAAGGTGCTACCGTATTTCCCTAAAATCCAAATGGTGCAACTAAAACCCAAACAAAACAAAGCCCAAATAACCAAAACCATACTTTTTGTAATTATTTTTGGGTATATATTGACCGTTTTCAAAAGATGAAGACACGTCGGGTACAAGTTTAGGAGTTGTTTATCGGTACTTAGGGCTGTAAACGAACCAAACGAACACGAACGGAGGCTTGTTCATGTTCGTTCGTTTAACTTAACCGAACAAACGAACGAACACGAACGGTAAACGAACAAAAATCTTTGTGTTCGTGCTCGTTCGTTTAGAAATAAGGTGTGTTGGTGTTCGTTTATGTTCGTTCGTAAACATGCTAAACAAATGTAAACGAACGAAAAT
>NC_037539.1:1949392-1959855 GCF_001531365.2 Cynara cardunculus var. scolymus
GTGTTCGTTCGTTTAGAAATAAGGTGTGTTCGTGTTCGTTTATGTTCGTTCGTAAACATGCTAAACAAACGTAAACGAACGGGCTAAACGAACATAAACGAACATAAATAAATATTATTTGAATTCAAAGTAAATAAATAAAAGATAATATGTTAAACTTAATATATAAACGAACATAAACGAACGAATATAAACGAACATAAACGAACGGTAAATGAACGAACGAGACTCTTGTTCATGTTCATGTTCATGTTCATGTTCATTCATTTAACTAAACGAACAAAAAAATAGTTCATGTTCGTTCATTTATTAAATAAACGAACTTTCCGCCGAACTGTTCACAAACGGTTCGCTGAACGTTCGGTTCGTTTACAGCCCTATCGGTACTATAAAAACCATATTTTTTATAAATATTTTTAGATGTATATTATACTATATAAATTATATGGTGCCACCGTTTGAAAAATTATCTGGGTTCGTCCCTGGGGCTCTAACAGTTTCATCAAGTTTCCAACAATCCCCTTTGGCTTCTTTTCTTATTAAGTGGCTTAAATAACAACTTACCACCTGAGGTAGAGCAGGATACAACCAAAATGACAATCTTCAAACGAGAAAAACTTCATTTTACGAGAACGCGAGAACACCTTTTTACTATAGACAATCACATGTGATATTAAATCAGAGACGCGGGCGATTTTTGATGCGATCTTGGTTGCGGGCCAAGTCGTCCTTGTACCACTAAGCCCCCTCACAAGTATTGTCACATGTGATAAGGTTGTTGTTGTTGATATTATACTATAATTCATCAAGACCATCACATGTGGTGTTAAATCATAGACGCAAACAACCTTTGTGTGGCCTAAGTCGTAAAACACGTCGTCCGTACATCACAGGGTCCCCTCGGCATAAATATTGTATTACTTGTATAACATGAGTCAATTATACATGTGTTAAAAACTTAAAATGAACGACATTTAAATCGAATCTTTTGGTTTAATAAATTATATCTATACGATATTATAAAACATTTGACAAAAACTTTTAAAAACCATTTTTTATACATGAAGTACTGTTTATTAATTCATATTACTTAAAATTCAAGATTACAAGTAAATTATGCTTAAGTACAACTTATTAAAGCTTCATGTTTGAATTCGTGTAACCAACTACAGATAAACATAATCTTAGAGGATAAACATTTTATTTTAATTATAAAATATCTAAAATATAATTAGGATAATCATTGAGTTCTAACAGAATACTTAATTATTATCTTAAATAAATTATTTTTATTAAATCAAAAATAAATTAGTTCGTTTTTAAAATTCACTAAATCATAATAAAAAATTGAATTAAAGAAATTACACAAAAAAAAAACCTTCAAATAGTTAACTTGATATTAATATCGTTTATTTTTGTCAAAATTTTATAATATCTTTAAATTTATATTTCATTCAAAAATTAAAAAAAAAAACTTTTTCTCAAAACCACATAAAATCGCATTATAACATTGCCAGACCCAAAATATAAAACAAAACATTAAAATCAAGATGTATCTTGCTGCATTGTGCGAGTATCATTCTAGTAATAAAAATATTTAACTGTTTATATATAATTAATTATTTTATTTATTTTTAATTTCAATTTTGAAAAATTAATACCTAGTACACTTGCAGTTTGCTTATTGGTTAAAGATGCTTCACATAGTACACCCTAACACACACTTGCAGTGGCTACAATTGTTGTGTACGTCTAAAATCGAATCCCTGGACATATGTGATATTCCACCGCGTCCTCCAAGACCTTAAGCACTACGTCATAACATTGTCATATTTCGAAAGTCAATTGTGCAGTTTGTCATGATCATATCTGTATTAGATAATGGTTCAGTATCATCATTTGAGATTTGTAGTTGACATTGATCTATCTTGTATGCTTGAAATTAGAGGTTGTGGAACTTGTATATCTGATTTTTGATACGAACATGCTTTGAGCACATCAAGGCATGGTGGCCGTGGCTTCAAAAAAGGTTTGTCTAGCGATTTGTTGATAGGAGCCAAACCATTAGGAATTTGTTGGTAAGACTCAGAGACAATCCTAGACTCGTGAACAAGCCCAGTGTTTGCTTCAAGACGAGCATTCTCGACTTATGGGCTATTGGGTCTAGGCCCGTTTTAGCCAATTCTTGATCTCGTTATCTGTCCTTTTCGATAAGTGAGCTGCAACAACAGATCATTTGAAAAACATGCATCTCACTGTATTACTACTATTTGTTTATAAATGATAAAGGTTCCATATATTTTTTTAGAGAATTCATTACTACATAAACAAGTGCTTTGTTAGATGTAAGACCAAGGTCTATTAAACAGGGAATCGAAAATGTTCTCTAAGATTTCAGGACAGGTGATAAACTCGACTTTAGAAACTGGTACAAGATTCATTTTGCCTTATTCGTCGGTTTATATTCTTTGGTGTTTCTGCCCTCCTGCTTTTTCGGTTCTGCGTCTTGTAGAATGATTGCTCTGGAGGCGTCCTTTGTATTTGGTCTGTGGCTTGTTAATATCGGTAAAAGTATCATGACATAATATGAAGAATTAAACGTTTGTTACATAAAAAAAATCAATTGTTACATTTAGATGCATGCCTCTGGCGTGTAGCTCAGTTGACAAAGAGGTGAGACGACTTTGTCCAAATACAAGACAAGTTTTAGGTTCAATCCTCCCCTCAACTAGCCTCAGCTACTGAACGAGTCAAAAAAATGTCTCATCACATTGTTGTCCTTTATGACGGGCTTCATAGAGCGTTAGGGTCGTCATAAATCAACTTTACCCAAACATCATGTTGCACTTTTGACTTTTATTGCCACAAACATAGAAAACATCCTTTTTTTTTATTAACCTGGATATCCAACCCGCTATGCGAGCCGACTAATCACAGGGGGACCACCTGCGTTGCAGATAGTCTGGAGTCACCGCATTTGAACCTCCGTGGCCACAAGGGGATTTTTATTCCTCCTTGGATTTGAACCTGGGATCTCCTGATACTTTTGACCTTTGGAGTTAAGCTCAAACCAATCAGGCATCACCCTTCTGGTTAAAAAACATCCTTATTAACCAATAAAACAATTTCAATATACATTATTCAAAAATATCTATATTATTATTACAAAAATTTGAGCTAATTTTTGTATATGAAAATGATTAAGGGTTTGGGAAAGTAAATGAAAATAAAAGTGAATGTAGATGAAAATCTGTGTTTTTGTGAGCCGTTGGATGAACGTAGGTGAAAGACTGTGTCCAAAAACTCGAAACTTTTTCACTGTTCTCACTAAGGTGGTGTTTGTTTTTTAAGAGGTGTTGAAGTCTGATTTCACTTCTGATTTATAAGAGGTGGTGCTGAAGTCTGAAATCTGAATCAGTCAGACTGTTTGTTTTTACGTCTGAAGTCTGAAATCTGAATCAATATAAACACGAAAAAAGTCTCATAACGACTAKAACCAATATTCATATTGYATTAATTGTGTCGCCATCATCCTTTGCTCATTGGTTTGATCATACTCAGAAAATATCATATATAGGAGAAATCGATTTGTAGAGATCGTTTTGGATAGATCGGTAGCTTGAGACCGAGCGAGAGATCGATATGGTGTCTAGATTGTATGACGTGGGATAGATCGGTATGATTTGGTAGCTGGAAATCAAGCGAGAGAACGAGAGATCGATATGGTGTGTGAATAAGAGCCCATTAAGAGTTTAGACTACCACTTAAAAATTCAGAGGACAATAAGAGCTTTTCAGCTCTTATTTTCAAAAAAAATCAAACGGTCTGAAAATAAAAACGTTTGACCGATTCAAACTTAAGAGGTATTAAGAGCTTTTTTTTTTAAAACAAACAAGCCCTAAATTTATTTGTTTTCACGTGATTCCGACTATATATAATGATTTTTTTCAACTCTATATCCCATTATTTTCCGCATATTAAAATTGTTTGAACAGATCCATTCATGTAATAACTGTAATTCATATAACATAAAAAATATATATTAAAATAAAATTATTAAGGAAATTAAGGGAAATAGTCATTTCTAGGGACCAAGTGCATTCCTTAGTTATTTCTCTTCGTAGATTTCTAAAATATCACTATCTCCGCAAGTGACACCTTCTCAACTTGTGAAGAAGCTAAAGGACAAAAAAAATTATTTTTCACCCAGGTTCGTAAGTGGCACCCCCTCAACTTGCGAAAGAACTAAAAGACAAAAAAAATCATTTTTCACCCAGATTCGTAAGTGGCACCTCCGCAAGTGGGTAAAAAGTGAAATTTCCACAAGTGGGTGAAAATTGAAAAAAAAAAAATCCCGTCTTTTACCCCGTCCTTACGGAGAAAGTGATATTTTAGCAATATTCGAAGAGAAATAACTAAGAGATAAATTTGATGCATGAAAGTACGTTACCCAAAATAGGAATTAAGTCAAAGTACATTATTTAAATTTGATGCATGAAATGAGTATTCTATTAATTCCAATTAATTATTATATACCTACATGACACAAAATAATTATTGTTACACATTAAATACTATATGATGTAACATTACATATTTAATATTTTCCATTGAATATGGTTTCCGTACTTCACATTTCATTTATATGTTCTGCATTACAGTTTTCTTTAAATATATAAAAAGAAATTCATAATTTTGATTTATGTGGTAAATTTTTTTTACTTCTATTGCTTTCTTTTAAATAAAAACCAATTTTTATTTTTAAGATTTTTTTTAATTTAGCTTAACAATAATTAATTATATAATGAAACAGATTAAATAAAAAACAATATGATATTTTTTTGAGCAAAATGCGTAAAAAAGTTACGTATTTTAACTTGATTCATATTTGGGTAACGTACTTTCAAAACTTTCATTTTGGTACTAAGATGTAAAGTTTTAAACATTCAGGTAACCGGTTGAAGCATTAACCCAACTCCGTATTATTTGCTATTCAACTCAATTTCATCTTATCACTTGCCACATCAACCTGGTAACTGGTTAATGCTTCAACCGGTTACCCGAGTACTTAAATGTTTAAAACTTTATATCTTAGGTGCCAAAATGAAAGTTTGGAAAGTACGTTATCCAAAATATGAATCAAGTTAAAGTACGTTATTTTTCTATTTAATCTGTCTTTTTTTAATTTAACATCAATATCAACAAATATTTTTCTAGTACTTTAATCGAATTTTCAAAATATTGATCATAAGTATATTTACATGTGAAAATATATCATATGTGAATATCATAAAAAATAAGGGTCATAGGATAGAATTAGATAGAACCATATGATGTGCTCTCTATTGTTGTTTATTTTTTGGTTTATCAGTTTTATATGTTATATTACGTTTAAAATGTCATATAGATCAGTTAATATGACTTAATTTTATAGAACAAAACAATTGTGTGTCATATGTAAATCTATATGATAAGTCGATTGAAGACTTTTAGGCATCTTAACCAGTTTTTTTTAAACAATTTTAAGATAAAGTGTTGTATTAGAATTTTTTTGAAAAACGGTAATACAAAAAATTGTCATATAAGGTAATATTTGACAACCTCAAATTAGCATATCTTTTGAGCTTATTCAAAAAGGTTTATCTGGTTGTGTCTAAGATAGTTTATAAACCAACTTGTAGAAATGTTCATTGAAGGAGGTGTTTGGGATTGCTTATAGAAACAACTTATTGACTTATTCTGGTATGTCACTGACAATAAGCACTTTTGAGTGTTTGGATAAACAACTTATACCGGTGCCAAACCGGTAATAAGGAGTTTTTGAAGAAGTTAAACCCCTCTGACTTATAATAAGTTGATAAGTGTTTTTATAGAAAAGCATAAGTTGTTTCACATAAGCAATCCCAAACATCCCCCAAATAACATTTCAATGTAGTAGTGTCTCAACAAGCTACCAAGATTTTGCCATTTTTTTTTCCAATTATAGCCCTAATATTTTACACACAGATAAATCCAATTAGTATTTAATAATTAATTTGTCAATTTAGTTAGTATTTAATTTTAATCATATTAATATTAAATAAATAATTATTAAAAAAAGTGTTATTCAATTTGATAATTATTTTTATTTATTAATATTAATTATTTTTATATGGTTTTTATTATGACCATCGTTATTATAAATCAAACAAAAATTTAATATAATAATTCTGGAAATGCTTTTTAAGTTATATTTTTTCTATTAATAAAATTTCAATAAATTGTTTGATAAAATATAAATTATTAACTAATATATTTATGGTTGACAAACTTTGATTTTATTCGTATTATGTGTCAAAATCATCAACTCAGTGTGACAAATCTTCCAACACTTCATATTTTCCTAAAACGGATTTTGTTGTAGTGAATTTTTTTAAAATTCAAGTTTATAATTTTATTACTGCATTCACAAAATCAAACTATCTGATAAATATGTTCAAATACATGATGAGTTTAACCACAAAGGTGTTGTCCGATTAGTTTGAATTTGGGTTCCAAATGTCAAAAGTGCATGGAGATCTCAGATTTGAATTCAAGGAGGAACAAAAATCACCTTGTGGCTACGAAGGTTCAGATATGGTGACTCCGGACTACCCACGAAACAGGTGGTTGTCCTGAGATTAGTCGACTCGCATAGCAGGTTGGATATACATGTTAATAATAAAAAAAGTACTAAGCCATACTCACACAATATAATAATTCATAAAAAATTCATATTTTCTTTTTAATAAGGAATGATTTGTCATTGTTTTAGGATAAATTTTACACCCGCTGCATTGAACAAGACACCGACAACAATTAACATAGTGCAAGAGTTAAATATATTCAAAATTATTACTTGAGTTAATATTAATAACTAATTTAAATGTTGCACCCAGGAGGTTTGTTTAGAAGCAGCCACCCTTGAAAGAGTGCGTAATAGCTCACTGATCACCTCCTTTTCAGGGAGAGCTAATGCTTGTTGGGTATTTGGACGTATTCTTCACAAAAAAAATTATGTCTTCCGATCCGCACAAAAGGTGTAACGATTTAGGCCCAGTGAATATCGCCTATTCTGGTGTTTATCAGCGGTGGTATACAAGATTCATCATCCCACTCGAACCGATTCAAGAAGGCGATAACCAACGAATACCTTCTTCAGGTATCTCAAAGGGCTCGGTGTTATTATGTGAATAAAAAAATGGCTTAGTGATATGTTAACGAATTGGTCCACTATAGAAACGAGACTTCATAAGTTTAATGATTTGAGAACCGAAAAAAACGTTATATTTTCTTACTTTTAAATATTATTTATCATATAAAAATAAAAATAAACGAATTTTGCATGGGTACCACTGCAACTCACCATCTAGTAGGGCACCACTCCAACCCACCATCTTAATAAATACTTGTTACATATCTACTTTTACCTTTCATTAATTATGTTGCTACTATAACTAGAAATATATATTATATATACATATATAATACGTATTATATATGTATATATAATATATATTTCTAGTTATAGTAGCAACATAATTAATGAAAGGTAAAAAGAGATATGGAACAAGTATTACATGGGGTCAATTTTAAAGGTAATGTTATATGGTTGAATACAGGGGTGTACATGATACAAGACAATTCGTAAGCTATTCGAGATCGATTTGGTCAAAGCTTGGTCAACACTAGATTCGAATTGGCTTGACTCAACATATTAATGAGTCGAGTCGAGCTACTCAATACTTGACTCGAAAAGCTCGTGGGTTGCTTGATTTTTTTTATATAATTCGTTTTAAAATATAATTAGGTTTATAACATAATTTATAAAATACGGTATAATAAAAGTGTCTTATATTTTTAGATATTTGAACAAAATTGTGTATTTTTTAATTATAAAAACTAATCAATTATTTTTCTTATGAAAATCATAATTAGAAAAAAAAAAAACAAAATAAACTATAGAAGTGTTGGTGAAGTTGTCCATCATTAGAAGATAGATAGTAAATGAAGGGTGAAGAGGTGTTATAAAAAGAGAGAGGATGAATGGAGTTTGTAACTTTGTCTTTTTGATGATGAAGTTTGAGGTGCATCTTTTTAGTTTATAAAATTTAAGAGAACACCTATACGTTTATAATTTATAAGAGAAGACCATAATTTTTTTATAAATTTCAAAGGATGAGCTTTGTTCGAGCTTCAAACGAGTTCGAGTTTAAAAAATTGCAATCGAGTTCGAGTCGAGTTTAGTTTTTAACTACTCGTGAGGTTTTGAGTCGAATATACAGATACCCGAGTTCGACTCGTATCATTTACACCCCTAATTGAGTCTGTAAAAAATATTTATTCTTTCTCTCTCTCTCTCTCTCTCTCTCTCTCTATATATATATATATATATATATATGTGATCACGTAAGAAGAATTTTTTAAATGAGAAGCATGAGAACCGATGAAAATAGCTTTATATTGTCTAAATATTATGTTAAATATTGTGATATGCTTAAATTACATGACCTGAATGTATGGCTTCACTAGTTCATTTGAAAGTGGTCTTCTCCACGCATCTTCACACAATATAAAGATACTTTCACATATATCATGTAAAAGTTTCGTTTCTCAAACTTCCCACAAAAAATAACATTTCTCGTAAACATAACCCTATATATACATAGATTTCGAATCACGTGAGACCAGCTTGTTTTCGTAGAGACCCGTGAGACCATTTTTTACACTTGAAATTTCACAGCAAAACACTGTGAAGGCAACCTTCACAGTGTTGTTGCTGTGAAGGTTCGGTTTTTTTTTACCTTCACAATGTTTTGCTGTAAAATTTCAAGTGTAAAAAATGGTCTCACGTGAACACAACCCTAATACATAGCTTAGGATCATGTGAGACCAATGGTTTTTCGTGAGACCCGTAAGACCAATTCTCAACCCTTGGATTAGATCTACAATCTAACAATATGAGCATTCATAAACGTCACGAGACTTCTCAATAATCACAAAATTGCCACCAAAAAAATCATATGAAATACACATGATGTACAAGTTTCCAAAGTTATCATAATCTTTTGAGTTCTAAAAAAAAAGGCCCACATATATATATATATATATATATATATGATATGAATATTATAGAAATTCATATGTTTTTTAGAGGTGAATAATTGTTGAATAATGTAGGTGCATTTTTTGGATGTGATATAAGGTTTCATTTTTCATTTATTACATGTGTATATTACCCAACCAAACTCTTGTAGGGCTGGGCTTCTTTTGCCCTACCCACCCAACACCTACATGCCACTGCCACTACTATCTCTTCTAATATTTTCAATTAAATTCTTTTTCCGAGAACAACGAACGATACAGAAATATTAAGCTCGTAACCTAATCCGATTCGGTTAAATTCGTCTTCAAAATATAAGCTCGTATTCTAATCCGAATTAAGCTTCTTGATGGGTAATTCGGGCTCGGTGATTCTAAAGACATACCTATCTATCAGTTTTCCTTTGCATCAACATCAAATCACTTATACATCGGATTTCATCAAAACTCCGCAGTTAAACGTTAAATCACTGAGCTAACAAGTGTATTATATAGCAACACCCTTTCGAGCTTGATCTGATAGAATTTTATCCCACTAAAGTTCTTAGTATATAATAAGCTCGAAACATACAACAAATAAGATTCGAATTTTATAAAAACTAATTAAACTTGAATCTTTATGTTTGAGCTGATTTGTCGAGCTATGGAATCGAGTTTGAGTTTAGCTTATCACCGTCAAGTCAATTTCAAATTCGATTCGACAAACGTAGTGAAACTGTTAACAAACAAATGTATATATTTAAATTGGATCTTATTTAATTTTCTAAAACAATTATAACAAAGTTTATTCTATATAGAAGTAAATACACACACATATATATATATATATATATATATATATATATCACCTATTTTCGATTAAAAATATGAATGTGTTTATCATAAAACATATGGTTGAAATAGTATTTTCAAACTTTTTTAATGATTTTTATTTTCTAAAAAGATATAATAGTAAATAAATACGAGTAGTGAACTCACATTTAATATTATTATAACACGTTTTCTCGAGAGATATTGACATTGTTCCCTACATGGACAGTGGTCTTATTAACTCCAAACTGTGATATTTTTAAGATGCATACCTACCTATGAATATATATATATATATATATATATATATATATCCCACTGTCTTTTATATAATACTAGAAGCGTACTCATGCAATGCAACGAGATACATCATGATTTTAATATTTCATTTTATTATTTATCTCAATCGATGTTATAATATGACTTTATGTGATTTTGAGAAAGCGATAATGTTTTTATTTTTAAATAAAATATACGTTTGAAGATATCATAAAAATTCGAAAAAAATATATCGATATTAGTATCAAATTAAC
>NC_037539.1:1959955-1968791 GCF_001531365.2 Cynara cardunculus var. scolymus
CTCAAAAACTACATAAACCGTATTATATCAACAAAAAAAAAAAAAAAAAAAAAAAAAACCGAAACATTGAAATGAATATGTATCTCGCTGCATTGTGCGAGTACTTTCTAGTATATACTAATTAGTTTGTGATAACTGTGAGGTCCAATGTAAACCAACCATTTAAGATAATTAATATTTTTCTTAAAATAAAATAGAAGGATAAATTAATAATTTGGGTTGATTGTTTAATTTACTTTAATTAGTTTAATATTCTAATTTACTTTATTTTAATTAGATTAATTAATTTATTATATATATATATATACACACACACACACACACACAGGACCAAAATCTGGTGGCCTCATGTGGCAAGTGATGACCTCCTCCGGTCATCTGGTCCGACCTCATCCCCGCTACTGACCACCATCTACATCGACACTCCTCTTGATCTCCTCCTCAAACACCCTAATCGATCACGTCGGTGGCGATGTTGTCGAATGAGGAGTTGAATGAGAAAGTGGGGGCGTTTATTTCAAGATCCCGACAACAATATTTGGTTTCCGATGTGAAGATTAGTAGAAGTAGGTCTGATACTGTGTGGGAGTGGGGTTTTCTTTAAACCTAGATCTGCATCGTACCAAGATCTGGAAAATTTACAGGGTTTTCTTTCTTTTTCAGAAACCAATTGAGAACCCATTTGAGTTTGTGGATTATGCTATGTTCTTGATTGAAGATTTGATCACAAGAAGAGGTATCACATAAGTCACAATGTGTATCACAATACATCTTGTAAGTATTTTGGCTATCATATTGCTCATGGTGTGTATCACAGTAGTATTTATTTCTCCCTTAAATGACTCCTCCCCAACACACACACACACACACACACACACATATATATATACACACACACAAACACACAACGTAAGCATCATAGTGGTACTATAATTGGTATCACAACGGTACCACTGTTGGTATCATAACGGTCTCAAAGTTTACTTTGTGTGTTTTGTATATCACATTATATGTATTTTGGGTATCACATGGTGTTCGTCGAAATAAGGTTTACTGGAGGCCGGAAGCAAGAGAGAGAGAGAGATGAGAGATAAAAAAAAAATTAAATACCTAAAATGTCTTTTGATTAAAAATTTAAATCAAATTACCAAAAATATTAGTTTCTTAATTTATCTATTGATTTATGATTGAGATTGGATCTCACAGTTATCACAAACTAACTAGTTCTCCCTTGAATGGACCTCTATATATAGAGGAGGTATACTTTGCAAACCATGTTATTTATACAAACCGTACAAACCTTATTCAACCAATCATAATTTTTCATTTTTTTTAATTTTGAGAAGTTGATTGATCACTTTTATTGTGGAGAATGTTAATCATGGATAATATCATTTTCATAATATATTAATTTTAAAGAAATATATGAAACAATTTCATAACCATATATGAAACAACTTCATCTAAAAAAGCATCATATCAAACAATTTCATGAAACAAAATCATTAAATTAAACAATAAAATCGACGGATAAGGGTGGTTTACACGGTTTGTACAAATATGAGTGGTTTGCATTTGATCGCTCATATATATATATATATATATATATATATATAGAGAGAGAGAGAGAGAGAGATGAGTTATTATACAACCCTTTACATTTGTACAACCAATACAACTCAATCTCAACCTTCCATTCAATTTGATGAATATGTGATTTCATAAAAGTTTAGATTGTTTTCTAATATAAAGTATTGATCATAATTAATGAACCATAGTCATCTTTCATAATTCAAATCATAATAAATGAACTCTTATCATTTTCATAAATATCTCAATTGAGTGGGTTGCATTGGTTGTAAAAATGTGATGAGTTGAATTTGTTTTCCTTTATTTTTAATGCATAAGAGTATGATTGTCCTTTGACTTTATAATAGATAATTTTGGTAATATTTTAATTGTGTCTAAATCTGGAAGATTATATAGATTAGAGGGTTTTTTAGGAAATGATCAATCAATTTGTTTTTAATAGATACTTACCAACATTAATATTTTGTATTATTTTAGTAAAGGAGCGGTTTGTATTTAATCGTCCATCCCTCTCCCTCTCCCTCTCCATATATATATATATATATATATATATATATATAGAGAGAGAGAGAGAGAGAGAGAGCTTGATTCAAATACTAACCAAGATTTTTGTGTTAACTTTGTTAACCAATCTTGGCCATTGATTCTTACAATAAAGGGTTGTGATTAACCATGATAAAAAATTAAAATTTTAAATTTACAATTTCAATGAACACATGTGAACAAAGGGGAAAAGGGTATTTAGGTAATTTTCTTTTTTATGTAACTCCCATATCATTAATTGAGAGTTACAAAATCAAAAAATCTCATTATTTTTATTAATTCGTTTTTATTAATGTAAGAACCATATGAACACACACACAGATATATATATATATATATATATATATGAACCATTGTGTCAAATACGAACAAAAATTGACATATATATGAACTTGGACTGTATAGCATTTATGAACACAATATGAATATAATAAGAATAGTTGTTACAYRAAAGTAAATAAATAAAAAAACATGTATGAACACAATATGAACAGTTTGTGAACAATAGTTCCTTCATTATGAACATATTCAGGAGCAAGCCAATGTTGAGATATGCAACTAGTGTACATATGAACACAATATAAACAGTTTGTGAACAATAGTTCCTTTATTATGAATACATTCAGAAGCAAACCAATGTTGAGATATGCAGCTAGTATATATATGAACACTTGTGAACAATTCTTTAACAATTACATATGAATTCGAATTCTGATTGTAGTCGTAGACGATTTAACCTTTTCATTCTCGTTGTTGTCGATATGTTTTCCAATAAGTTTATCCATATTATTCGGACGATATCGAAATCTTTACAATCGGAAATTCTTTAACAATTACAAAATCAATATCATTATGGATAGAATAAATCGAAATTACAAAACATGAACACGTATAAAAAAATACCRATAATACATAATCATCAATTATTGAGATTTTTATATTTGTAACTCCCAATTAATAATTTGGGAGTTACATAAATGACAAATTACTTAATTACCCTTGTCATTAATATTTGAGTTATATGTTAACCTAAAGAAAAGATGGAATATGATTGGTTGAGCTTGATTAACAAAGTTAACACAAAAATTTTGTTTAGTATTTGAACCAACCCATATATATATATATATATATATATATAGAGAGAGAGAGAGAGAGGGGGATGTTATTCTACACCCTTTGCTATTCCTACACCCTATACAACCTCCATCTCAACCATTCAATTTTTAATCAATTAATTGTTTCCTAATATAAAGTATTAATCATAATTAATAAACTCTATTCATATTCCATAAATATTCAAATCATAATAAATGAACTCCAATCATTTCTATAAATATATCAATTAATTGGGTTGCAAATGTTGTACAAATGCACAAGGTTGTAAAAGAAATATACCCTATATATATAAAAGGTTTCAAATACAACCCATTGAATTCTTACAACTCATACAAACCAATATTTACCGTCCATCTACCATAAAGAATATACGCTTCTATAATTATCATAAAGAATGATAATGAATGAACTTTATCATCTTCCATAATTATCTCGATTATTTCCTAATACAAGTCTTGATTATGGTTTGTATGTTGTATTTAAAATCTCTTATACATATAGGCTGGATTTCAAACAAGAATACTCCTGTTTTACGAAAATGCGAGAACACTTTTGCATCTCTTGATTAATTAATACATAACATAAATTAGAATAAATAGAAATAACCTAGTATTTATCAACAACATGTTGTTATACTATATTTGTCTTTAATTATCTCTTAAATATTTGTATCATGGATGGTTTCTTATTCCGATGCCTCCGTTGTCGATAGTGGTGTGAAAATACCGTTGTAATGATATGATTTTGTTGTGATAAAAAAAAAATCATAACTGTAACACAAGAGCAGTTCATACCCATTTATAAAATTTCATACATACAAAAATTCATCACTTTTTCATATATGAAATAGTACGAAAAGTAAAGGGATATTGGAAGTGGATGGAGGAAATGGGACAAAATGTTGCAACTCCATCCTTAATATTTTGAAACCGACGTCTGCATGCTCCCTCCGCAACCATAACCTGAAACAATAACATTAAACAACACAAACTTATTGCCATCATCTTCTCTCCTGCCTCCTCTTTATGGAGAAAGAGAGAGAGAGAGAGAAGCGTTTCACAAAATTAAGCAAATCGAGGCTAATTTTGTTAATCGATCTTGGCCATTAATTTGAATAATAAACGGTTGTGATTTAATGATATTTAAAAATTAATATTTTCAATTAACATATGTGAACAAAATATCAAAGGGTATTTTTTAGGTAAAAGTAATTTATCTTTGATACACGAGTTGTCAGACATATGAACAACTTGTGTATATCCTCAAAACACATCAAACAAAAAAGATTAGACATATGAACAACATGTGAACCGTATGAACATCTTCTGTATATTCAGGAGCCAACTCTGTTGTATGTACATGAACACTTACGAAGCTTGTGTTCACATGAATCACAGATACTGTTCATATTCATGTGATGTGATTGTGCATATGTATCGATATGAACATCTATTGCCTTTGATATGTGTTCATTTAAACAAATTCAAATGTCATACTAATCACTTACCAATAGGAATGTTTTGATCATTTTCTTCATTATCGGAATTCGAATTGCGAATGTTATCGGAGACGACGATGGAGATTGGGAATCTCCATCCTCATCCCATTTCCATGCCTATCAAATGGTGTCATATAAAATAACTAATACGTTGATTCATTTACATAATGTTCTGAAAAGTTTGTTAAGACGTCTAAGGTGTCCTAGAAAAAAATGCAACATTTTTAGATAGGATTCTTTATCGTTGGTACTATAAACTTAACTCCTATATAACAATCTAATAGGACATTTAGGGGCCGTTTACCAAACGCTTACCCAGGTAAGCGCTTATCAAGTAACATTATCTCATCGAATGAATCGTAAGGACCAAGAATCTTATCCGGTAAGAGCGAGACAAAGAACACAAGTCTTACCCGGTAAGTAAAGGCGACAACTCTTACCACGGTAAGCGCTTACTGGGTAAATTGTTGCATACGATGTCATTTTGGTGGACTAAAATCTTAACTGATAAGTAAATAATAGTGTTAAATTTTACTCGTAAACACTTACCGGGTAAGTGCGAGACAAAGAACACAAGTCTTACCCGGTAAGTAAAGGCGACAACTCTTACCATGGTAAGCGCTTACCGAGTAAATTGTTGCATACGATATCATTTTGGTGGACTAAAATCTTACCTGGTAAGTAAATAATAATGTTAAATTTTACCGGTAAACACTTACCGGGTAAGTGTTTGGTAAACGGTCCCTTAGACTTTTTTAACGTCATATAAATCCAATTTTGTTATAGTAAAGAATGTGAGGAAACATGTGACAAGAATAAGAATTAACAAAAGGAGAACGAAGCATGAGAAAATAAGTAAGAATAAGTACTCTACTAAGATCTACGTTTGACATTTACAAAAGGTAACGTAAGACTATATATACCACGTATAACAAGTCACTACAAGAAAACCAAGTTTACAGGATACCGAAAAATATGTAGATGTCGTAATAGACTGTTTGATAGGATGTTTTTTGACGTCTTAACAAGTTTTTTAGAACGCTTCTTAAAAACCATCCTATTAATTTTTTTTATATGAAGTTATTTATCAAGTGTTGTATAAAAATGCATATAACACTTTATAAAAAAGTCTGTTATGACATTTATGACTTTTACATAGAAGACACAATTGTTTAGTCATAAAAACTTAAGTCTTATAAAACAGTCTGTTATGACATTTATGATGTCCTATAAATTTGCTTTTGTTGTAGTGAGCACGACAAGTTCACATCCCCCTCCAACCTAAACTACCGGTCCTTTACCCCTCCTAATCTATTCAGCTCCATTTTCCTTTACTATATGTACGTGTCCATTCCTAATCTGTTACTTTAATCCTCCATCTCCGACTCAACATTGGACCTAGAATTTTTGCTGAGTAGGTGCATTTTTAAGATTGATCAAAGGCCTGTAAATTCGTTCGATATGTTTTTAGTCGAATTCCATCTTAAGAGAATTTTTAAAAAAAATTGGTTGATCTCAACGACTGTTTGAGTTTTTTAGGTTTGATTTTCATGGACTTCTATTGTTTCTTGGTTGATTTCGAGGGATTTTTTCTGGTTATTTGGTTAATATTCCTTGTATTTTTTAATATCTCGAAGCACCCTGATAACTCTGGGAATTTTAAAATGATCTGTCATTTCGATAAAAGATTTTAAATGAGAGTGCGGATCTTCCGACGATAATCCCCCAAACTGACCCATTGTGGAAATCATTTGGAACATTACGGGTTTTGGTTCAAAAGTTGTGGCTGTCATTTCGGGCCTACCAATTCTTGCGGCCAACTGATCGAATTCGGGAGTTGCGTAGTCTCGTATGACTCTATTTTTATCATCGGCAATATTAACCGTGGCCTCCCGTGGAGGTGGATTATCCCCCATGGTTTGGTTATGATTATTTCTACCTCTTCTACGTCTTCTAATGGTTCCTTCTAATTCAAGATCAAGATGTAAAAGTTCACCGCATTGTAGCCTTTGCATACAACACGGGAAGTACGAGTGAAACAAAAGAACAAGACTCAAATGAAAAATCAATATCTCAGGATAAAAATCACGTTACTTTCCCCGGCAACGGCGCCAAAAACTTGACAGGACCGGGATCGTTCGTGTTCACCTAGTGGGCAGAATGTCCCCACATTGGCAGTGCAAGAGTACGCCGACACTATGATCGCTTGCAAGTAATAAAGTGGTACAAAGTACCGAGATCGTTCCCACAGAGAAGGTAGAGATTTAGAGATTTTTCATTAACTTCTTGCACGAGTTTCGAGATGTAAAATAAAGTTGGATTTTTGTTTATAAAAAGACCGAAATAAGACCGACTAGCTAATTAATGAAATAAACTTCTAATATTAAAATATGGGCATGGGTGCAAGTGTTGCTTAAGATAAAAATTAACAATAAAATGGTTAGACTTTTACGAGTTGTTTATAAAAGCTCCGATCTCTCGAAAGTAAACTTTTATAACGAGGCCTCATAAAATTCCATAAGGTTTTTAAGTTTACCACTTCGAAACTTGCCGATCAAGCTAAAAAGTAAAAGGAATGCGATTCTTACCCAAATCTCTTTGTAATAAAAATACCTATTGCTTAACCCCTAGCTAGATGCATACAAAATTCGCGTCTCCACGTAATTATTCAAAGACCCTATCGAGTTCATTGTGCATCACTTAAGTCGTATTTCGGATCCGCCCATCTCTGGGTCTAAGATCTAATATTAACACTTCAAAGTGATCAGTTTATCCGCATTTTAAGCACCGTCTTAAGTGACCAAGTTACGAAGTGATAAAAGATAAAAACACYCAAATATTATATAAACATCCTAAGTTAAACTCACACCCACACCCATACAAGTAATTTAGCTAGACATAATAAAAGTAATTAAAGACGTAAAATAATACTGAAATATAAATTGCATTAATGTAAAACTAAATTACAAGTACAAGAAAGTAAAATACTAGAAATTAAAGACATAAATTAAAGACATAATTTAAATACATTAATTAAAAAGAATAATAATACTAAAAAAAAGAGAAGAGAGATACACTAAAGAGTATTGTGTCTTCAAAATGGTGTTGGACACACCTCCAAATGGCTCTCCCAATGCCTCTTTATATAGGGGAGAGGAATGGAGGATACTACACTCAATCATTATCCAAGGGTAATTAGTACAAGGTTAAGAAAATACAAAAAAAAATAGAAGAAGGAAGACAGCTCATAAGCAGCTGGAGAAAATATATGGAGGAATCTTCAAGCTGCACGTTTCCCAAGAAGCTGCAACAAGGCTGGTAGACTTCTCACAGTGGTGCCACAGTGGGTAGTGCTGTCAGAAAAATACAGGTTTTTGGAATAATACCTCTTCCTTTGTGTTTCATCATCTTTTTAAAACTTTTTGGAATAAAATGACAAAAACAAGAAAAATCGATATTTAATAATAGCAAAAAGGGAGCAAATAAAAAGAAAATAACTCTTAAAAATAAGAATTATCACACCTCTTAAATTTTAGCGTATTCATCTTTCATACGCTAAAATTTTTACTTGTGAAAAGCGATTGAACGTGTACATGGGATCCATTCCTACTCCAAATGCTGCTATCAGATGTCATGTTTTGTCTAGTAGATTATCAATAAACAGATAAAGAAAAGGGAAATTAATAAAAATAACCGTTTTCAATATCAAATTCATCCTTCGCAAGTGACTCCTCAACTTGCGGTGGAGCTAAAAGTAAAAAAAATCAATTTTCGCTCGCTTGTGGATGTGCCATTTGCGGACCTGGGTGAAAAGTGAATTTTTTCAATTATTCCACTCACTTGTGGAGGTGCTACTTGCGGACCTGAGTGAAAAATGATGTTTCTTTCAATTTTCACTCACTTGCGGAGAAGCCACTTACGGACCTGGGTTAAAAGTGAATACTTTCTTGTCTTTTAACTCTTCCACAAGTTGAGGTGGTGCCACTTGCAAAGATAATGATATCTTAGAAATCTCTCAAAAAAATTGACTAAAAGATGAATTTGGTCCCATCTTAAAAAAAAAAAAAAAAAAAAAAAAAAAAAAAAAAA
>NC_037539.1:1968797-1972847 GCF_001531365.2 Cynara cardunculus var. scolymus
TGAGGTGGTGCCACTTGCAAAGATAATGATATCTTAGAAATCTCATGTTTAGCCTCCAAAATTGCCGGGGATTAGTCGGGCTTAAAAAAAAAAAAAAAAAAAAAAAAAAAAAAAAAAGGTCCCCCAGAGGAGGACATGGTGTGATACAATGCAAAAGATTCCATTAATTAAAGTAATGCATTGAGAATCTATAGGTATTATGAAATGCACACCAACCATTTGATGAAATGCCCCATCAACTCCAAAAATGGTAGGGATCATTTGTTGCATGAAATATAAACACCCAATAAGCACATGTATGTATATTTCCTTCAGCCATAAATTGTGTCTGAAAATATGGGTATCTCCAACATTTATATATGTCAGCATATATACAGTTATTGTCTCATGAAAACAATAAAAAAAAATAGTACAAAAATATATATGTCTGATTTCATCATTTAATGGCCTAAACCCTAGCTCAAAACCTTATCATCATCTTCATTTCTAGGTCTACCTCCATTATATATGTTCTCACTTTCCATTTCCATGAAAACCCACTTCAGAATTTTGACATATAAAAAGCAAAGAATGGGAAGATCACCAAGTTTTGTGAAGGGGCTGAAGAAAGGGCCATGGACGACCGAAGAAGATCAAAAGCTTGTCAGTTATATCGAACAAAATGGCCACGGAAGTTGGCGTGCGTTGCCGCTTAAGGCTGGTAAGTACACACACTGTAGACTTACGGATAACTTGGATTATTCATACGTAATACGTACTATTTTGTTTATATATGTTTTAACAGTTGAAAATGGTTGCAGGGTTACAGAGATGTGGAAAGAGTTGTAGACTGAGGTGGACGAACTATTTGAGACCAGATATTAAAAGAGGAAAGTTTAGCATGCAAGAAGAACAAACCATCATTCAACTTCATGCCCTTATTGGCAATAGGTAATCTATCTATATATATATATATATATATATATATATATGCTTTCTATTTTTGTTATTTCGAGGGTTATTCCACTTTTAAGAAACAAGCAAACTACATTATCGTTTATATATATATATATATATATATATATATATATATATATATATATATATATGGGAACGGTCAAATGCAAACCATACATATTTGTATAAATTATGTAAACCATCTTTATTTGTTGATTGTTTAATTTAATGAAATTGTTTTAATTTTATGAAATTATTTCATATAATACTTTTGTTTCATATATGTTTGTTTCTATGTTTTAATGAAATTGTTTCATGTATGTTTATCAAATTAACATAATGAAGATGATAATATCCATAATTAACACATTTTTCACAATAAAAATGACTAATCAATCTTTTGTAACTAGAAAAAAAATAAAAAATATATATGATTGGTTTGATGGAGTTTGTACGATTTATATAAATAATGTGGTTTGCAAAGTAAACCTTCGATATATATATATATATATATATATATATATATATATATATGTATGTATGTATGTGTATGTGTATGTGTGTGTTGTGTGTATTATTGAAGTAGAATGGCTTTAATTAATTTGAGAATCCAAGCGGACGTGGTGGGAACTCACTTATAAATACATGGAGACTGAAACAAGTGGAACCAACAAATTATATATACAACCAACCAACATATATATATTGTGGGCACTCACTTTATAAATGTATGGAGAGTCAAGGAAGTGGAACCAACAAATTATATATACAACCAATATATATATATATATATATATATATATATATATATATATATGGGGTATCATGTGAGGCTAGCATGTTTTTGTAAGATCCATAGACCATCTAAATTAACACTGTGACTGTACATCTTCACAATATTTTTGGTGTGAAAGTTCGGTGTTTTTTGTACCTTCAAAGTGTTTTACTATGAGCATTCAGGGTAATTTTGTGGTATCACATGTCACATAAAAATAAGGGGGTCTCACGAAAACCCAACCTTATACATACACAAACATATATATATACATATATATATATACACACACACACACATACGAAGTATTGTGTGAAAATAAGAGTTAAGATGAGAAGCGTAAGAAGAGATCTGCATCCTTGATCATTTTTAAAGGGTTAAGTTTCCGTGAGAAATACCATTTTTTTCGTGAGAAATGTGACATTCACTTAACACAACGCACCTTTCACAAAATATAACGTAACTTTCACACAATATAAGAATATTTTTAACGACTTATCACGCTTTTCACCAAAAAATCTTTTATGTTACATACTTTTAAGTATATACATATGTAGGTGGAGCTTCAAACAAGAGCACTTCCATTTTACGATAACGTGAAAACAGCCTTATCACATGTGATAATACACGTAAGAGGAACTGGTGGTGTGCCGACGATGTGTCCTGGGACTTAGGTCGCACCAAAGGTCATATGCATCTATGATTTAACATCACATGTGATGGATTATGGTATCATATCAATAACGTCTTTATCACATGTGATAACATATGGGAGGGGGTGTAGTGGTGTAAGGACGACTTAACCTGCATCCTAGATCGCACCAAAAGTTGTCCACATCTATGATATAATATCATATTTGTATTATTTGTGATTGAATATAGTATCACATGTGATTGTCTATAGTAAAAAGATGTTCCCGCGTTCTCATAAACTGAATGTATTTTCGTTTGAACCCTTTCCTATTTGTTTATATCTAAGAATGCGTAGTGATATAACGAGATACTTGATTCAGATGGTCAGCTATTGCAACTCATTTACCGAAAAGAACAGATAACGAGATTAAGAATTACTGGAACACTCATCTCAAAAAACGATTAACCAAGATGGGTATCGATCCAATCACCCACAAGTCAAGAACCGCCGGCAACGCCAACCTGTCCCATATGACACAATGGGAGAACGCTCGTCTTGAAGCAGAAGCTCGACTCGTTCATGGACCTAGGCGTGTTCCCAACTTTTATCAACGAATCCATCATGGCCGGTCGCCTCCCGCTACCAACAACTCATTCGTGTCTTCGATCTCACCACAACAACCACTATATTTCGATGTGCTAAAAGCATGGCAAGGTATAAATGACCTATCACAATTCATGCCAATTTTGAATCATGTTGAGAATGTCGAACCGTTGTCTCTTAACGATATGACCACCGAAGATCCCACGACCAACTGGAAAATCCCAAAAATTCCATCCAACGTCCCGGAGACCTTAAAAGATGAAGGAAATCAAAACGAGTTTGGAGTGAGTAACATGATATCGGAACATGGTTACTTGACGGATGCGGTTACGCTCACGAATTGTCTTGGTAACGATGCCAGGGGCGAAAACCGTGACGATGATTTCGAAGAGGAAACGAGTTACTGGAGTAACATTCTTGATAAATTAGGCAATAATTCGTCGTCGTTTTCATCGGTTTTCTAGAACACATAATTATGTAGCAAGACGATCGATGTTTAGAAGGAAAACGCAATGAATTTAGCTAATAATGTATCGTCTTAATTATTTGTGTTCTAGGAATAATCGTGACCAAATTCAATAAATAAAAAAGCATTGATATTATATTGGTAGATTAATTTCATTTTTAATATTTAGAAAACTAGCTGGTAGTTTATAAACTAGCTAATGAACAAATCATGTTTGTCAAAACTAGTTAATAAGAATGTAAAATACTCAAAAACATAATATTAAAAAATTAATCAATTATAATATTTCAAAATATAATTGAAAGAAATTTCAAGTGATATAATATATTAACTAATAATCAAATAAGATGGTAAAAAAAATAAAAATAAAATCATATATTGATTAAAAGAGTTCGAATTGATTATATATGTATAAATATATACTAGAATGGTACACATATAATGTAGCGAGATAAATCTCGATTTTAATGTTTCGTTTTTTTGTCTCAATCGATGTTATAATATGATTTTATGTGGTTTTGAGAAAGTGCAATATTTTTTTATTTTTAAATAAAATATAAAAATGAAGATATGATAAAAAAAAATTGAAAAAAAATTGATATTAGTACCAAACTAACTATTTAAAATTTCTTTTTT
>NC_037539.1:1973468-1994015 GCF_001531365.2 Cynara cardunculus var. scolymus
TAAATAATATTAATGTATAATATATGATTAACAAATATTAATAATGTTTAACTTTTATCAATATTTATTTATAATTAATATTAATAAGAGTTATAATTGCAAAAAAAAATATTACAATAAGCTACCAAAAATGTTATTTCAAGTAGCGTTTTAATACGTTAGCTTATATGCATACAAACATGTACGCAAAAAATAAGCTAGCTTATTTAACCTAAAAAATTCTCTAATCATATCATTGAATCACTTGATGCGAGTGTTTTTTGGTTTTTATTTTTTATTGTTTTTCCCTGAAATATATAGAAATAAACGATTATTTTAAATTACAAAACAGTTACTGTACTATGCTAAAGTAGAAAATAACGTACCTGTTGAATATGCTCTTTAATTTAACTGTTGTTGCAAAAAAGAGTTTCTAAATCTTCAAACTTTCTACTTTAACATAGTTGTTAGAGATGTTAACATCGGACAACTGAACAATATTGATTTCATACAGTAATATCATAAAAATAATTCGAAAAAAATGGCCCCACTTTTTTTTTAAAAAAAATTCTAATATAAAAAATATGGTTCAAAGTGGTGTCCACACAATAAATAACCAAATGGTCTTCCTTTTTGTTTTATGTTGGTTGGTAGCCCCCACCATGCTTGTATTTTCTTTTAACACAAAGATTATTGATTTTGATAGTTGTTATTCAATGTGATTGTTGCATGGTCATCCCCATCATTCAAAATTGATGCTATTTTTCTTTTTTCGTTTTTCTTTTTTATTATTATTTTACAATTAAATTTTAATTTTTTTGAATAGATTACATTAAAATTAGATCAATTTTGAGTTTATTATTTTGGAGAACAAACTTTCGGAACTGTCATTTTAGTGTCTGAAACAAACTTTTAGTATTGTTTAAGGGTTTTCGACCTGTTCGACAGGTAACATGTTACCTGTAAATGATGTGGCATAGAATAAAAGAAATAACAAATGCTCGATAGATGATAAGAAAATCCACGTCAGTTATTTTTTTCTTACAACAAAAATAAAGTATAAAGTAGGTATCTAATCCTTTGTAAGTCAATCTTAGTTTTATATTAATATTAAAAAAACATATTTTATTTTAGTTTTAAAATTAAATTGTAAAAATAAAAAATATTAGATATTGTCCGTTTTGATCACAACTGAACTCACGGTTTTAAAACACATCAAATAAAGTAGGTATCTAATCCTTTGTAAGTCAATCTTAGTTTCTCCTCTCCAATCAATGTGGGTCTTACACATAAAGTATAAAGTCCCAAGCAGAAAATAACAGGCTAACATAATAACTTCGAATTCAACTTAAAACTATAGTATAAATTATTGGTAGTCCAGACTTATAAACAGCTCACAAATATCATTTATATTTACGCAAAACGGGTTGTTACAGAAAGCATATGATCGATATTTGAAATAAAACTCGACTGAAACGATAATATCATAATATTGAATATACATAACTTATCACTTAATCATTTTGTACTAAACCATTCAAAATATATTTCGGAACAAATCAAGTACAATCTTCCAATTCTAAAAAGGTTTACTTCGATATACCCCTAATTTGTACTATATTTTCCCTAGCAAGCGATGGTACAAAGAGTTATCCTACTAAATGTAGGAAATTTTACCCACATTATAATCAAATTTCATCAAAATGACCAAAATACCCATTAGCACCCGGGTCTCGGAAAACGAGGCTTTTAGGGTTCGACATGTATGACCCGGGCCTTTTCGTGCCGAGTAAGTCATGAACCGCGCTTTTAACCACAATCCACACTCCAAATGTACACATTCGCGGAAGACAAGCGTTGTGCGTCCTTTTGCACCGGAAAAATCGTCAATTATCAATAAAAACCGATTGACGTAAATCTCATGGCCGAACGAACACCTTCCTAGATGTCGTTACCACAACTTGTTGCATTGCATAAGCATTCTTGAGGGTTGGCATAAAAGTAGTCTTCCTCCTTCGGCTTCTCGTTAATAATTCTACGATCATCTGGTTGGCCCCTTCTTCTCTCGTGCGCCATTTTTATGGCGCCCGAGAACTCGGTCCACGAGAGCGTCCCATTATGGTGCAAATCTATCAACTCTACAACCCGTTTTCGATCTAGTCGTATAGTTTCCTTGAAACCAAGGTACCTGCATTTCAGATTTCCTTCGACAATTATACCAACGTTATCCGAATTACAGATAGCGCCTGGTCTTTTCCAACATCAAGCAGCAGACTGATCCAATAACCTCCAAATCGATTTAAAACAATAGTGAAAGTTATTGGTAGCCCACAATGATGAGGTTTTTCATCAAGTTTTTTCACAGGTTTTTCAGATCACATCATCGCCAACTTTTCAAACATACAAATAAACCGTACCTTCGGTGACCTTCGACGAGCTTTGCCATGTTACCATCGTAAGAAGGAACGAAGATGTTACTAGCAACCGACACTATGAAATCTAGAGCTGCCATTTGTGACGAATGATTCTGAAACTGTTTCAACTCTTCTGGATCTAATAACGTTTCTTTCTTCACCTGAAACAACAATCGAGCCTTTTAATCCCAAATCAACCAACTTGAAAGTACAAGAAATCCCGTCTTTTCGCAACACGAATTGCGTAAGCGTGACTCTGGTAAGAGTGCGGTCTCAGAAAGAGGTTTGGTCTGGGTAAGCACTGACCGGGTAAGAGAGACACTCCAACATCATTGGGTCGGTATTATCAGTCAGCAACATTGGGGCCGTTTGGTTGCTTTTTCATTAAGTTCTGTATGAATAAAGTTGTCTGTGTGGATTAATCTGTCTGTATAAATTGTGAAAGCTTTTAATTGGGAGGGTTTTTTCAAATGGAAGGAGCTTGTTTTTTAATTGTGAGGAGAAGGGTCTGGCAAAAAAACTTGACTTTCTACATAAAACTCTCCCTAGAAGCTTACTAAATAAGGCACTTCCTATATCATCAAGCCACTACCAAACAGTCATGTATAACTGACAGAAAAAGTTGTGAGTTCCGTTAAGCTCATTAAGGTGCTAACAAACAAGCCCATAATCTCTTACCGGGTAAGAGGTAAGAGACGGTAAGCATTTAGTAAGCAGACCCTAAGTAGAGTAACTAGCATCACTTACTATTTGGGGAAATGTAGTTCGTAGCGTTGCAAGTCTCTTCTGACCGCCATAAATTTCACCCGATGCAATATATATTTGTGTGTTTTTGTCGAAATCCATTGCTCGTAGAACCAATGCCACCTCCTCGGGTGTAAGAGGACACAAACCTTGCGATCTCCTCTCTTCCGACACGATCTCTTTCTCCCTCCACCATGGGAACGCGTACCTGAAATATTAAAATTTTCCTTTTTGTCAAGTTTTTCAATCTAAACTTACATTTCCACATTGCTATCACTGAAAACAACTGTTTTACTTTTTAAGATAGAGGTCATGTCTGCGTACATCTTACCCTCCAGAGAAACCTCTAGGTGGGATATACCGGGATCGTTGGGTTTGGTTTAATTCATGTCTACGAAATTCCCCAATTTAAGTCGTTTAGGGTGCGTTTGGTATCCGGACAAAAGAGCTGGTCAGCTTTTGGTAAGACAGAACTGGACACGACAGAAGAGATGTATGTTTATGTAGCTTCCAATTTTTATTTTATACCTTTTCTATATTATTTTATTATTAATAATATTTAATAAATTACATAAATTAATCAAAATATAGAAACCGTACAAGTGAAAGTTTAAATATCATAAAATACAATATATAAAATTTGAAGAATGAATAAAATGTAAAAGGGAAGCGTATTTGATGTTTCACAATAGAATTATGTTTTATTTTGAGGTTATATTGGTAAAATAGAGGTTTGTTCCACCTTGCTCCATGGAGGGGGTGGAACACGCCTGTTCCACTCTGGTTCCACATAAAAGTCCTGCCAAACGTGGAACAGTGATCTATGTTCTGTTATGCCCTTTAGTGTACCGAATGCACTCTTAAAGTTAGTTTTACCTCATATGTTTGAGTTCCTCGGCTTCCTCATGGGTGCAACCATGTGTACAACCCGAAAACGCCAACATGTCCATCTCGTATCTAAGGTGCAACGCTACAAATGGTCCTTTTTCCCGGAGAATGTGAACCAATTTATCACCGAGAGCTTCTATCCGAGGTGTGAATTTTAATGCTTGGAAATTGACACGACACCTGAGTCTTTGAAGATCAAGAGGTATCCCGTTGTTTGCTAATCGAGTGTCCGTTCGATTGAAGCGTATCACCTTATGCTTGCTAAAAAGTGGTAGAATCTGCATTGCATTTTGGAAACAAAGCAATGATATCATATGGGATCGTAAACTCTAAACATTCTCGATTTCCTAAAGAAATTAAGCATCCTCCGGAATAAGAAATAAACACGGACCTGTTCAAGGTAATATTTTTTGCTTGACCAGCTAACGGGCGGCATAATAAGTGGCTGAAATCCATATTTCCTGTTAAATCTCTTTGGCAATCTTTTAACGATCCGGATTTCATTTCTTAGCGAGTTAATGAAGTGTCCAACGTCAAAAATGTCCTCAAAATCACTGAAACAAACACCATAACGCAAATTCATTCAAAACCAACGTCAAAATATCCATAAAGAGCTCAAATTTATTCAAAAGCAACGGTTTTTCACCTAGGATCAGCCCAGAAAGACGTTTTATCGAGTTCTGGAACAACCAATGTAAGATTTAAAAGACAGGCAACCGTCACCATATCACAAATCTGAAAACGACCAACGTGGAGAGTAAATAAATCGTCGTCAAACTACACAACATAGCCAAAAAAAGCACCACATACCGCAGCTCTCATTTGATTTAAACCCCCGTTACAAGAAACTCTAAGGAAACCATTACTCGTGTAATTCCCTGCATAATAAAACAAAAGCTCGTAAAAGGAATCGAATTTATAACAAAACCCTACAAACTTTTCGGAAAATAAGCAACTGGCCACTCTGCAATTCTTGAAAGTAACACCGAAGCTGTACTGGAAAGGCCCAAAGCCAATCCCAGGGAACAGTGAAGCTTCATAGGGTCTTTTATGTCCAGATGCATGTAGTCCGCATCTTCACGGACATGTCTATTTCACCGAGCCTCTCTCCAAGACAGTGTCCGGATCGTTACGCCTTTCGTGCGGGTCGGAACTTACCCGACAAGGAATTTCGCTACCCTAGGACCATTATAGCTACGGCCGCCGTTCACGGCTTCGGTCGCTGGCTCCCTGAGGTCACCAACTTCCTTGACCTTCCGACGCTGGACAGGCGACAGCCCCCATACATGGTCTTACGACTTTGCGGAGACCTGTGTTTTGGTAAATAGTCGCTCGTCTATGTAGAAAGCTAAGTTTTTTTTCCAAATCTGTCATTCCCATTAAAAAAACAAAATCATTCCATTTATGAAAAAAAAAACCTCTCAAAAGACAGATTAATCCACGCAGACAACTTTAGACTTAATGAAAAACCGAACAAACAACCCTTTAACCTCATTAGATGCTATAAACTAAAAAGATTCACACAAAAACACCCAATTCAAATCAAGATTAAACATTTCCAAAGTACTCACTTGAAGGAGGCAATGGTGGCAGGGATGAAATGGTCTTTTCAACTTGAATAGACAGTCTTCCTGGATCATTCATCCGGTTCGAGAAACTGGTTAACAATTTCGGTTGCCAGAGCTCACCAACAGCTAGAATCTGAACCAAGCAAGTCCAAACCACAATGCTGGAACAAACCCTAATGAACCACACATGTAACCTAGTTCTTTGAATCACTTGACCTTGAATCTTAGCCCACCGAACCACCTGACCACCACTATTCTCAGATCTAACATCCATTTCTCTTCTTCACACCTCATCGTTTCTTCATTCCAGAAAGAAAAAAGAAACGCCTAAATCTTTAAATTTTCAGCCCCACCAAAAAGTTGCAGTTTTCATGAAACCAGTAAGAACCATGAAAGAAGTTGAATCGAAACCTAAGAAACCCCAAATTGGGTGGTTAGGGATTTGCATAAAGATTCGAATTCTCACGAATTAACATCACATTGAAGATATAATGACGTCAAAAACCAATAAAATTAACCTAAATGTTGGAATTTGCAAGAAGAATCAAGATTTGGGGATTTAACATGAAGAATCGAATTAACCTAAATCTTTGAAACGACGAACTGGAGGTTTATGATTTCGCAAAAAGAGATGGAAATTTATGGAAATAGATGAGCAGCGGTGGTGGTTCTTTTGCTGTTAATGTGTGAATGTTTCTTGTTTGTCATGAAAAATAGAGAGATACAGACATCTTTGTGGTGGGGAAATCACAAGGATGGAGAAGAAGTAATTATTCAAAATATTCAATTTTATGTTTAATTTTTTATGTTGCCGATTGTCGATGTTGATTTGATTTTTAAATATTCTTCAAATACATTTTCAATAACTAAAAGATTATATGTGTAATACAACAAAATATATCTTGACTTTAATGTTTCGTTTTATTTCGTCTTTGTAGATATTTTAATATGGTGTCTATGTGGTGTTGGGAAAGGAATAATGTTTGTATTTTTGAATAAAATATAAATTTAAATAAATCATAAAATTTCGAAAATAAATATATTAATATTAATATCAAATTAACTATTTAAAAGTTTTTGTTTTTTATGTAATTTGTTTAATTCATTTTTTATTATAATTTAATTTTGATTTAGTAACAAGTAATTTATTTTTGATTTAATAATATAATTTTTTTATAAGGATAATTATTAAGTATTTTATTAAAACTCAATTATTATCCTAATTATATTTTAGATTTTTTATATTTAAAATGAAATGTTTATCTTATATTTGACTATATTTATCTGCAGTTAGTTACACGCATTTAAACATGAACTTTAATAAGTTGTGCATACGTACAGTTTATTTGTAATCTTGAATTTTAAGTAATATGCATCAATAAACAGTACTTCATACATTAAAAAAATGGTTTTTAAGAGTTTTTGTCAAATGTTTTATAATATATTTATTATTATACTATTTTATTAATGTATTGAACTATTAATTTATATAATATAATTAAAAAATTGAATAAAATATTAATATACGTTTTTCTAAAGACCTACTTTATTGACTTTCAAATATAGAGTCCAACATTTTGAATCTTATTTTCTTAGTGTTTGATTAAAAATGAAAACAACTTCGTTTTTGTATTTTTAGCGTCGGTCTGAAGATGGTCTTATTAGCAACCTTCATTCTTCTCATTTTTGTTGTCACCTCTTCTTTAACTCGTAAAATTAAGAATGATAAAAAGTCAAGAAAACAAAATAATGAGTAAACTATAATTTTCGTTCCTATAGTTTAACAAAAATTCCGATTTTCGTTCTTGTGGTTTTGAAATTGCAATTTCAAAACCACAAGGACACAATTGCAATCTTTACCAACCCACAAGGATGAAAATCGTAGTTTACTCTAAGAAGTCTCCACAATGATAGTTCCTACAAGACATTTTGCTTTTTATTAATAAGAATATTGCATTGGAGATGCTTTAAATGACTACACGGTCTAAAAGTTTTTTACTTTTTTACAAAACAGTCATCAAGTTGCAACTTGCAAGTTAATGTCGCAAGACAGATTTTCGTTCAATGTTGCAAGTTGTGGCATGTCTCTGCAGTGCTGGAAGCTGTGAGTTTAGCTTGTTTTTTGTGCCTAGATACATGTCCTTTCGGTACCACAAGTTGGGGTGTCCCAACTTATTTTTGCGGTGAGCCCACTTTTTATCTGGATGCATCATAAATATCATAAACCATAAAGAAAAGTGTCTTATAACTAGAGGATCGTTTACCTAAATCATTGCCGAGTAAAATGCTTACAAGTGAGAGTCAACACTCTACTCTCACTTACTTTATCAGGTAAGATTATAGTCTATCAAAACAGTATCGAATATAGCAATTTATCCGAGAAGTGTTAATCAGATAAGATTATTTGTCCATGTTATCGCTTTTACCATTGGTCTCTACCATATACATCTGGTAAGGTAATGATTTGATAAACGATTATAACATAATCATTTGGTAAATACAAAAATAAATTTAAATTAAAAATAATTGATAAACCCAAAGATAAAAAGGAGATAATATCATGACTGTTTTAATATGGTATTATTATTGCTTTAAACTTTAAAGTGTTGATATTATTTAAATGGCTGTTTTTCCATCATATGAATTTATTTTATTTAAAAAGTTAATTAATATTATTTGAAAACAAATTAATAACTTGACATTGATTGCATAATCAATGGAAAATATTCATCTAGAAAATTAAAGGTGATTATTTGCAAACTTACATCCATGCAAGATAATTAAAAACAGTTTCATAATTTCTTTTTAATGATGATTAGGATAACATATACCTACCTAAGTTTTATTTATACAAAAATGTAGAAGGGTACTCGTGGAATGTAGCGAGATACATCTCGATTTTAATGTTTCGTTTTATTTTGTCCTCTGTCGATATTATAATATGGTTTTATGTGGTTTTGAGAAAAACGATAATGTTTTTTTTATTTTTGAAATAAAATATAAATTTGAAAATATCTTGAAATTTTTTAAAAAATATCAATATTAGTATCAAATTGACTATTTATAAGTTTTTGTTTTGTTATGTAATTTTTTTAGTTCAGATTCTTTATTATTATAATTAAACATTTTGTTAGAACACAATGATTATCCTAATTATATTTTAGATTTTTTATATTTAAGATAAAATGTTTATCCAATATTTTATTATGTTTATCTGCAGTTAATCACACGAATTCAAGCATGAAGCTTTAATAAGTTGTACTTATGCATTATTTACTTGTAATCTTAAACTTTAAGTAATATGCATCAATAAACAATATATATATATATATATGGTTTTTAAGATTTTTTTTATCAATGTTTTATAATATAATATAGTTCAGAAGTCCTTTTTCAATAATTTTCTTATTCCTAAAATTCATTAATCCAATTTAGACCACATAATTAGATAAATAATATTTGCTTAATAATCTAATTTAATTTAAAATTTTCTCTTCTCCATGACATATACGCATACACACAATTAAAAGTGCACACAAAGTAAAAATACTATAAACATTTATAAAAAATAAAAATACCATTATAATTTGTGAATGCATTGTTAATAGACTTTAAATTTGATTCAATGAACATCTCGATTGATCATAATAAATGAACTTTAATAATCTTTCATAGATATCCAAATTATAATAAATAAACTCTCATTATTTATATCAATATTTCAATTAATTTGTTTTTATGATTTATACTAACAATTAAACTTATAAAATATCTCTCTCTCATATATATATATATATATATATATAATTAACATTATGTAATTATGCATCCATGCATGTTCCAAGATAACTCATAAGTGGAACAATGATTAAAAATTTGTAAGCATGTGAAAAGCGAGTAATTTCCCTTTGACAACAAGTTTTCTTATTGCTCATCAACCGCCATATAAAATCTAGTGATTAAATAATAAATGAAAATGATAATTTTGTATCTATATTTTGTAAAAAGATTTATTTTTACTGATGAATCCAGAGATTATCATGTCTAATATAGCGTATGAATTTGAATGAAACACTGGATATAACTAAAACTGTTATTTCATCATTAAATTAGTGTTGGACTTATTCGGGTTTCTAACCTTTTCTAAACTACCTGATAATAAACCACTAATGTACGGTTTATTCAGTTTTAGGTTACTCGGTTTTTGGGTTTTCCGATTCAATAATAGGTAAACCGAATAAGAGTTCATATTCTTTTTCTGGATACTCGACACCAACAATTTTTTTTCAAATGAATAGTCGCGTGTTGCTTCCAATTTATATCGTCCGAATACATTATTCGGTTAAACAAATTATTTGACCCAAAAAGTGAATGAACCAAATGGCCAAATCTCATTCGGTTTAAATGGATTATTCGGTTTTGTTTCTTACACCCCTACGAGAGTAGATTATGTTTTTCATCCCTATGGTTGGGGCTGTAAACGAACCAAACGTTCAGCGAACCGTTCGGCAGGAAGTTCGTTTATGTTCGTTTATTTAATAAATGAACGAACATGAACAAATTTTTTTGTTCGTTTAGTTAAACGAACGAACATGAACAAGAGTCTCGTTCGTTCATTTATGTTCGTGAACGTTCGTTCATTTACCGTTCGTTTACGTTCGTTCATTTATGTTCGTGAACGTTCGTTCATTTACCGTTCNTTCGTTCATTTACCGTTCGTTTACGTTCGTTCATTTATGTTCGTGAACGTTCGTTCATTTACCGTTCGTTTACGTTCGTTCATTTATCGTTCGTTTACGTTCGTTCATTTATCGTTCGTTTACGTTCGTTTATGTTCGTTTATATATTAAATTTAATATACAATCTTTTATTTAATTACTTAGAATTCAAATAATATTTATTTATATTCGTTTAGCCCGTTCGTTTATGTTCGTTTAGGCCGTTCGTTTATGTTCGTTTAGGCCGTTCGTTTATGTTCGTTTAGCATGTTAACGAACGAACATAAACGAACACGAACACACCTTATTTCTAAACGAACGAACACGAACACAAAGATTTTCGTTCGTTTACCGTTCGTGTTCGTTCGTTTGTTCAGTTAAGTTAAACGAACGAACATGAACAAGCCTCCGTTCGTGTTCGTTCGGTTCGTTTACAGCCCTACCTATGGTTTGTTAGAAATTATAGTTATCGTCCTTGTGGTTTTAATAATTGCAGTTTTAGTCCCTTTCGTTTGTAAATTATTATTATTATTTTCATTCTTATGATTTATAATTTATTGTTGTTTCATTTATTGTGATTTACAAATTTTTATCATTTTGATCCCTTGTATTTAAAGAGGTAAAAATTAATTTAAAGACGTAATAAGTTACAAATTATTGGGACAAATATGTAATTTACTCCCCTAATAAAATGGTACAAAAATGTCCTTTTGGTACTAGAATGATAAATTTTTTATAAAATAGTCAAAAGTGAATTATTGAATCATACTATAGGGACTGTTTATGTAATTATTTCTTTGATCTGATTTGGCCACCGTATTTTTACTTTCCATACTTTCTTGTGCTTCTGGTTTACCCGTGAAGATCTAACAACACAGATGCGACTGAAATCCCATTGACTCTTGGTTCACTTGGGTGTTTGATTCTTCAAAGTTTGTTTCATCAAGAAATCCTCTCTCTACGATAGATCCCTGAATATAGCTGAAATCCCAACTCGAAATCACCTTCTGCAGATCAAGATCTCTGTTAACAATGAAGCTTCAAAGATTTGCAGTCTGTATCGTTGTAATCATAGGGCTTCTATCCACAATCGCTCAATCAATACGTTTCGAACTCGAATCGGGTCATACTAAATGCATAGCAGAAGATATCAAGAGCAATTCTATGACTGTTGGTCATTACTCCATAGTTAATCCTAATGAAGGACAGCCTTTACCTGAATCTCACAGAATCACTCTCAAGGTCAACTAGAAATTCAGTTTTAGATGCTAATTTCGTTATTTATTATGAGTTAGGAATGTAGGGTTTGTTCGATATTGCGATTTGTTTGGGTTTGGGTGTCTTTGAACTCTATTATATTGTTTTTTTTGGCAGATGTGAATTTATATGACTTATATGTTTTGGATTCTTATTTAATTTTTGGGGCCTTACGAATTGAAACTTGGGATTTAACTCTATATGAACTAGAATTTGGTATTATCGATTTTTCTTGTTTCCAATTAGGTTTTATGAACGAATTATGTGTTTGGGATATGGTTTTCATAAAATCTCTGTTGGATTCTTGATTTAGGGCTCAGGATTTGTTTAAAATTGTGAGGTTTTGCTTGAATTTTTGCTGGGATATATGTGGGTTTTGTATGATACTCAAATTGGTAACAAATATGTGATTTCTTTGAAGCTTTTATTCTTGCCTTATGCGGGATGGTTGGATTGAAGTCTTGTTTTGGTTATTGTAATTTGTGTAATGCAGGTGACTTCGGCATATGGGAATAGCTATCACTCTGCTGAAAATGTGCAATCGGGTCAATTTGCTTTTCAGGCTGTCGAGGCTGGTGATTATATGGCTTGTTTTTTTGCTATCGATCACCAACCAGCGCTTAAGATTCCTATCGAATTTGATTGGAGGTCTGGTGTAGCTGCCAAAGATTGGTCCAATGTCGCCAAGAAAGGTTCAGTAGATGTAAGTCTATCTATCCATCCATCTTTCTGATCACATCTTGTGTTATGCATATATACAGGGTCAGGTTCAGGGGAAAACCGCAAAAAAAATGGAAAACTAAGGAACATCTTAGTAACCGTTCATCTAGACGGTATGCATATGTGCATACAAGTAATCTGTAAACAATTTGTACATATGCACATGTGCATAAAAACCAAGAAACAGTTCTAATTACTTGTATGCACATTTGCATATGGTCCAGATGAATGCTTACGAGGGTGTTACTCAGTTTTTCATTTTTTTGGGGGTTTTCCCCTGAACCCACCCCTCTCTCTCTATATATATGTGTGTGTGTGTTATATTTTGTAGTTCCTATTTCAACACGAAAATATCCTATTATGCAAATGCACAGATAGATGGTGTCGATGATTGGAGCATCATCAATTGAGTGACGTATAAGAAACTCCTTTTTGCACTTTTTTTGGTCATATCATTGCCAACTCTCTTATCCATAAAGAAAGAGCTTAGAACAAATATCCTATCTCTCCTACTTTCTCCATTTGGAGCAAGTTTTGGAGCAATAGCGTAAGTTAAAAACTCCAAAATCTCTATTTTCTCCGTTTTGAGAATTTGTTAGAGATGCTTTCTAGTTGTTGATTAATATTTATAACACATAATAGGGTATCGTGCATCTTGATATGTATACGTCGATAACTCTCCTCATTGGTTTGAGCTATGAAGTATGATATCATCGTTCAAATGGTACTCTTGAAGATTGCAATACTTTTCTTTTTAGAATGTCTAATGAAAATTCCAACACTTCCTTGTGCCGGAAGTTTTCACTTTTCATGTTAAGTTATTGTTGGAGAACCTAGAAGGGGGATGGGGCGAATAGGTTGTTACTGCTGTTTACGATTCTTGTTGGTTGTTTACATTTTGGAAACGTAAATACAAAACAACTCATAAAACACAAAATCAGACGAATCACTGATGTAGGAAATAAAGAGTTTTAGTAGAAGAATTGACACAAGTATTTAGAGTGGTTGAGAACCTTGTCCTAGTCCACTTTTCCCGAGACCCATCTCGAGAGACAACTTCACTAGAATAATTGTGATGCTTAATGATGCAAACACAAACCGATACAATATAGGACACCTGCTGATACAATGGAGGTTCACGAGCGATGACTCCTGGCCATTCGTGGTCGCCTGATTAGTCGGTGTTCTTAAGCTAGCCCAGATTTCCACTGATACAAAAAAAATGGCTTTTTTTCCTGTATCACTTTCAAATGCATCTCAAGAAATGTTATTTCAATGGGAGTCACTTGGCTTATTTGGATACATAAAACGCGAAGTGATCCTCGGGATATCTTCGGCTAGAAGCTTCGTCGTTTCTTGTCTTTTTGGCATGATTTCCAAGGGTCGGACTCCGAGCTTCCTACACTAACAAGTTGTAAACTTGCAGATAATTCAAGATTAACAAATGTAGGATGCACAACATTAAACAAGTTCGTCAATACTAATGGATGTTTTGTCAAATCATTTAAACAGTCTTAAGTTGAAATCGTAAACTTTGTGTATTTTGCTGCAGGCGATGAACTTTGAGCTGAAGAAACTGGGAGATGCCATAACTTCGATTCATGAGGAGATGTTTTATCTCCGAGAGAGGTTAGGCTCTGTTTATTAGCAGCTTAATGAGCTTAATGGGACTCATAGTTTATTCTGTTAGCTATACATGACTATTTGGTAGTCGCTTAATTATATAGAAAGTGACTTATTTAGTAAGCTTCTATTCCAAACCTGCCTCTTCCAATTAATAAACATGCTCTTTCCATCTATGGAAAAGCCCTCCCCAAACAAAAACCTTCCCAATCTATACAGAAAAATTAATTTACACAGACAACTTTATCCATACAAGCCTTAATGGAAAACCAACCAAACAGCCCCTTAGTGAATCTATTTACAACGAAAACAAGATGACTCAAAAAGTGTCGATCACTTTGTGGTTAAATGCAATCATCAATCGTTCTTTCTTTCAAAACTCGTTCTTAAATTTTGAAGTTTTCTGCAAATTGGTGTTACAGGGAACAAGAAATGCAAGAGCTTAACAAAATCACGAACTCAAGAATGGCGTGGTTGAGTTTTCTTTCGCTGTTTATATGCTTATCGGTGGCAGGTTTGCAGCTTTGGCACCTGAAATCGTTCTTTGAGAAGAAGAAACTCATTTGAGATCCCTCTGTTCGATATTATGTTTTCGTGTACAATTTTTCGTCTCTTAAGAGTCAACACACGCTCATTACTTGTGTCTCTAAATACTTGTAGACGTCCTGGGAACTTCTTGTTAGGATCGAAAATCGCATCTAAATCTGAGAAATTAAAGATCCCTTACTTACGATTCCGCTTTTCGGCACCGGGTTCTTTTGTGCATCTCTAGCCATGATGTAGAATTGTGTTTGGTGTTCCTTCCATCATTGCAAAATGTTAAATTCTTTAAATTGTTTCACTCCTAAATATTTAAAAATTAGGAGCTGAAATTCGAACTTGACCGGGCTTTCTCGGACCTAATTTTTTGTGCATGATGGCTATTTTGACCGGGCTTTAACCCAAAAAACCAGATTTTATCTGGGCTTTTTTGGGTTGGGCTTGGATTGGGTCTTGGAAAATAACATGGTCTAATCGGGCTTTCAAGCCTAATTTAGACCTATTGGTGATTTAAGTGAAATCATAAAGTCATATTATACCATTGGATTCATAAAAAAGATACGGGGTTGTTAGTTAAGCTATAACATAATCTCATAATCACTAGAATCAGGGGCGAATACAAAGTTTTTTTTTCAAACGATGACATCATTTGACTATAAGGAAAAAAATATAGGGAAAAATTTTCACCGTTTTACTACAAGAAACAAATATACGGAATTTTCTTTTCAAAAAGTGACACCGTTTGACTAAGAAAATGACACTAATAGAATTCGAACTTGAGTCTGAGGTGGAATAAAAGTCTTGCAAACCAACTATACCAAATAAACTTATTCTCATTGTAGTTTCAAAATACATACGATGACACACAACAAATTAATACGGTTACACCTTTCACGAACCAAAATTTTTTTACCCTTCAACAGAGGAATTACGGTGGCACATGCCACATATACCATTAAAATAGGTCGGTCTCTAACTAGAATTCTCTCCCATTTTTTTTAATATCTAAAATATTTCATATGTGAAAATTTTCAAGTGCCACGTTCCCACCAAAGTTTTCATAACTTCCAAAAGGTGGTCTAAAAACTTGGGTGTAAATGTCGCTTTTATCCTTGACTTATTGTGGCTTATTCATTAATTAATGATTGCCAAGTTTCAACTTCAATGAATAAGCCAATATTTTCAACATATATCATAAAACTAATAATATTGTTTTTTGAATTATTATAATTCTAAAGGATAAACCAAGATAACCGTGACATGTTAAAATTTTCATGTTCTTCTGTTTTTTAAAAATATTTATTTATAGTTCTTTTTTTCTATAATATCATAACGTCTTAATACAATAAGAACCTTAATAGAACTTTTACATTATACAAAATTAATTGGATACTTACTAAGCGTTTTTTTGTTAGTATCTTAATGAGTGCTTTATGCAGCCAAGTTTTTTCCAACTCATCCTCCCAATTGAGAAAAATGACCTACCATCTATAAAAAAAAACTCAACCTATACAGACATATTAATCAATACAGACAACTTTATTCATACAAGACTTAATGAAAAATCAATACAGACAGCAGACTGTTTGGTTGATTTTATATTAAGTCGTCTATCAATGAAACTATTTATTTGGATTAATATATTTGTTAAGACTAAGAATTTTTTTGTTTCAAAAAGAGTTTTTCATATATTGAACAAATGTGTTTTTCAATTGGAATAGATATATTAAAAAAAAAACTTGACTTTTTACATAAACATCTTCCTAAAAGTTCATTGAACAAGGACCTGTTTTACAGTTGCTGAATGGTTTGATGCAAAATAATTAAGATGCTCTCATGATATAGTACAAGATTAAATATAATTGTTTGGTGATTGTTTACAATGAAATTAATGCGCTGAATTGTTAAGGAGATTCATGATACAAAATAATTCAAAAGATTTTATAATCATTAAAAATAGATTTTTTTGTCAAACAAGATTCACCTCTTATCGATTCAAAAATTATTTTTTATATTTAACCACAATTACAACTGCTGCGTAAAGCTGATTAAGTTGACGCAAACAAGTGGGGGCAATGGTTCACGCCTACAGCTGCCACAGCCGAAAATTAAATACGGACATACCCACCACATCACATTTCAGATAAAGTCAACCCTTTGACCTTCTCAACCGTCAGCAAAATAAAAATAAAAATAAAAAACTCCAATAATGTACCTTACCGCCATTTTCATCTTCTCCAATCCAAAACACAATTTTCCGGTGGTCAATTCTCTCTCTGCATGGATGGCCGTCGCCACCATCTTCCTCCTCCTCCTCACCCTCTCTACCACCTCCGATTCTGCTCCCACTTTCACCGCCTCCATTCCCGCCAACTTCACAGCTTCCCACTTCCAGTTCATCGACCAATCCGGCGACTTCCTCCGCTCCATTAATCGCACTTACACCGCCGCCATCGCCAACCCACAGCCGACGTCTCCGTCGTTCTACCTTCTCATCTACCACTCCCAATCCCACACCGTCGTTTGGTCCGCCAACCGCAATAACCCCATCTCAAATTCCGGTCAACTCCGACTATCCAACACTGGGTTAGCGATCTACGACGATTCCAGCGTACGCGTTTGGTCAACGCCTCCGATCGCCTCCACGGTCGCTTCTTTGCAGATGCTGGAATCTGGAAATTTAGTTCTTGTCGACCGGTTTAATTCAACTTTGTGGCAATCTTTTGATTATCCGACGGACACCGTCGTCTCCGGGCAAAGATTTCCGGTGGGTGGATCGTTAATCGCGTCGAAAAGTCTGGGTGATTTCTCGGAGGGAGATTATACGTTTGAGATGACCGCCGGCGACGGGATATTACAGTGGCAAAGTTTAACGTATTACAGACTTTTAATGGATTCCAAATCTATCAAAAATTCAAACCAACCGTTTTCGTATCTCATGGTAAATGGGTCGGGGTTTTATCTGTTCGGAGACCCGGGATCGGGGTTGGCGGCGCAGGTATTGATAACGGCGGCGACTGGAGATTCCGATTACCGGATTTTGAAGATGTCAACCGACGGTTATCTCATTGTTATGAGATATACGAATAATGTTTGGGTTACGGATTTCACGACGCCGGCGGACGATAGTTGCCGGACTCCTTCCAGGTGCGGTAAACTTGGAGTTTGTTCCACCGGCGGCGATTGTTCTTGTCCACCCGGATTTCGAGGTGATCGGAGCTCAAGTGGGTGTTCTCCGTCTGATAGTTCACTGTCGTTGCCGGAATCTTGTGGTGGTAACAGAACTCAACGGCGATCTAACTCGTCGGAGAATTATATCTACATTCAGCTTGGAAATGAAATGAAATATTTTTCAATTGGTTTCATAAATCCGATTAAAGAAGGTGTGGATTTATCAAGTTGTGAAGATCTTTGCTCTGCAAATTGTTCTTGTTTGGGTTTCTTCCATGGAAATCCATCTGGATCATGTTATCTGCTTGAAAACCATCTGGGTTCCGTCACCTCAAGCTCTAACAATGGAGTCGGAGATCCATTAGGGTTTATCAAAGCAATATCTTCATCATCTTCATCTCGAAATGTCGACGATAATTCGAATTCCGATTTCCCGGTGATCGCTTTGGTGTTACTTCCGGCCTCCGGCGTTCTGCTAATCTCCATTTTCACAATCTGGATTCTTAGAAGAAGAAGAAGAAGCAAGAAGATGGTTTTGAGATCGAAGAAATCGATGAACAATTCGTTCTCGGGAGAGCTCGAGGTGTTCTCGATTGCGGGTTTACCCGTACGGTTAACTCACGGGGATCTTGTCGAGGCCACGGCGAATTTCGGTACTCAGATCGGGTCCGGTGGATTCGGGACGGTTTACAAAGGCGTCCTCCGCGATAAAACGGTGGTGGCAGTGAAGAAGATCACGGCTTTGGGTGCTCAGGGGAAGAAGGAATTCGGGACGGAAATCGCGATCATCGGTAACATTCATCATGTGAATCTTGTTAAGCTCAAGGGCTTTTGCGCCCAAGGAAGTGAGCGGTTCTTGGTGTACGAATATATGAGCCGTGGTTCGTTGGACCGCACCCTCTTCGGTAGCGGACCGCCATTGGAATGGCAAGAAAGGTTCGAGATCGCACTCGGAACCGCTCGTGGCCTTGCGTACTTGCACAATGGGTGTGAACACAAGATTATACATTGCGACGTTAAGCCCGAAAACATTCTTCTAAACGACAATATGCAAGTGAAGATCTCGGATTTTGGGCTCTCAAAATTGTTGAGTCCGGAACAATCCGGATTGTTCACAACGATGAGAGGGACTCGAGGGTACCTAGCACCCGAGTGGCTAACAAATGCAGCGATCTCAGATAAGACCGATGTTTATAGCTACGGTATGGTTTTGTTGGAGTTGATTCAAGGACGAAAGAATTGCGTACAAGCGACGAACCATAGCTCCGGAAACCCGACAAGTAGCACCGATGGGCGGTCTTCGGGTTCATCAGGATCCCGAAACCATCCTCGTCCACGATCATTTTATTTCCCATTACACGCATTGGAGATGCATGAAGAGTGTCGGTATTTGGAGCTCGTGGAACCTAGATTAGCGGGCCGGGTGGCAAAAGACGACGCCGAGAAGCTCGTGAAGGTGGCTCTGTGTTGTTTGCACGAAGACCCGTCGTTGCGGCCCACTATGGCGAACGTGGTCGGGATGCTCGAAGGAGTGTTGGCGGTGGGTGAGCCGCGGTTGGAGTGTTTGAACTTTTTAAGGTTCTACGGAAGGCGGTTCACGGAGGCATCAATGGTGGAAAGCGGGGCGGAGGCGGAAATCCCGGACGGGGTTATGGTGGCCAACAATGATAATAGTAGTAGTGCCACGGCATCTCTCAACTCGTTTTCGTATATGTCGTCGCAACAAGTCTCGGGTCCTAGGTAGCAACGGCAAAACATTGTTTGTTGATTTTTCGGTTTTTATTGACGGAAAATTCTAACCGTTTAGTTTCGTAACGTTAAATGTTACGAGAATAAACGGTTAGAATGTTTGTAACGTAGCTTTTTATGGTTTTCAGGTTTTTTGGATTGGTTTTAATGTAAAGGATTACCTTAATTTAATCAAAATAGCTCAGTTTTCTAAACAGTCAAATTTACTCTTTAATCATTTATTAATTGAATTTTTATTTTTAGTTGGTGTCTATGTGAATTTATATTTCCATAAAGAATTTATTTTTTATTTATTTTTAATCTGCAAAATTGTAATTACGTAAATCCATAATGTAAAATTTTGGTTCTAAAAGTAAAAAAAAAGAAAATAAGAATTTAATTGGGAAGATTGACTATTGAGGCAAATTTCTCCTTAATTTTTAGTGCTTAAGTTGGTTTTATTACTTCATCAATCTCAAAATAAGTGCATACATTTATATTTTAATTTGTTTTTAAATAAATATTTTAAAATCAAGTACCTATTTTTTAATTTTACTTTTAATTATGAGATGGAGAAATTTATTACTTTTAATATTTTTTTTGAAGTATATAATACTTATATACGGCAAATGCAACAAATAAACTCACACACCCTCCTCACCTTTGGTGAGGTTTAAACCCTTGACCTCCTAGGAAGCCAAGGGCTACGATACTGCTAGGCCAAAGGCCCTTTGGTTTATTACTCTTAATATATATGTATTAAAAAACCAAAAGAGAACTAATCGATATATATATATATATATATATATATATATATATATATAGGGTATACTTCATATGCATCCATGTTCATTTGTATAACCAATGCAATCCAATCAATTGGGTTATTTATGGAAATGATAAAAGTTCATTGATTATGATTTGAATATTTATGGAAGATGACTATGATTCATTAACTATGATCAATATTTTATATTAGAAAACAAATCAAAACTTTTATGAAATCACATATTCATCAAATTAAATAGACAGTTGAGATTGAGTTGTATTGGTTGTACAAATGTAAAGTGTTGCATAATAACTCACCTTTATATATATATATATATATATATATATATGGACCTAATCAAATGAGAACTAATTAGTTTGTGGTAACTGTGAGAACCAATATTAACCACAAATCAATAGATAAATTAG
>NC_037539.1:1994745-2029137 GCF_001531365.2 Cynara cardunculus var. scolymus
TAACACCCTCCACAATAAAAATGATTAATCAACCTCTCATAATTACAAAAAAATAAACAAAATGAAAAATTATGATTGGTTGAATGCGGTTTGTACGGTTTGTACAAATTGAGTGGTTTGCATTTGATCGCTCCCCTATATATATATATATATATATATATATATATATAATATTATTTGTTTACTTGTGGGAATGAAATTGATGATTTTATAGCTTAAAAAAATTTGATAGGATGTCATGATAATTGTTATTGAATGAATTAAGTATGAATTAAGTAATAAGGAATAAATAAAATGGTTGGTTTTGTGAATCTTCAAGATGCTCTTAGATGGCGACATGGCCTTGGTTTGCAAAATGTCTGAACAAGAATTGAGAAATTGTCAAACTAAATGGAATTTTGAAATTTAATTTAGGTTCACTTTAGTTTCAAGGGATTTGGATTTTAAATCGATTACAATCTATCGATTCTCCCTCACCCCCTTGATGCGTATTTAAGGTTTTATAAACTTGGATTTTCTTTTTATTTTTTGGTTTCACTTGATTAACACATGATTTCATTTCATCTATTTATTGTTCTTGATATGACATATAATGGTTGATGTAATAAGATCGATCTAAAAGATTCATCATAGAAAAAAAGTAGAGTCCTTTGGATTAAGCCATCTATTCATCAATTTATTCATAGTTTACCCATCCCCTCTTTCATCATTTTTATCAAATTGTTATCTCAGTCAATAAATTAAAGGTTAAAATGGTTAATTCTGACATTCAAATTGTTTATTCAACACAACAACGAACAACAATTTATTATACATCACACAAAAAACTTTATTAATATAAACATATTTACCCATAAAAACACCTAATAAAAACGAATCAAATAACCCCCAACTAATACCAACACCATATATGGATTGGGATAATGGAATTATTCACAAAAAAAAAAAGTGAAGCATTTATAGGATAACTCAAAGTTCTCAGTTGTTGCAAGCAAACTAGTAAAAGGTATGGGACCTTTTGGGTTTATTCTGACAAACACCATCTTTCTGTGTTTTGCACCACAAGTGAAGACCAGTGAGTTGATACACACTTGTATTTGTTCAAATAACTTTCATCCTTCATATCTTGTTTCAAAAACATCCAAATTAACACAACTGCAGCAACATTGATGTGTGTATATAATCTATATATATATATATGGCAGAAGATTTGTTTCTAAATGATTGTGGTTTTTAATAACAGTAAATTGGCTATATACATACAGTCTATATACATATACATATAGTGTTATATGTACCATATGGCAAGTAGCTTGAGTTTGTATCAATCGTCTTGGTCTTCAAGGGAGCGTTTCCGAGCACTTAAGTTAAGCTTTAGACTTTCTGGCAGAGGAGGTGTTCTTCCTCTCCGAAACAAAACAGCAAGCGCCCTCATCTTCTGGCATAGATCAAATACCTGCACCATTTCATTTCATTTCATTTCATTAACAAACCCCAGCCTCTATTTGGAATCTTTAAATCCCGGTAATCGATCCATAAACCCAAATCATTGCAACATGGATATTCAATATACTTGTGTTCTTTACTATTATTGTATAATTTTGATGTTACTAGTCAATGTCGGTGATATGTTCATCTGATAACTTATCATCTGGAAGGACGGTCCAAGTTTTCAAACATTGTCACCATTCTATTCTCACTACAACAAAATTGGTTTCGTAGGACGCCTAAAATGTTCAAGTGTCTTAATAGCAAATAAATAAATATTTTATTCATTTATTTATATACAAGATAGAAGACGTGGTGACGCACATGAGTATTTCACAGAACTTCAAACTATAAAGTGTCCTGTCTATAAGTGTTATAATAGGTTTATAAGACGCTTTTGGGCATTCTAACAAGTTTTTTCAGGACACTTTATTTTCGCTATTTTATAGGACATTTGTGAGAAGTGTCCTATAAACCCATCTTTTATTAGACACTTGTGTTTATAGGACATTTTTTCAAATAGTGTCTTATAAAATAGCTAACAAGACACTTATTTTAGAAGTGTCTTAAGTAACTTGCTGAAACGCCTAAAAGTGTTCTATAAACCTATTATTAACACTTTTAGATAGGAAGCTTTTTGGTTTGGTCCAATAAACTTAAGTCCTATGAAGTCATTTATTAGGACACTTAAACATTTTAGTAGTGTCTGTTTCTAATCTGACCAAATCTTCATTTTGCATCCTACAACCACCAACTCAAACCGAACCTCTTATTTAGAACAAAGAGTTTACTAAAATTTAAGAAAGCAGATTTGAGGTTTATGATGTTTCTTACTGATGAAGCTTCAATCTCTGCAACCCCTTCACAACCTTGACCTCCTCCTTGCAGCAGGTCACAGTATTTTGCTGCTTCACTCTCGTCTTCAAATACCTTTTAAGAATATTAGTTATAGTTGGTGTTAATCTCCAACTCTTGAGCTTTCATTTGAAAAATATAAGACAAATAATAGCAAGTTTAAAATATCACCAATTGAAAGTAAAAGGAGCCAAATAAAAGAGAACTTACAAGCACTCCATCCCTCACATCCTCGACAAGCATCTGGAATTTAGTGGCCGCTGGTTTCTTTGTTTGATTTCTTAACTTACGTCCTTTGGAAAACAACATCCCAAGTTCCCTTTCAACTTCACTGTTGATGACTCCATGTTTGAGTTTGGAGTTGTAAGCAAGGAGTGCGAATTATGGAAGAAAATAAGAGATGTCGAATACAAAAATTCTTCTCCCTATTTTTGAGAGGGAGTTTGCATTTATTTGTTTCTTGTCTGTATACTCGCACAAAAGAAAGGACAAATGCCAACGTACAAGTTTGCCTTTAGTAGATAAAAGAAGCAAGCAATATCGGGAATATAGAATTTATAGTTCTTGAAACTATGATAAATTGGCATATTTCTTCTTGTGAAGATAAAAGAGGAAGAAAACAAACCCATATCTCTGAAACTCTTTTTTCTTTCTCTTGCTAAAGAGCACTTGCAGACATCTTTATTGTTTATCTTTTCATTTATCCCCCTCTTTAGAACTCACATGTATACCTTAAGAGTGTGTATGTAATGTAATACATACCAACTATTGCATGTATTCCAATTTAACAATATATCAGAAGTCAAACCTGCGGTTCATTCGGGTTTTCATTGTGCACAGCTGGTTTTCCCTGCGAGTTAATACATAAACAGCTTTCGAATCTTCTCTCCATGGGTTGGCCTCCAATACTGGATCAATAGATTGTAATAATGAGTGAGCCCTCGAAGACAGTTGAAAAGACATTGAAATCCAAAAGAAACTCTGGAGACGGTAAAGAAAAGTGACCATGCATTATGCAGACAGGCTCAACGTATCTGTGTGACTGTGTGTGAGAAAAATTATACAGCCAGCATATATAATATAATCTCTAATACTAAATCAACCTTCATTATTGTTAAGTGAGTTTAGCAAATAGTTGTTCTCATCATAATGGTGGTCAGGCCCTAGTAATTACTCCCTGAAAGTTGGCTTTATAGAGCTATAACTTCACCAAAAAACATCTTGTTTATCTCTTCCTTTCTGTCCTCAAGTTCTTAGCTCCGTAACCAGCTATTACAGACTTGGACAATTCTAAGCCGATGTGTGGGCACTTAGCGCTTCAAGATCCCTTGTTGGTTGCTAAATCAGTCTAATCCAAATGAGCTCATCCACCCTATATGAGATTCTTACTTTTTATTCACGAGAGAAGGTGCTTTAGCAGAGCAACTACCTGTTATCGAGGAAGATGCAAGAAAAGGCAAGAGTGGAGCATTCTAGTTAAACGTGCAACGCCTCATAGGGATATCTAATGTCTTCCTGAAGTTCTACCAAATCTGGATCACTTCGTCAGAGTTATCTTTATGAGGAAGTTAATTTTTTTGGATTTGTTGTTTGTTAAGTCTAAATATTGGAAGTGAACAGCAGCGTCATTACTGATTATCTTATACAAGCTTTGGCTTCCTAGAGTCATTAAGAGCATCTCCAACAGCTTCTCCAAAATGGAGAAAATGGGGATTTTGAGTCAATATTTTGCTCCAAAAGCTTCCCCAGAACTATCTCCAAAATGGAGAAAGTAGAAGAGAGAAAGGTTTTTTCTCCAAATATGGAGATCAACCCAAAAAATGATTACCAAGTGAGAGCACCAATAGGAAACTTTAAAAATAAATATTTAGAGAGAGAAATAATATTTTAATATTTAACCAATGTTGAATTCTCCAAAATGGGGAATCTCTTGGAGATGAATTATTATTTTTTTGGAGATTTTGACTTTTGGTTCTTCATTTTGGAGAAATTTTGGGGAATCTGTTAGAGATCTCTAACCCTCGAAGCAACACCCTTCTATCGAACCTGTTCTTGGCTCATTGAATTTGTCCCCACCAAATTCATACTCCCAGTAAAGCTAATATAACCGTTCAGTTTCTCAGGCCAGCATAGTCAGCCCATTAATCAAGCAACTTGATTCTGATATGGGTTGACTTGAAAGCAGGGACAAGGGAAACTTTCAACTAGTGTTGAATGCCCTTGTTTCAAGTGATAAGCCCAATTAGGTTACCAGCAGGGATGTAATCTTTCAGGTTTCAACCAACAAAGCACTCATCCAAACAAACGATGGTTGTCCAAATAACTTGGGCATTATCTGAAGTCAGTAGAACATCCTACCTAACATGATAAAGTTAGAATTGCAAATTCTATGGATATGAGGAAACTGCAAATTCTATTGGTTTTCCCCACACTTCTTAATATGAGCGGATTTCACTTGCTGTACCTCCAATATCTAAAAGGTAAGATGTAGGCAAACCTTTTCTGTACCTCAAGTCATCAAAGACAAATGGAGAAACAAAGGTTGCATTGCAGAATGAACGCAATCAAAGGTGTTACTTAGCAACTGCTGAAGACACGATAGAATTGCAGAGTGGAGTTTCAGCTCCTCCTACTCACATTCAGCTATACATAAAAATTCCATAAATCGAAAGGGCTCCTTAAAAGACCATTCGACTTATTTGTTCTATCATATTCCAATCCATCAATTCAATAATCCGGCAAAACTCGCTGTACCTCCAAATTCTAAAGCAAAATCATGAAATTACGCAAACATAGACTAAATAAAATTACATAGAACAACACTCAAATCCATTAATGTTCAATTTCAAGATCTTAGTGTTTGGCCTAAGATCAATCTGTGGAAGAGTGATTTACAATTACTTGACAGATTAACGAAAACAAGCAAATATGAATGATTTGAACAAATAGTAATTGTATAGCCCTCACAAGGAAGATTCTAAATTATAATTCAGAAAACTAATGATCAAAACAACCATATTGGAGCTGAGGAGGAGATAAATCATACCATCGTAACTGCTGCTATCGAATGTTTGTTGAAGATGACGACGCATATCGTAAGCACGTGATGAAACTTGTTCAACGAACTCGTTAGAAGAACCAGGAATGGTCCCATCCAACCGTAGCGCCCTTTCCACCTCCTCGTCTTCTTCCTCTTCATCTTCTCCTTTACTTCCTCCTACTCCTCCTTTTCCAACGGCGTTCAATTTACAGATCATAACATCGACTCTGCTTCCAGGAGGTTTTAGTATAGGGTTTGAAAACGTTACGGAGGAGATAGAACGAGAACGATGGCGGTGATCAGGATGAAAGCATGAGATGGAAAAGGAGGAAGATCGGAGATAGATTCTCCGGCGGTGGTGGTGATGGCGGTGGCGAAGGGGAGTTCCGGGAGGTAAGACGATTGAGGTAGATACGGAGGAGAGGGATTCCATCATAGAGCTTCTTGCTTTCGGCGTATGAAATGAAACTTGTGGTGTTTTATACAAGGGGGAAGGTAGAGGAGAAGTTGGTGGCGACCGTCCACAACGTGAACGACTGAAAGACCACCGGAGAAACGAAACTGAGTTGGTTTACTGAATCTGTGAGAGATTCTATTGGTACAGATTTTTTTATGCAGACGGTTTTTCAAGGGTATTTTCGTCAAACTAGCTAATAAGCTATAATATATTAATTAAAAGAATGTAAAAGGTAAATATTCAAGACGTCATTTACCAAATGTTTACTCGGGTAAACGCTTACCAAGTCATATTACCTTACTGAATAAATATAACAATGACTAAGAATCTTACCCGGTAAGAGTGAAAGCAATAACCGAAAGTCTTATCCAGTAAGTGATGCCGACAACTCTTACCACGGTTAACGCTTACCAGGTAAGTTGTTACACACAATGTCGTTTTGATAGACTAAAATCTTACCCGGTAAGTAAGCAATAGCGTTGAATTTTATTGTTAAACGCTTATCGGGTAAGTGTTTAGGTAAACAGCTCCTAAATATCATGAAAACGTAAGAATGTACTCATATATGAACTATGGAAAAATAAATTTGAAAACGCGGTCAGTGGTCCACATTTGCATTTTCAAATTAAAAAAACTCCGATTTTTTCAATGATTCAAATATGAATCTTCACTTAACATCTTCTTCTTACTTTCTCACGATATTTAATCTTCTTGTTTGAACCGGATATTAATTCTATATTTTTATTTGTGAAAAGGCATTATCATTTTTACAACAAATTAACAATTAATGCACACTAATGAAGGGTAAGAACAAGAATTCAAAGTTTTAGGTTAATTTTACAACAAAGCTTGAAACAAGAGATGATGTCTAAATTGCAGAAAAGCATGAGGTTGATGATAACAACATCATATGTACAACATCCAATGGGTGCCTTTGCTGCTAATGAGAGAGCTTAAAATACAAGATAAAGATGATTGCAAGCACAAGGGCTCCAATCACAGACCCAAGGATCCACTTGTTCTTCGACATCCTTCTCGACATGGCCGTCAACACTTTCTTACTCTTGTCAATCGCATCGTCTACACCATGGAGCTGTCAAAACACTTTCCTCAATAACAATAAAGATAGGAAAATCGTCCAAAATAGTCATCAGTGCCTCCCCTCTTCGTTTTATAGCCACTTTTCTAATCAATCGACTGAAATAGTCAAGATTTCGCAAGTAGCACTTTAGCAACTTACGATATCCACCTTTTTTAATATAATATTTATAAAATATCAATTTTGCAAGTTGCTAAAGTGCTATTTGCAAAATGCTCACGTGGAAGTGCCACTTACGCACTTGTTAAAGTGCTACTTACCCACTTGCTTAAGTGGTACTTGTCATGTCAACATTTCGCAAGTAGCACTTTAGCAATTTGCTAAGTTGGTACTTTATGAATATTAAATCCGTAGAAGTAGATTTCGGAAGTTGCTAAAAGTGGTACTTCCCAAATCTTGGTTATATAAAATCAACGGCTAAGAAAAGCGACTATAAATGAACTATTAAGATAGCATACTAAATCTTATTATTTGATATCTCAGAAACCAATAATGTCATGTATTATTCATGATAAATAACCTTGAATAATCATCTTATATTCCATTATGAATAATTTTTCATCAGGAATAAAGCATGAATAATTGGTTTCCAGGTTCTCAAAATATTTGCGATTCTCATATGAACCTACCCCTAAGGAGAATATAGGATTATGCTCTTCTAGTGCCACAAAATTTGCAGCCGCTTATAAAATACCTTTGTATGGGAATTTAGGAGAGTTTCTCGTTGTTGATGTAAATCTTGAAGGATCGAGACACCAAGCTCTTCTGTTTCAAACACAGCTCTCCTGCTCTCCTTGATTCTCTCACTAGATTGATTTAGTCTCTCAGTTGACATTGCCAGTCTATCTCGTTGATCTGCAGCAGCCTGTGCCATTATCCATCAGTTGCAACATCTTCTTCCACTCGATATATTTTAAAGGTTTAATGTAAAATAGAGCTTACTAATCTAAACTACATGAGTTATTTTGTCCCTTGGACTTCATGCATATTGGCTTAGAAATAGTTTTATAGGTTTAATCCAATCGCGGAGGAAGATGGTTGTGGGAAGAAAGTAGCAAGAATGCAAATTTACCATATGGGCATTGGCCATTCCAGACTCTAGCAACTCTTCATGTGCAGTTTGATTGGATTTAGCTGAAGCAAGTTTTTTAACCTCCCTTTTCAACTTCGTCAAATCAGATTTGTATTCACGAAGCTTGGCAAGCAGCATTGCCTTCACACCTGGCTGCAAACTTCTTGCCTCAAGATCCATTTTTCTTATCTGGCACAATTTTCCAAATGCAGAACTATGAACAATTTTTCAAATGCAAAATTATGCACAATTTTCCAAATGCAAAATTATGCACAATTTTCCAAATGCAGAAAACAAATACTAAAGAGCTACACGTTACCAGCACGTCACCATCATCTATTCCGGATTGTAGTTCCTCAATCTCCTTGCTTTTTTGCTCTACATATCATGACATCATAAGCAAATGATTGGTTTTCACTTTTCAGTATAAGTTGTATAACAAATTCCAGCAGTCCATTTCTTAACAAATGGAAACAAGTGACCAATGAAATAACATATATACACCCAAACTCAGAATGCCCTCACCAAAACACTTGGTTAACGGCATATAGGACCTCATGAAGGAGGCTACACACAAAAACAGTGAGTAAAATACTCCCCTAATCCCTTTAAAAGTGCATTCATTAACGCTACATGCATAAAGTGGAAATGTTTGATCATTAGTCAAATGTATAATATATGGTATACCGTATACCCTGGAGAGGCAATCTCAAAAACAATAAATGGCCGAGGGAACTTCTAGCAGCTACACCTTCTAATCAGATGTTAAGTGGAACTTTATTGTAATTATTATATTTGTAACAAAATCATGGTTAATCTTTTAAAATTTGTACAAATATGTTGACGTATTGATATGATGTTGATTATTTGATACAACGTACTATATTCTACACGTGAAAACATCCAATATATAACCACACTGCAACATAAACAGGGTGGTACAAAACGAATATGTAAAAGAAATTTGGCTATTTGATCATGCTTATTATGGCTGCACGCAGAACAAATTATCAGGCAGAATAAGGCAACCGCAGCAGATTAGGCCACAGCAAAACTAGGCAGAATGGGAGAAAAAGGTGTTAGCTTAACTATTTGTTTACAAATTGAAGTAAATCTTGGGGACCAAATTGTAAATCACAAATACTCTCACAAGGTGACTAAGGGGAATATGGTAACTGTAGCTAAAGGTTTGTCAAACAAAGTAAGGTTGCACTTGGTGTAGGACTTCCTACAAATTGAAATTGTTGCAATTGCCATGGGATGAAAGGGGTATAACGAAGGAAGACATGTAGAGGTAAGACTAATTAAGCATGAAATGCGTAGTTTCTGGATCTCCAAGATATAAATTCTTGAGGCTGTTTCTATGGTCGATCTTTTTATTGCACTGAGCATGACAACGAAACTTATTGACGATTTTGTCTTGATTACGAGCAACACCACTTCTGGTGCAAAAATAGGACACTACATTCAGAAGTCAACTTTGATCCAGCATTTGGGAAAACAACAACGAAGTGTAGAGTCTGAGAACACTTCCAAACTTCCAACATTGATGCTACTTGCACAAGATACTATAAACGGCAAATGAAACAAAATAAAAAGGACAGATGCTGATCGAAATACTCGGAGAAAACACAACCATAATGAAAAATAATTGAACTGATAAAGCAAAAGGCGATGAAGAATAAACACAAACAGATGAAACAAAGTTACAAGACAGTAAACGTGAGTTCCAAATATCCAAATACCTTCATCGACAAGAGAAGCAGCTGCGCTACATTTTCTGGACAAGTTCGTAGACAGCTCACAATATTGTCGCTCGTAACCTTCGAATACCTCACTCATCTCTGCCTCTCTTCAACAAAATACCCCTCAATCACAACCTGCTTCAAATCCAAAACTATTGTTCATAAATAAACCGATAATTACCAAAAAGCAAAATCATCCAATCGAACTGAACGAATCGCTTAAACGAATCTAAGGAAAAGTAATCCAATAAACCAGTCACTAACAATTACTGAAAACATAAATCCACATAACTGAAGCAAATAATTTCTTCTTACATCTGAACAGTCAGAAAATTCCATCAAATTTGTAAAACCCTAATTCGTGATCCGATCAATTAATAAAGAAGCAATGGATCTTAATTAGTTGCATCAATTCAGTTGCAATAACAGCAGTAATTGGAAGTGTAGATCGATAAACTTACAGCGATGAAGAGTCTTTTGAGGAGGATCTTGATGAAGAGATGATTTTGTTAAACGTCAGTTACATTCTCGGGAGGTGGATCGTGCTATAGTATCCGCGGGTACTCCGAATACCGGTGTTGACTCGCTCTCCTAATCGGCCCGAATAAGAATCAAATAAGCCCGGGTCCCTGTTCGGTTTAACCGAATCCGTTTAACCCATTCTCACTCGGTTCCAATGAGTTGTTTTGTTTCGATTATTTTTGACACCCTTAATTGTTAGCAACTTAACGAGCTTAATGAAACTCACAACATACCCAATCGGTTATATATGACTGTTTGATAATAGCTTAATGATATAAAATTTGGCTTGAATTTGAATCCCGTTCAATCTTTCCATTGTAAGAGGTGGGAATCCGACTTTCTAGCTTGCACAAAAAGTTGCCGGGCTAATTCATTAAATCACATTTAACATTTGTTAATCTCCAAGTGATTTCAAATAAGACTGTCCACAAAGTTGATTATAATGTAATGTAGATTTTCCCCTGCTTTAATGACTTAGCAAGCTACATATTGAAGTCGCTTTCATCTTTTGAGTTAAGAATCACACTCGGGATGAAATAATCATATGATAATTTGTTTGTCTTTTATAAATAAATGCATCACTTGGTGTCGTTTGCACGTAAATCCAAGAAGATGTGTGAATATTATAGTTTTGTATTTATTTTATGACCACCTATTAATCAGTTCCATAATATGTCTGAATTCTTTTGAAAACAATTTGTGAATTTGAATACAAAATTTGGATTATATGGCAACTATATATGTGAATGAGATTTCAATACTAATAAGCATCGTTAACATGACTTGGATTTAAGTGTCGATTTGAGCTTAAAAATTAACTATTATAACTTTTTAAATGACTTTATCTATACTGTATTATAAAGTATTTGACAAAAATTCTTAAAAACCATTTTTTATACACAAAGTACTGTTTATTGATGCATCTTACTTACAATTTTAAGATTACAAGTAATTATGCATAAATACAACTTATTAAGCTCCATACTTGAATTCGTGTAACTAACTGTAGATAAATATAATCAAATACAAGATAAAATTCTCATTTTAAATATATCTAAAATATAATTAGAATAATTATTGAGTTCTAACAGAATGCTTAGTTATTATCTTTTAAACTAAAACAAATTAATTTGTCATTAAACTTAAATTGAATTATAAAATAACAACTGAATTAAAGAAATTACACACAAAAAAAATATGAGAAGTTTTATATATTATTTTTAATTTTTATGATATATTCAAATCTATATTTTAGAGAAAAAAAAACATTATTACTTGCTCAAAACCACATAAATCCATATTATAATAGGTATTCTTTACCAGAGTTTATGCAAATGTCTTATGCATTTACGTAAAACCTATTGTTATATTGAAAATTTTGTTTACACAATTTCTTTACCTAAATGGATATTCATACGTAAATTTGTGTATTTTTTTTCCTTTATTTTAATCTGACATTAAGACTTCGGTTCTAAAAATGACCAACAAAATAAAAAGTGAATTTAATTAAGAAAATTAGATATTTCATTCTTTTTTACTAAATGGACATTTTATTTTATTCTCATATGAAACTACTACACTTTATTTGTGCTTAGAAAGGGCAGGGTGAAAAGGAGAGGGAAATCCCACATCGACAGAGAAAGAAAATGAAAATGAAAATGAGTGGGGCTTATATTAAAAAGAAGAGGGGTCATTGAAAACTATGCTTACCTGGATGGGGTCAATGAGCAATCAAGAAGGTCTATGGTCTATGTTGGCAACTTCCGTTGCACTTGGGAAAGGCGTTTGCCTATGGTCGACCCAAGTGGTCGAGCCTACGTCGTAATTTGTGGTAGTGGGGGCATGTGCTCGCACGGCCCTTGCATAATACTTCAGTTTTAAAATTTACTTGCAGTTACGAAAATAATGTTAACTTTGTGGAACTGATATTTCTTTATTGAAGTTTTTTCAACAAATTCTGACTGGAAATTGACATAAATATTCAATCCACCTTTTTTTTTTTTTTTTAATTTGGATATCTAATTCGCTATGTGAGTCAATTAATCCCGGGGCGACCACCTGCTTTGAAGGTGCGAAGTCACCACCGCATTTGAATCTCCGTGGCCACAAGGGAGGGTTTTTATTCCTCATTGGATCTAAACTTGGACCTCGAGGCACATTTGACCTTTGGAGCCCAAACTCAAACCAATCAGGCACCACCCTTGTATTTCCACCTATTCAAATTGGTTTCCTAGCCATTTCTCTCATGGGTTTACCTAAATGTCACTATGTCCGCAATCCACAATTTTTATCCAAATGTTACTACGTATGCAAGTGGCAGCGGACCTGACCTTCGTAATTGCGGACCTAGCTGTCACAACTGCATACCTAGGTTGAATATGATGATTTTCTTTTATGTCTTTTAGCCAAGTCTGCAATATTGCAGACGTATTGACATTTAGGTAAACCTGAGAGAATAATGACTATGAGACGTACGTACCTACGCATGGGAGTGGACCTCGACCCATGGGAAACCCGATCGGGGATGGGGAACCCTTTTTCTTAAATAGGGGATGGGGACAGGGACACATGGATCGTGTTTGTCCCCAATCGGGAATGGGGACGAGGACAGAGATCCAATTTGTCTCAAACCGGAGATGGGGACGGGGACATGAATACCATTTGTCTCAAACTGGAGATGGGGACGAGGACAGGGATCCCGTTTGTCTCAAACTGGGGATGGGGACAGGGACGAATATCGTGCTATCCACCTGCCCTGTATCTGTTATATATATATATATATATATATATATATATATATATATTAATTAATTATGTATATATTTATATTGTTTATTTCAATTAAATCGGTAATTCATTAGTTTCTTATTTTCTAACTAGGTTTAGAATCTAAAATTGTTATTTCTTGAATGTTAATATGTAATATTTTGGATGTCAAGTCAAAATACAATTACTCGATATGGTTTTATATTACTCAATATCTTTTGGTACGTGTGACTTTAAGTTATTTTGGATTAAATTGAATTTTCTTTTTGTTTCAGGTTACTAATTATTGTATGATGTTGTGATTTTTTATATTAAATTTAAATTCATTTCGTTTTAGATTTATTGAAAATATTTCAGATTTAAACATATGTGGTCTCTCACATATTTGATTTGAAATAACTTACTAAATGGGAAAAAAATTCTCCGTTTCTCCGTTCCCTATTGGGGATGGGGACGGGGACGGGAAAAGAGACGAGTAATTGGGGACGTGGATTGGGAATGAGGTTCCCGCCCCATTCCCATGACTATGCGTACCTGGATTGAATCTGATATTTTTTTTCCTGTCTTTTAGCCAGGTACACAATATTACGGATATAGTGACATTTGGGTAAATCTCGGAGAAGAATGACCAAAAGACCAGTTTAAATGAATGAAAATGACTATTTGAGTCAATTTCCCTTCTCTTAAACCATCTTCAAACTAGAGTTTTATCCTTCAAACACCGAGAACACCTAAAAAATATTTTTAATATGGTTTCATTAATAAGAAACTTTGATTGAAAATAAATATCTAGAGAAAAAAATAATATATTAACAAATGAATAAAATATTTTAAATATTATAATCAATGTTGGATTCTATAAAATAGGAAATCTATCGAAGAGGACCGTACTTTTTTTTTACCTTTTTATAAGATTTTGACTTTTGATTATCCATTTAAATTTTTTTGAAAATGGATACTTATTTTAAAATAAATTATACTATATATATGGACATTTCATCACAGGTAAGAGAGAGTATAATAAAGAAAATTGATCAAAATAGTCATCTTTTCAATTAAATTCACTTTTTAGCCATTTTTAAATTCGAATTCTCATTTTAACTAAAAATATTTGTGTAAAGTTTATTTTCAGATTAATTTTTTTTATGCAAATTATCCAATTTTGCATAAAGTTTTTTTTAGATTTATATATAAGCTTTATATAAATACATAAAATATTTATATAAACTCTAACTAAAATAAGAATTTGATTGAAAACATGATTAAATTAATAAATTCAGTTGGCAAGATTAAGAGTCCGATTACTAAAAACTTACCCAGTAAGCGCTTACTAGTAGAATTAAGCACTATCACTTATTTACTGGGTAAGATTTTAGTCTACTAAATCGACATTGTATTGAATAATTTATCAGGTAAGCGCTAACCATGATAAAAGTCGTCACACTCACTTGCTGGATAAGATTCTTGGTTCTTATCTCATTCTTACCGGGTAAGATTCTCGGTTCTTATTATATTCATCCAATAAAATAATGTGACTTGATAAATGCTTACTCGGATAAATGTTTGGTAATCGGACATAACTATTTAAATCGATTTTCTTATAATAAATGTTTCTAACATTCCTAGATAAATAGAAATAACTTCCAATTACGTGGTTTTTGGAAAAACTTACGGCCAAATCATACAGAGGGGCCATTGGCTACTTGTTCCAAAATACCCGGAGGTTTTTGGAGCCAATTGGTTTCTAAAATTTTCAAGGCATCGACACCCATACCTGAGCAGGATCTGCAGGGAAGAAAGGAAGTCAACACGTTACCATACCTACCCGCTTTTGTTAGATTTCCACCTTCCGACCTGGTTTTGACCGCCGATCATACTCAATTCCGGCACCACCACCAATCGGCCAAAGCCAGACAACTAGTCAACGTTCAAAAGGCATATTCAATACATACTATATTCGTATGTAATTATTTTGTTTATGATGCAACTGAAAAGCGCCGCTAGGTCTGGACGAGAGGCTAGGTACGATTTCTCACTAAATCATGGTACTTCTGTGAAGACGATTAGGCCTGTCAATCAAACAATATACTGGTCCGTGTTTTGCTCGATTGAATTTTTAATGATTGATTATTAGTTTGTTGTTTGTTTGTGAAATTGTGCATCATGGAATCTATTGAGTTTAAAACGCACACAAGATCGATTTGTAATTGTATGTTAGGGCTGTTAAAGCTCTTGAATTACTTTTGCTATGATTCTGTAATAAGCAGTTAGTCAACGCTATGTTTGAGTTTCATGGTGACCAAAATCTAGTGCGTTACCAACTTACCGTTGTTGATTTGTTTCTATTCCTTTAAAATTTTAGATTTAGATTTAGATTTATGTGTTTATTTGTTACTATGAAAGCAGAATAAGGATCTGATGTGAAAACTCAAGAAATGCTCTTTATATGGTTGTGGTCAAAGGAAAAGGAAGGATCGAGTAATTTAGAATTTCTGAAGAAACTAAAAATTTGTACAATATATCTATTTGTAGAGATGCATGCCATCGCCCAAAAACAGAAAAACTAACTGCCAACAGAAAAATTACTTACTGGTTTTCTTGAACAAATACTAGATTACCCCTTCATAACAGTAGGTGATGACTTTGCTTATGAATCTTATTAGCTTTTATAGTTACTTCAAATGTTTGTGCAGTACTAATTTGTAATTTGAGCACCCTTATTTACACTCCTAATCTCTATGCAGCTCTGCTGTTGGTTCTCACTAATTTGTGAGTTTCTTCGGCTAAGGTTTGGGATTACCAAATGATTGTCTCTGGTCTTCTAACGTCTGTTGGAATCAATTTTGCACTTTGTATAATCTTCTTCGTCTTGTATTCGGTCTTGAGGAAACAACCTGGCAATTATAAAGTATATGCTCCTCGATTGCTTGCTGAGGGGAAAACCCAGCGACCAAGTCGCTTCAAATTATATAGGCTGTTACCTACTGCTGGCTGGTTGAAAAGTGCATGGCAGCCTTCAGAAGAGCAACTTCTGTCATATTCAGGACTTGATGCTGTGGTATTTATGCGAATAATCATCTTCAGGTGATTACGTCTTACAGACTGCATTTCATTTTGCGTAAGCATTGCCTACTCATGATATTACCATGGTTCACACTCCGATCTTCATGTTGACAAGGGTAAACAGTCCAGCTTATCATTAGTCAAAGAAAAACATGAACCTATACCCTTGTCATAAGCACCAGATCAATTTTCATATGTAGCTTGTTGCATTGCACGTCAACTACATTTTTCATCAATTGTGCTCTTATTATCTAGTAGTAAACACAACCTGGGGGCTTAAACTTCTGTTTGTTGCCTGAGAGGCATATAAATAGCGTCCCAACAAATGAATTTCTCAAAATAATCAATAATGTTGGCATCAATCCTCAAAGAGGCAGATTAATGCACTAGCAATATGTGCGTGCTTTTGCTTTTTCAAACCCAATTACATATGAAAGTTCTGATTTCTGCTTTTCCTACTGTTTGAGGTTCATGTTTATTGCACGATGTGCTTCTTATTTGCAGCTTTAAAATATTCACTGTTGCTGGATTTATTGGAATCTTTATTCTAATTCCTGTGAATTGCTCGGGAAATCAGCTGCAAGATATCGACTTTGCAAACATAACAAACAATTCATTGGAACTATTTAGCATTTCAAACGTAAACAATGGCTCAAACAGGTAACATTTTCTCTCTCCCCAACTGGAAGATGTCAGGTGATGTAAAAGTAACTTTAAGGATGCAACCATTTCTGATATCAGTAGATGTAATTCTGCTTTTCAGACAGTTAGGTCATTTGGGTTCTAGGGAGGATTGGGACAGAATTACTGTTAATAACGGCTCAATTAAAACTTGCCTAGTGTTCTATTGGACATCCCCCCTTGTTATGTCATCAACTTGTATTGTGAGTGTGGAAATAGCAGATGATTTCTGATTATGCTCAAAAGATTGAGTGGTACATGATACTTTTCCACTTGTCAGATTTAATATGTGGTGACTTGATATCATATCATGCACATCAGATGTGTGTGTTTACCTGTGGTATACTGTGAAGGGTGAGAAGAAATCTGACATCTGAGTTGGAATCTTCTTGCAGTTTATGGATACATTTAGGTGCTGTATATGTTCTCACCATTATTGCGTGTTATCTTCTGTATACGGTAACTATTCCTCTTACTTATTTTTATGCATCTAGAATTTATGAACTATGGCTTGGTGCAATGTGGGCTGCCTTTTAAATGCATGTTAGCTTGTACTAGGAAATTATTTATTATTATCAATTGTATTATATAAAATAAATAATTAAGGTTAGGCAGTTAGAATATTATTCCAGATTAGGTTTGTAGAAACAGGTGGTATTCTCTAGGAAACAGTTAGATCCTCCTTGTGTATATTAGTTGTTTCAGTTGTCAAATTAGTCCAGACTCTCCTAGTCTTATGTCCATCCTCTTCCCTAATCTTTCCAAGTCCGTCATGATATTTTATGGTAGACTCTGCCACCAGCAGTCCTCCGATGTTGTCTGATAGACTGATGGTCCCAGTCAAAGCTTTGCAAGTAAAAGGGTAGTACTGTTTGTTTGCAGAAAATTATCTGCCTTGTTTCTATATTTACTGTGAAGAAAGTTTGTCTCAACGGAGACTTGAGCGAAGACATTTACATGGAAGTTCTACAAGGCAAAGTATGCAAATTAAAAGCTGCACTGTATGGGTTGAATCAGTCATCTAGAACATGGTTTATTTGGTTCTCAAAAGCAGTCATCTAAGGGTACCAACTACCAACAAGGGTAAAACCGATGACAAGACGTTCCATAGGCATTTGGCACTACTTATCGTCTATGTTGACGACATGATTATCACCAGCGATGACTATAAGTAGATTGATTGGCTGAAGCTCTACCTCAACACTGAATTTCAACCGTAGGATCCCTAAAGTATTTCTTAGGTATAGAAGTTGCACATAATCATAATGGTGTCTTTATTTGATAGTGTAAACGCACCCTTGATTTACTAGAAGAGACAAGTATGTTGGGATGTCGACGGACAGAGAATCCCATGGAACTAAAACATAAACTAGGAGCTCAGGATGATAGTGAAGATCAGAAGACAAGGAAAGCTATCAAAGATTGGTGAAAGTTGATTCATCTTTCTTACAAAATGGCTGGACATCACATTTGTGGTAAACAGTGGATCCATCGAGGTATTTACTAATGCTGATTAGGTTGGTTTGACATGTGATGGACAACCAACTACCGGCTACTACATGTACGTATGGGGTAACCGGGTGACATGGCACAACAAGAAGTAGTCTGTAGTCGCCATAAGTAGCTCCGAGTTCGAGTTCCGAGCTATGTCCCATGGGTTATGTGAGGGTATTTGGCTACCTAGAGTCCTAAGGGAATTGAAAATGCCTCATACAACACCGATGAAGCTATACTATGATAACAAGCCAGCTATGATTATTGCACACAATCTGGTATACCATGACCATCCTAAACACGTAGAAGTTGATCGACATTTATAAAGAAAAAGATTGACAATGGTTGTGCGTGCATGATGTGTGATCCCATCAAGCAACAAATTGCTCACATTCTTACAAAAGGTTTGCCGAAACCATTCTTCGAAGATCTCCTATACAAGCCATACACAAATCAACTTTAGGAGATTAGTTTATTATTAAGTGTATTACGTAAACTCGTAAAGTAAATAATTAAGCTTAGTCAGTTAGGTATTATTCTAGATTAGGTTTGTAGAAAAGGTTGCTATTCTCTAGGATTCTTACCCAAATTATTTTTTGTTCCCTAACTGTGTGATTGACGGTTCAACCTTTTGATTTTGTTTTCTTTTCATCAGCAAAAATTATGGAGAAATTATACTTTAAAACCACTTAATCTCATGCATGTGGACACCAAGATTTTGATGTCTTTTTTGGCTAAACAAAATCAAGAGTTGCCATTTTATTATGTAGAGGATTTATCTTCCCAACACGTAGGAGTTGGTTGTCTAGACTTTTTTGGGCACTTTGTGATGTGTGCAAATTTCTGCATCCTGTAAATCAGATGCTTGATTGAGATTAATGATCTTACCTTTCATCCCTCAGGAATACAAATATATATCTTCAAAGAGGATTGCTTATTTCTGTGCATCTGAACTTCAACCTCATCAATTCACCATCTTAGTTAGCAACATACCTGTTCCGTCAGGGAGCAGTATTGGCAACAGTGTTGAAAACTTTTTCACTGAATATCATCCTGTCACGTATCTATCTAATGTGGTGGTTCACCGAAAGAGCAAAATTTGGACTCTCACTGTAAGTAGCTATGCTCATATTTTTTACCCTTTGTCCATTATTTTCCACGTTCAAAGAATTGTCTTTCTGCACCTCACTTGGGATTTGAAAGGTCATCAAAATTCTAGAAGATCTGATTTGCTTGTAATAGTACACAATTATTTTTAGTATCTTCGCATGACAAGCTTATCCTGTGAGCATTGTGTCGTTGGATGAGCACATCACTATTTGGTGTTTATCCCCCAATGCACTATTTGGATTGGAGCCACATGTTTCTTTCTATAATATAAATACGAGAGATATGTCTGAACAATCCACCCATTACCTGTACAATCCTTGACATTTCTTGATCTAAAAGGCTTTTCATGTGTAAACTTGGTACACATGGCTCCTTCTACCTTGCACCATTGTGCTATTTGGCATAATTGGCCTTCAATGGCATAGATGGTGATACTATACATCCAATCCAGAAACAATAATGTCAAAATTGCACTGATTTATTTTGAGTTTGTAGCCAGCTGCCCAGTAGCCTATTTGAGTTCATATGATTTCCTGAAATATGTCAATAAGTTTAGGAAGTCAATATCCTACAGTTTGTACCTGATAGATTTTTCATACGAAAGATGTAATAAGAGGAGCCTTTTCCCTTAAGTAATTAGGTGGTCTTAAAATTTGAAATTATACCCACAGGCCACAAGTAGGCATATTCAACTGTTCAGTTGACTGTGATGTTAGCATGCCTGTCAAACCCTCCTCTTCTGTCATGGCTTAAAATTGAATTTAGTAAATCTGTTGTCAAGAAATTCGCCTCAGGTGCATGATTCCTTGTAGCTTTGGATCCTCTACAACTTGTACATTGTCAAGTAATCTCTCTTCAGCCTCAATTTCAGAGTGATATCTACCAAATTCTGTACGATAACAAATTGCTAGTAGGATTTATTGTCTTTTTAATAACTTTGTCCAGAATGCTGCAAAGGATCTCTACAGAATGATTATCAATTTCAGAAAGGTGCCAACTAAGCCCCAGTTCATACGTGATGGTTTTTTGGAACATGAAGTCAATCTTATAAATCACCATGAAAAGAAGTTAGATGACCAGGAGGCGAATGTAAGAACGGACGACTCAAGAGAGGTACTGCTCTCTCGTTTTTAGGATGCTGTATTGCATACATGCGGGCGCGCACACACATTGTTGACATGGATGTTTGTGGTTCTTTTTTTCTTTCTAGTTGCCTTCTTTAAAAAAATATATGAAGTTTCATAGGAAACACAAAGATTACACACCAATTTGCAGGGAATGCACAGCTTCATATTGCATCATTTTACAAAATAGATTTAAGATAATTTTCTTTGGAGGATATTTCTATGGACGGTCATGTAGTAAATAATGTACTTTGGCTGAAGTGTGAGGCCAAGTGAGGTTAACTGCTTATTTCTGCATTGTTTACCCTAATTTTAGTAATCATGTGTTTTGAACTTTTGAAGTCGTGCTCTGTGTTATAACTACTTGTTCAAAAAAAGTCCCCTGAACAAACGAACAAACATTTGAAAGCAAGCTACAAGTCAATCACATAAATAAAAAGGGTTTATCTATGGGCTGTGGCACCAAGGCTACTTGGCTCAGTAAGGGTTGGGGAGGGAGTCTTTCTACACACTTCCCTCTTAATTACAAATATGCTATTTCATGACTCTAAACCTGCGACTTTCTATCCAAAGGAGTAATTCTACCACTTGCCTCCAAGTATATAAATTTAGTAGAAAACTATATTGCTACTATGTGCAACCTCGTAGTTGTCTCCAATTTACTAATAGAAGGAACAAAATGCCCTGAAGCATGTTTTAGCTTGGATAGTGTCCGACGCACAGACCTGCTTCTGCTTCATAGGTGGTAATTCCATGGAGGTTGTTGGTCCGGATCCCCCTTTCTCATTTTTCAGCTCAGAAAGAAGAACAAATAGAAAAGGAAATAAAGGGATCAATTTTCTGTTTTATCCTAGCTTTAGCTTTTCTAGCAAACAATCCTTCATGTGCCGGATACTTTTGCAATTTATTGCAGAAACTTTTACCATTCGTAAGTGCTGGCACTATGATCAATACCTTAGTTTGACTTTTTCATGAGTGATGCAGCTTAGTTTTGTTTATATTACATGGTATCTCTATTTTCCGTTCTTAATAATTTTCTGTTTCTCTTTCTTTTATTGATAAGAAAGGAAGTCCGAGCTGCCTTTGTGTCTTTTAAGTCCCGTTACGGTGCTGCAATCGCTCTTCACATGCTACAAGCAAACAATCCCACCCAGTGGCTAACTGAGCAAGCACCTGAGCCACAAGATGTCTATTGGCCGTTCTTTTCTACAACATTCATGGGAAGATGGATTTCTAAACTGACGGTCATTGGCTCGTGTATGCTTGTTACAGTTCTGTTCCTTATTCCAGTATTTATTGTGCAAGGACTTACAAATCTTGCTCAGTTGGAAACTTACTTTCCCTTTCTGAAAGGCATCCTAACCATGTAAGCAGTTTCTTTAAAACTCAAACTTGTTTTGAAAACTGTATGCAACATGAAAGCTGATAAGCCATTTTTATTGTTAGTTTTTAGTGTGGCTAATGTGAACTCGTATTTCCAAAAATAACTGTGGATATGTGAAAACACTTCCTGGCAATGTAAATTGCATAAAGCAGGGTAGTTGCAACATAGTTCATTTCCCTTGTACCACCGCAATAGATATGTTAATGCAATCCTTTTGCTGTTAATTAAGGCTGCGTTTGGTACATGGGACTGGACAGTACAAGACAAACAAAACTCATTGTTCCACGTTTACCACAACGTGGGACAGGACAAAAACTCAATATTCCAAGTTTGGTGTGACATGGGACTGGGACATGGTGGGACTGGATGGGACAAAAAAGCCTTTTTTTTTGTTCCGACAAAGTAGGTGGAACAAGGATGGAACAAAACTAAAAAGCTACTAATCTACCCTTATTTTATATAATCCTCATATGATATTTGATTCAATGGTCACCACCACCCCCTATACCTCCTCCACTTTCACCTCCACCTCCACCTCCACCTCCACCTCCACCTCCACCTCCATATCCACCAGTATCGGCCACCACCACCATCTACCATCTCCACGTCATCCTCAACCACCGTCGGTTACCGGCCACCACCGCCTCTACCTCCACTACCACCACCACCGCTGGCCACCTCTTTCACTACCATCAGGAACCACCATATAAAATCATTAAATAACATTTAGGAGCAACCTGTCCAGCCCGGTCCTAGTCGTGCAAAACACTAGACAAACAACTTGTGCAGTGTGGTCCGCTGTGGTCCGGTACGCATACCAAACGCTAGCTAAGATATGCAGAAGTCAAAAAATATTTCTTTAGGGCGATATGTGACATTCAATATAACACCCCTAAATACAAATAATTAAGTAAATTGAAAAACAAATGTCTATGGTTATGACCTATGTAGATTTAAGCTCATCACATGTTGATAAAAGATGAATTGTGTCACCACATGGAATATACTGTACACTGCATCACCTTGAAAATCTTTTGTAATGTTGCAGGTCTATTGTAAGTCAAGTAATTACAGGATACCTTCCAAATCTCATTCTTCAGTTGTCACTGAAGATAGTTCCTCCCATCATGAAAATTATATCCTCTGCGCAAGGATATATTTCTATTAGCGAGATTGAAAGGAGTGCTTGTCACAAAGTAATTTGGTTTACAGTGTGGAATGTTTTTTTCGCCAATGTTCTATCTGCCTCGGCTTTCAGACTACTATTCATCTTTCTCGAGGTCAAGGATATTCCTTCAAAGCTTGCTGTCTATGTCCCTTCTCAGGTAAAACAATTTCCCATATGCATAAATTCTTAAATATACCTGCCACTAATTGAAGTGAGAAGCGGGCCAAACAACATATCATATTACATTCTTTGGTGTAACATAACCATGATTATTTTCATAGCTCATATTACAATTTGAGGGAGAAGTCTACTACGTTACTGCTAAGAGAACTGAGAGAAAAGCATAAAAGTCCCAGCAAAAGCTTACTTTGAGGCCTCAACACCATATAAAACCAATGTTCTAAAAGGTGTGCCTCCCACGTCCTATTAACCCCCATAGTGGGTGTTTAAGGCGAGGTGCCGTCATGGAGCGCCTTGGCTCTACCGAGGCTCTTTCTTTCTTGTTTTTAAAAAATTGTGTTACTTCAAGTTTTATACATATTTAAATTGTTCAATGTCAATCTCATTGACTAATAGTAGAAACATATATGTACATATATTATGTATATACACACTTGTCACCTTACCGGGGGTCTTCACAGAAATAGCCTCTACCTCTTGGGGTAAAGGTAAGGTATGTGTACATCCTACCCCAGATCTATGGTTTGTACATTTTGTCACCATACCTTGAAAACGTCGTGGCTCACAAGGCTTGAGGCTTGACATTGCAGCCACGCCTTACACCATTTAGAACCTTCTATAAAACAAATGCAAATATTAAAGGGAACTTTCTTGAAGTCATAGAGTTTGATGCTGTTTCCAACGAAGATATCCAGTACTTGATGCATCTCAGCAGCAGATGGTTATTCGTTGATTGAATGATTGGGTTTAAATCCGTCGTTATCTTTGGTTGGAATTGTAGTCATTCCAAGATACTCTGTATTTTCTCTGTTGTCACTTGCTTGATATCTTTTGCAGGCATCATTTTTCATTGCTTATGTCGTCACACTAGGATGGACCAGCACTTCATCGGAACTCTTCCGTGTGGTCCCTTTCATTGGAAGCCTATTATGTAAACCTTTTGCCAGGAATTCAGATGATGACGTCAAAGTTCCGTCTTTTCCTTATCATCAGGACATTCCAAAGATTCTTTTCTTTGGACTCTTGGGATTTACATACTTTTTCCTGGCTCCTTTGATCATTCCCTTTCTCTTGGGTTACTTTTCTCTTGCATACATCATTTACCGTAACCAGGTTAGTTTAAGTTTTTAAGTCATAGTTTTTCACAAATTTAACACTGCTTCCATAAATTGAATGAAGTCTGTTTGAATTTCTGAGATTTTATTCCTCTAGACAGTGAATAGGATAATATTAGTCGGCAGTGATTTGCTTTTTTAGATTCCAATGAATACAATAGGATTTATGGCTACACAAACTGTTGAGAACGGTTCTAGATCTGGTCCGGTGCAAAAGAGGCTGTTACATTATGCCCTTCCATCTCCCTGTGGTAGATGAAGCCTTTTTCATCACGGCATTCTTTTTCAAGGGAAAAGGGCAAATGTAAGCACAATGATTAGGTCATTTTATCATGACCCTATAATATATGTTGGAACCTCCCCTTTCTCCTCAAGGGCTCTTTTGGAGAGTGATTTGGGAGTTCACATATTACACATGGTATCAGAGCCACGTCTCTCACTCTAGGGACCCGACACCCTAGCCCCTTCTTGACACTCTGGGACAATTTGTGTCCATCCAGCCATTGTTGGAGGGGGCGTGTTGGAGTCCCTTATTGGCTAGACTTGAACGATTTTTTCTCTATATATGTTGGGAACCTCCCCTTTCTCCTCAAGGGCTCTTTTGGAGAGTGATTTGGGGGTTCCACGTATTCTCACAGATTAACCTGCAAAAGCCATTTCTCTCGAGGTTAAAGAAAGTACTTTTGACTACTGAACAGCCGGATGTTCAATAAGCAAGTAGTTAGACACATTACCATTTATAGGGAAAATGATGTCAAATATACAAATATTACCTTATGCAACTATTTAGTTCAGTCAATTGTCATATCTTGAGGGTAGCCTTTTATTATATTTCACCTTTAAGCTTTAAATTTTTTAAGATGTCAATGGGTTCATAATGTTCTAACTAATAAGAAAGGCACTGTAATAGTTCATTTAAGGAAGGAATCAGCCTGGTGACTGTCTTTCATATTACCAACTTGTAAATTTCTCCTTTTGACAACATGTAGAAATTGGATTATATGTGGAAAGATATGGGTCATTTATGGTAACTACTACTAAAAACTTATTGCATATATTTGGGTCCGCTGCAAAGATGATAAGCAAGCTGTTAATATTGTGCTCTAGATAACAATGGTAGATATAATCTACAGAGCAAACTTGATTCACTTTGATAAGGTGCTACATTTACCTGCAGCTTCTAAATGTATATGCGCCCAAGTATGAATCTGGTGGGAAATTCTGGCCAACTGTACATGATACTACTATTTTCTCTCTTGTCCTGATGCAATTCATAGCATTTGGAATTTTTACTCTGAAGAAGCTTCCTTATGCAACCACCGTAACTATCCCTCTTCCGGTTCTCACACTTCTCTTCAATGAATATTGCCGAAAGCGCTTTCTACCTATTTTTATGGCCTATTCAACCGAGGTATGTTGGTTAATATATTATAAGTGATGTATCATTCTTCCCATTTATGTGTAGATTGATAGACCATAAATACCAATCTTGGTTCAAATAGAGGTAATCCTGGTGCACTAAGGCTCCTTAGCTTTTTGTTGCTTGGCTGCTGTTTTCTTGTATTGCTATGAAGGAATCAATTAAACACAGAAAGGAAAACCACAAAGTACTTACCTACCACTAGAATACGATAATGACCACACAGTGTGTATATATAGAGAGGGGGAAGTTTAGGGGGAAACCCAAAAAAAAAAACTACTGAGGAACACATTGGTAACCATTCATCTGGAAAGTATGCACATGTGCGTACAAGTAATTGAAGTTGCTTCTTGTTTTTTATGCACATGTGCATACCAGACAAACTGCTTATAAAGTACTTGTATGCACATGTGCATACTGTCTCGATCAGTTACCAGGGTGTTTTTTAGTTTTTCATTTTTTGAGGGTTTCCCCTAAACCTTACCCTATATATATATATATATATATAGAGAGAGAGAGAGAGAGAGAGAGAGAGAGAGGGCGGATAATTTGCAAACCACCTTATTAGTACAAACCATAAAAACCAATTAATTGAGATATTTACAGAAATGATGAGAGTTTATTTATTATGATTTGGATATATGGAATATTATCAGAGTTCATTTATTATGATCAACGTTTTATATTAGGAAATAATCAAGATATTCATTAGACTAGATTAAAGGTTGAGATTGATTTGTACTAATGGTTGGGTTTGTAAAATAAACGCTTATATATATGGGTGGATTCTAGTGAGAATGAGAGTTACGGTGAGAAGGGTAAGAAGGGATCTCCATCCTTGGATCAATCCTAATTGAAGATTAACACTAATGAGATGCACCGGATCAATCCCCGTGAGAAGCGCAATTCACGGGGTGGGGGTGAGATTAAAAGTGATTCAAAACGAAGGTAAAAATTTACCGCCACAACGTGGTTGAAAAGGAAGGTAAAAACATGTATCATCATTGCAAAAGACAGAACATTAATCAGTATGCTTTCGTTATATATTGATAACTGGATAGATATTGAAGGTAGGATTCTTGGATCATGACCTTCACTTCCATGAGTTTCTTACTACTAAATTCTTTTTCCCGATGTCCCTTTTCGTGTTTGTAGACATTACTAAAGAAAGATCGAGAAGATCAACATCATCCTGCAATGCCTCGTTTTCTTGAGCAACTTCGTGCAGCTTACCAGGACCCAGCGCTGGTGCCCGCAAATTATAATGCAAATCATGACCGTCTTGTTGAACCCCTTATCACTACTGCTGAAATTAGAGGCTAAAGAAAGATTCAACAATGCAGAACCTATATAACGATAAGCGATCATGATACGTATGTGAAATATGAAATCTAGCCCTATTCGTTTTGATGCTCAAAATCATCTAAATCAGACGCTAAAAGCCTCCATACAAATATTTTCGTGTATTCAAGTTGTTGTGAAGAAGCGTCTGTTGCTGATTATGTGCATATATGTATATTCACATGTGAATAATGCTTGATTAGTATTTATTTATTGCTTGAGCTGTAGACTGTAGTTATTATATATTCACACTTGTAATATGAACTATAACTATCTCTTTTCTGTTATGGTGGAAAAATAGGTCCTGGCAATTTTGCTGAAGGATATTGTGCCTGATTGAGTTTCCAAAGGCACAGTTCAGGTGTGAATTCTTGCTAACTTCCAACTTTGTATTTGATCATATGAGTATTTTAATTAGTTAATAGGTTTTTAGAGCATGTCCATGAAATTCTCTAAAAAGGGTAAATTACATTTTCATCCCTGTGGTTTGTTAAAAGTTGCAAATGTCATCTCTGTGGTTTCAATATTTCAGTTCGTCCCTATGGCTTGCAATTCGTTTCTATGTGCATCCCTAAGGCTAAATGTATGAAGGACTATAATAAAAATGAATTATAAACCACGAGGAAGAAAAAACAATAAAGTTTAAATCATAAGGACAAAAAAAGTAATAAATTATAAACCATGGAGATAAAAATCGTAATTTCAGAATCATAAGGATGAAAAGAGAAAATTTCCACAAACTACAGGGACTAATAACATAATTTACTCTTTTCTAAATTTAAAAAATTCCCAAAAATAAATGATTACCATGACAAATAATTTTTCATCATATTCTCGTCAATAAAAAACCTTAAAATTAAATGTGAGGAAGAAAAAAAATGATATTTTATTAAATGTTATGAAATTTTTTAAATGTTGTAATGTCTAAAATGGAAAAGATGTTGGAGTTGAATGTAAAAACATTCAGAATTTGTGACCCCCACTCCATCCGAATAAACCGATGAGACGACGATTTCTTGCACAGACGACCATAGTCCTAGTTCCAACTTCTTGCTTCACTTTCAGATTTGTTCTTCAATTTCACATCTCCATTCTCGATTTCTCCAGCAGCTCCGGTGCTCTACTCTCGCATCTCCAATAGGCAACATATCATCTCCACTCGATTTTTCACACTCCATTATGGGTTCTCCACAACAACACATAGCTACAACTCCACTCTCGTTCTCTCCTCGACCCGAATTTTGTATAAATGTGTAGCGCGTTTACTTGCTTTGAGCTTAGAGGAAATAGTAAAAATTATATAAATACTAGTATAATATGTTATTCGCTTTAACCAAAATAGTAAAAACAATAACCGAATAAGTTATGTATATTCGGTTAACCAAACTGTTTGAGCCAAAAATCAAATAACCCAAAACCATCTTGGTTGGGAAGATTTTGACACCCCTACATGTGCCCCAAATCATAGAAGTTTTTGGATCCGTCACTGATGGGGCGACAAATTTATTTATACTATCATGTCTCGTTTTGTTCCGTTTATCAAACACATAAGAAAAGGGTTGGTTTTGATTTTTTATGATGATGTTTGATATTAATAGTGCATGCCTTATAGAGTTAAGAGTACCGTGCTACAAAAGTGTGGCATTGTCCTTTTGAGATTTGCCTTGGTTTATCGGGGTTGCACCATTACGATAAAAGCTCTGAACCTCTTTTCTAACATGGGGAAATTAACAAAGATACTTAGATACCGTTTATCAATTGTTTATTCGGATAAATGTTTACCGGTAAAATTCAACATTATCATTTACTTATTGGGTAAAATTTTAGTTCACAAAAACGGTATCATGTGCAACAATTTATCTAGTAAGCGCTAACCATGGTAAGAGTCGTCGCCCTCACTTACCGGGTAAGACTCTTGATCCTTATCTTCGCTTTTACCGGGTAAGATTCTTGGTCTTTGCCATATACATCCGATAAGGTAATGTGACTTGGTAAGTGCTTACCCGCATAAACTTTTGATAAACGGCTCCTAATTTCGTACTACTTAAAATTTTCAAATCATTTTAAACAATTTTTAATTATATTTATTTTCGTATCATGTTGGTTATCGATGCATTTCATTAATATGTACAACAAGGAGATTCCAAAAAGATACATAGGAAAAAACACAAGAGAATAAAACCCTCGAGAACCCATTTGATTTGCGAGATTTGGTAGTATTTGGAGTTAAATTTCGTTTCAAGCGTGTGTTTGGTTTGAAAGACAATTCGGATTTAAAATCTTCGAATTTTAACCCGTTTGGTTTGTAGGATTGGACTGGATTTGGAAAGATGTGAAATTGAATTTCATTCCAATCTCATGTCTGGTTTGAAGGATTTCCTGGAATTTCACTAAAATCCCACAAAACATAAGATTTTGAAACCACATAAGGGTGATTGGTATTTCATGTGATTTCATAAGATTTTTATATAATAATATTTAAAAATATGTTAAAAAGATCCGTTTTGTAATAATCAATTAATAAAAAGATAATTTAATTATATCGATAATTATTTATATTTTTTTAATAAATTATTTATAAATAATAGAATCATATCCTACGAACCAAACATATAAACCTTTCAAATCCTTCGAAATCCGAATCTTTCAAAACAATTCCATCAAACCAAATGCCCCCCACATATAACTCAAGCTCCCATTCCCGATTTTGTTGCCTGTAATTCCTAGAGAGGGTGTTTGGTTAAAAATATTAAATATTAATTAATTAATGACAATGAAAATAAAAAAATTTGTTTGTTTTATACATAAGTTCATTCCCTTAAAAGCCCAAATTTTCTTTCATTATTAAACTGGGGGAATCAAAATTCATTCTCATTTTCATTAACCAAATCCACAATAAAATATCACAGGATCCCTAGTAAAAAAAATACCAATACACAAGAACCAAATCCATAATCCACTCTATCAAAATCGAATTTTTTTTAGAGATAAATATAAATTTTCTTTAAATTTCATTCTGAATTTTGAAGAACCTGTTAAAAAAACTCTTGAAATATCTCCAAAAGATTCTTTAAAACAGAAAAAACATGAGACTTAGAGGCTGTTTGACAGTGCTGAATGACTTGGTGCAGAACGATTAAGTGGTCAGAATGATTAAGAGACTACCATGATATAGTGCAAAATGAAATATAATTGTTTACGATGAAATCAGGGCGCTTAATGGTTAAAGGAGACCCATTATACAAAATCATTCAGGGGGTTTTAGAATCATCAAGAGACATATTTTTTTTTTGCTGAACAAGATTCACCTGTTCACGATTTAGATGTTATCTCTTAATGAAACTATTAATAGGTAAACAAACAACCTCTTAAATACTATTTTCTAAATGAAATATAACATAAATTGACACGTTTTAAATAAATGGGTCGAAATTACTATTAAATATTATCAAAGAAACTTAAATAAATAAATAAAAAGATGGGATATATTCAAACATTGCATCATTTGTGATAAAATAAATAATTAGGTTTAAACCCCACATTAATAATTAGTAGTCTTTTTATTATTTATATTCATATAAACTATAAAACATCTATTATATATGAAAGACTTCAAACGATAACACCTTCAGTTTATGAAAACACCTTAATAATTAAAGTAAATTAAAATATTAAACTAATTAAATTAAATTGAATAATCAACACAGTTCATTAATTTATCATTTGTTTTATTTTAGTAAATAACATTAATTATAAAAAATGATTGGCTTATATTAGACCTTACAGTTACCACAAACTATCTGGTTCTTATTTGATTAGACCCCTATATATAACACAAATTAAAAAGATGTAGTTTTTAATTTAAATAAAATATTTTAATCATACTAATATTTAAAAAAGCATTGGACTTGCAAAAGTTGACCACTTCATGATAATTTCATCAAGTGCAATAAGTTTTTTAAATTAAAATAATATTCCACTTTTATTTTTCTAAGGTTTTTACAATTAAAAAAAAAAGAAAAAAAACTCTAAAATAATTTTTAAACAGTTATATTATTTTAAAAAAAATTAAATATAAAAAATTATTTTAACACCTATATTATTTTAAGAATTTTAAAAATTTATAAAATATTACTCCAACGATTATACTGATTTCTTTTCTAAAACAAACAAATAAGCAAACAAATATATCTCTACATTTAAAAAAAAACAAAGAAAATGTAACATTAACCTATAATGTTTTTTTTAAGTATATAATATTTGTATACGACAAATGCAACAAATAAATTCACACATTCTCCTTATGTTTAGTAAGGTTTGAACATCTAACCTCTCAGGAGACCAAAGACTACGATACCACTAGTTCAAAAACACTTATTTGTTTTTTTTATTATTATCAAATTTCATGTTCAACTTATTTATTTATGTAAATAATATTCATTCTCATACTTAAATTTGTTTTTTTTATTGAATTACTATTTTACCCCTGGTGTTCCACTTATTTGAGCCCCCATTTTGCCTCATCTTTTATCAACATCTTCGAATGGCACCGCAATATGCAGGGCCCTTGCAGGGATAATTTATTATTTTATTCCCTACCAATTAACTTTCATCATTTTCTATATTTATAAATTATTTTTTTATTAATATATATATATATATATTTAATTATGTATCGATTTATTTTAATAATTATAAGATAACTTCAACCGATGATATCTGAAGGGCACACCTAATATCTTGTAATTTTTAACATTTAATTAACGTTTCAAGAATTGCATGACTATATCTGTTAAAAGGTACTGAAAGCAGAATGATCCTGGTCGTTATATTTATAAATCTGTTGCAAAATAACAGTTAAGGAATTATCTGAAACTGTTAGGTGGCGTTTGTTTTTTTAAGATGAGCTGAATTTTGAAGTCTTATTTCACTTCTGGTTTATAAGAGGTGGTGCTGACGTCTGAAATTTGAATCAATAAGATTGTTTGTTTTTTGTAAATTGATAAACGTTTGAATTTGTTAAATTGTTTATTTTACCCATTAAAAAATTATATTGTTGACTTTATAAATAAAATTTATACAATTTCACATATTTATTCATTTTCATTACGAAATTTACATCTAAGTTATATAATTAGCATTCATTTGAATGAAAATATGTCATTAACGTATTTAACACATTTAAATCTTATTAAAATACATTAATTGAGAGACGTGCATATTGATTTGGAGAAATGATCGGTTAATTTTAATCATGAGAAACGTCGTTGTTGAGGGTTTGAAAAACAATAAGAGGCAAATAAGAGGTTGATTTACCTCTTTTTTTTTTTTTTTTTTTTTTTAAGGGTGTCCGGGTCAAAGCCCGACTAATCCCCGGCAAATTTGGAGGCTAAACATGGCCNCAAAGCCCGACTAATCCCCGGCAAATTTGGAGGCTAAACATGGCCTCACTTAAATGTCGCCAACACTCTTCTCCCAGGGCTCGAACTCGGGTTCATGACTATGCCATGCCCAAGCCTTTACCACTAGGCTGGAAGGTCTTTGACTTGATTTACCTCTTACCAGATAAGAAGACAATAAGACATAAGTACCTCTGAATAATGAAAAAACAAACAGTCTAAATGACCTTACCTCTTAATGAAAATCAGATATAAGAGGCTAATAAGAACTTCTTTATGAAAAACAAACAAGACCTTAGTTTATATGTTTTTTTTAATATATACAATAATTGTTTTAGGTTTATGCATGAAGACGAATGATCGTGTGAGAATATGAGTTAAGGTAAAAATCGTAAAAAATGATCTAGACCCTTGATCTTTTTATCTCGCCCTCACCCCATGAATTGCGTTTCTCATGGGAATTGATCTAGTGCATGTTGGTGCATCTCATTAATGTTGATCTTCAATTAGAATTGATCCAAATGCAGAGATCTTTTCTCACCCTTTTCACCGTAACTTTCACTCTTACTGGAACTCAATGTCAAGCACGAAAGCTTTGTGCATAGATGCACATTATTCTTTCCGTCACTTGTAGAGGTTGACTGTTCGAGTGTTTTATTTTGAAAATCATTACGTTTGTTTTAAAAGAGAATTAACTTTAATGATGGGTATTTTTGAGATATGGGATTCTTTAAACTTTGGACCACAATCAAATATTTTTCATCTTCATTACTTGACATGTGGTGCAATCAACATGATCACTAACAATATTTGCTCAAATTATGACCCTTTTTAATTTTTTTAATAGTAAACCCTTAAAATGACTAAAATACCCCTGATATCATCGTAAAATGGGTCACTTAACGAACGTAACGAGAGTTGGTGAAAGGGACCTAAACTGTTGCAAAGATACACTTACAAAAAATGAAAACCCAATATCATACACTTGTGGCCACGGAGGTTCAAATGCGGTGACTCCGGACTACTTGCGAAGGAGGTGGTCGTTATGTGATTAGTCGACTCGCTTAGCGGGTTGAATATCCAGATTAATCAAAATTGACTTTATAGGACGACTATAAACGAAAAAGCGTCCTAAAAGAATTCTTTATAGGACGTAAGTTTATAGAACCAAACCAAAAGGCGTTCTATGTAAAAGTATTACAATAAGTTTATAGAACGCTTTTAGGCGTTTTAACAAGATGTTTTTTTTAAATAGAGTGTCGTATTAATTATTTTATACGATATTATTTGAAAAAAATGTCCTATAAAAAGATGAGTTTATAGAACACTTCTCAAAAGTATCCTATAAAATAGCTAATAGGATATTTTATTCTAAAAGCATGTTAAAAACTTGTTAAAATGTCTAAAAGCGTCCTATAAACTTATTGTAACGCTTTTAGATAGGACCCTTTATGGTTTGGTTCTAAAAATCTAAGTTCTATAAAGTATTAAATTAGGACGCTTCAAAAATTTAGACATCCTATAAACATATTGTAACGCTTTTAGATATGACGCTTTATGTTTTGGTCTTAAAAATCTAAGTTCCATAAAATCTATATATATATATATATATTAAAGAAGAAACCAAAGGTAATGGGGTGGCACCTTCTAATGCTTAGAACCCCTCCTATCTTTTTTCTCCTTTTTTTGATTTTTTTAAATGTTGAATATGTTAAAGACTTTTTTGCCCCTTGATGAAAAATGTATAGCTCATAATTAACCCGGGTTATTTTTGTAATTTTGTATACCCAAGTTTAACCTCCAACTCTTCATTTGCTCTTCCATTTACTTTCTTTTATTTCTTAATGAAATTTGTTTTTTAAAGTTTCA
>NC_037539.1:2029237-2033897 GCF_001531365.2 Cynara cardunculus var. scolymus
GGCTTTAATGAGTTGTACCATGTGCAATGGATGTTGTTTTTAAGAGATTAAGAGTTTAAGAGTTTTAGTCAAATGCATTATAAGATAGTATAGATATATGTGTGTGTGTGTGTATATTAAAATTTCACTAACTATATTTTATTTAACTTTTTCGAATTATTTGAATATGATTTGTTGATGATTCTATTAACAATTAATATATATTTATATAGAYAATCATCAGATCATTAATCAAAGCACTCATACTACCGCGCAACGTGCGGTTCCCATACTAGTATTCCATTAGGACACTTCAATAATTTAGACGTCCTATAAAACCAATTTTATTGTAATGATATGTTTGAAACGTGTCTAATTAATTGAAGGAGTGAGACACAATGACAATATATACCAATCACTTGAGTTATGACTTACTGGTTAACTCTTAAGGGATATAATGAAAAATCTCATCTACACCAGGTTCGAAATCAATCGTTGCCAAAAGCCGTGTAGTCATGAAGATTCATCTGCAATAATTCCAGACCATTCGTGGTCGCCCACAATTTAATCAGTATGCACACAAAGACTGACTCAAAAACCCACTGTTAAAAAAAAGAGTTAAACATATATACCAAACATCCTCATTGTTCGGTATTTATTTACCATATAATATTTATTTAAGATGATATTTTAATATAAAATTCAAATTTAAGTATTTTTTTTAAAGTTGTTTAAATAAAATATCTGACCGCATAATTGCTTGTGTAATTAAATATTAAATAAATAATGTAAAATATTTAATTGTATATTAGTTGTAATTATAATTAATGTTAAAAAAATGCTGGATATTGTTGCATACATTGGAGGGATACAGCTCGATGCAACAGAATTAAATATTTATGATTAAAAAAATGTTAATTAATTATATAAACTTCAAAGTATTTATATGTACGGGGGTGTTTGGGATTGCTTATTGTATCTACTTATTGACTTATTTCAGTCTGGCACCGGTGATAAGCTAATACCTAGTGTTTGGATAAGAAAAAATAAAACTGCTTATACCGGTGCCAAACCGGTAATAAGCAGTTTTTGATAAGTTAATCTGTCCTGACTTATGAAAAACTGCTTATTACCAGTTTACCATTTTAACCCTATTACCCTTTATACCTATCTCTTTTCCTCCGGATAACATCGATCTCAATCTTCTCCCTTCTCCAGATAACAACATCAATCTTCTCTCTGTCATTTTTTGTCATTTTACAGATATAAGCAAAATTTGCCAAACACTAAAAAACAACTTATCAGCTTATTGCAGTTTGGTACCGCTACAAGCTAATCCAAACACTTTTTACAAAACTCCGGTTTGATACCACATAAGTTAATAAGCACTTTTACAAAAAAACATAAGTTGTTTTAAATAAGCAATTCCAAACACCTCTGTAATACATATAAAACATGTACGATAATGTAATATTTATACAGTGTTATATCATATGTGAAATATTAATAACTGTTTTTGTTATGTATGAAAATAGTCATAAATGTTTTAGATATTAAACGGTGTTGTATTAAAACATTTGACAAAAACTTTTAAAAATGTTTTTTTATGAATTAAATATGGTATATTAATGCATATTACTTAAAATTCAAAATTACAATTAAATGATCCATAAGTATAACTAATTAAAACTTCATGTTTGAATTCGTGTAACTAACTGCGGATAAACATAATCAAATAGATGATAAACATCTCAATTTTAAATATAAAAAATATAAAATATAATTCGGATAATTATCGAGTTCTAACAAAATAATTAATTGTTATCTTTATAAGAAAATTATATTATTAAACCAAATATAAATTACTCCGTTATTGAACCTAAATTAAATTATAATAAAAAAACTGAATTAAAAAGTTACATTAAAAATATGAATTTTAAATAGTTACTTTGATACTAATATCGATGTACTTTTGTCAAATTTTTATGATATCTTTAAATTTATATTTTATTCAAAAATAAAAGCATCATCACTTTTTCAAAATCACATAAGACCATACTATAACATCGACTGAGATAAAGAATAAAATAAAATATTAAAATCAAAATATATTTCGTTGTCTTGCGCGAGTACCCTTCTAGTATGAAATAATACGTGAAAATGATTTGTAAGTCTGTACGCTTTATTGGGTTTGTAAATGATTTTATAGTGATTTAATCATTTGAGAAGTTCATTTATTGTGATAACCGTGAGAACTTTTATCTAAAAATATTGTTTCACATGATTTTTCTCGTCTAACACTAACATTTAATGTATTGGTGAACGTATATTTATTTCACAACGTGTTTGTTTCATATGTATGCGGTTCATAATGGAAAAAAAAAATACGTGTAACTTTTGTTTCACAAACAAGCTAAAAAAGTTTACATTATGAAACAAATATATATTAATCAGTATTTGAAATCCTAGTCTTAGGGATCGTTTACTCAAACACTAATTCAGTAAGCGCTTACCGGTAACATTCAACACTAGTGCTTACTTACTGAGTAAAATTTTAGTCCACCAAAACAACATCATGTTTAACAATTTATCCGGTAAGCACTAACCGTGATAAGAATAATCGACATCACTTACCGAGTAAGACTTGGTCCATGCATTCGTTCTCACTAGATAAGATTCTTGGTACTTATCATATTCATCCGGTAAGGTAATGCGATTTGATAAACACCTACCTTTGCATCTACGAATCCATGTTTACATAAAATTAAACAGATAAAGATCGATGAATATTGTATTTCAGATAATAAATAACCAAACACATGTTTTAATGTTGAAGAAAGGGGACATGATGATGGTGATTGGTGATATGTGGTTTCTTGAGTGGTTGGGGGATCAATCTTGTGGCTTTATTGATTCATATGTTGAAAGCCTTGTTTCAAGGGATCAAATCAAAGCAATGTTGAAAGCCTTTTTCTTTTTGTTTTTTTATTTTATTTCTGGTTTTAAAGGTTTCTGGGTAATACAAGGTTGGTTTGATAATACTGTAAAAGAATCTGGTGTCCGAGATCTTGCTGTTGGTTTTGATTCGATTAGATTAATTCCCGGATAGTTACATTGTTATTAACGGGCAGTTACAAAACATCTCATTGTCATTAATGGACAACTAAAATCTTTTCCCAAAATATCCTTCTAAATATTGTTCACTTATGTTACCTTGTTTATGTTTGCAATTAATTACACTTTATGTCATGAATGATCTTAGTCATAAATTTCAAAAATCAATAGTCAAGATTGGTTAACAAAGTTAACACAATAAACTTGGTTAACATTTAAATCAACATATATATATATATATATATATATACACACACACACAGAGAGAGATAGAGAGAGAAAAAGATAAATCATGTTTCAAATACAAGCTATTATATTTGTACAACCAATACAACTCATGATAATATTGAACTAGAATGAGTAACACAAGAAGAAGACATCTTATGGATAATGTGGTTACGTTGATATACAAATAATAGCATTGATTAATAGTTTGAACTCTATACTTGTTGGATGTTATATAATCTATCGATCTGATTGTTTCATCAAAGATAACGAAAATAACTACCTATAACGAGACGTGGAAAAACTCATCCTTTGCCGATCAACAACTTTTACGATGATTACTAACGAATAAATTAATAAATTTAAATTAAAAAATCATATTAGATGACAACAAATAATTAAAAAAGGTATATAAATTTGTAAATAAAAAAGAATAATCCCATATCTTTGTAATAATCATTACTCAGATCTTTTATCACAAATAATTTGATTCTTCACACATTTTCCATTACAAACATCCAAATATATGATACCAACTTATCATCACAAATATTGTACATTTTGCTTTTTCTAATTTCATTAATTTTTTTTAATATTATATATATATACTTGGGTTCACGTGAAATAAGGCTGTTTTCACGAGATACGATTTTTACACTTAAAACTTCACAAGAAAATGTTGTGAAGGTAAAAAAACCGAATCTTCACAACAAAAACACTGTAAGGTTACTTTTATAGTGTTTTGCTGTAAAGTTTCAAGTGTATCACGAAAACAGTTTTGTCTCATATGATCCCAAATCTCTGTATATATATATACACACACACACACAAATAGGGTTGGGTTCACATGAGACTAAGGGTTTTTTGTGAGACCCGTAAGACCAATTTATGTTCATTGATCTACTTTATAAGCTAATGATCTAATGGTCTAAAGTTGCACGGTGATAATTTTGTGATTATTGATAATTCTCGTGGCAATTTTGTGATTATTGATAATTCTCGTGGCAATTTTGTGATTATGAATGTTCAGATTGTAAATATAATCCAAAGGTTGAGAATATTGATTTTACGGATCTCACGAAAAACATTTGGTCTCATATGATCTCAATTCCACACAAATATATGATACCAACTTATCATCATAAATTGTACATTTTGTTTTTTCTAATGGGGAAAACTAATGACACCTCTATCTTATGCTAATAGTACCCCTATAGTTAGGTAATCATTTTACTTTTTGTCATTTTTTTATTTTTTTTGTCCTTTTGTTATCTTTTTCCTTTTTATATTAATTTTTTAATTATCTTATAATAAATAGATACTATTACAAATATTATTTTTT
>NC_037539.1:2035068-2036402 GCF_001531365.2 Cynara cardunculus var. scolymus
AAATATTTTTATATAAAATATATAATATAAGGAATATTATATATATATATATATATACATATATAATTATAGATATGTATATTAATATGCAAAGTAATAATAATAAAATATATTATATTTTGATTGATTTTGACTTTTAATCATGGTTCAAGTTTCAAATAAATTTCACACCCTGTTAAGGGGTGCCATTAGCACTCTCCTTTCTAATTTGATTAAAAATTAATATTATATATATGTGTGTGTGTATATATATATATATATATATATATATATATATATATATATATATATATGGTTGAGTTCACGTGAAACAAGTTTGTTTTCGTGAGACACAATTTCGACAGCTACTCTACTTTAACAATTATATCATTAGTTATATTATTGAAATATTCAACATATTTAATAAATCCAACTCCGACACCTACTCTATTTTAACAATCATATCATTAATTATATTATTGAAACATTCAACATATTTAATAAATTATTGTTTTTCTCTCCTAAACACTTAATTCCAATGTCTCCTATTGATGAGAAAAATAAAACACTATTTCTCTCTCTTAAATATGTAGTTTTAATGATTTCTCTAAATTTAGAGATTTCTACCAGAGTGCTCATGAGTTGTGTTGGTCGGGTTGAAGACATTTAAACAACTTAATGCAATGTTTATGGTTTGAAAAATCTTAACCCAACCCAAACCAAACCAAACCAAAGTGCAACCCAACTCAACCTAAACCGTACGGGTTGGTCGGTTTAGTTGGATTGATCGGGTCGACACTTTGGTACATTAATATATTCTCTTAACCTTGAATATAAGGTTTTCTTTTCGTATAAAAAAAACAAAACGTCCCCTCCTACGTCTACACCTGCATTTTCATACCCTTCTACGCCTATGCCTACATTTTCATACCCCCTCCTATATGCAATCTTTCAACTATAAGATGACAAATCATTTTTTGCCGTGTGTTTTTTATTTTGTATTTCTACATACACATCCATTATTTTTTCCAATGCTTGATACATCAAATTTTTAATAATTGCAACACTGCATGTTAATGATAACCATTACATAAAAGTGGTATAACCAAAGAATACCCAAACGCTCACACTACGCACCATTGAACACGTTATCGACTTCAAGATGTACGTGTATGGATTGTCTCATATCAACATAGATTAAATGTAACCAAGAACATACATGTATTCATGGATATGTTGATTTAACATGAAAATATAACTAATTTTATACAAATAATATTCTTAATACTTAATTAATTAATAATAATATAAAGTTAATTAATTTATATAACCATAGTATAGATTAAAAATTAGAA
>NC_037539.1:2039837-2056732 GCF_001531365.2 Cynara cardunculus var. scolymus
AAAATTTGAGGGAACTGCTATTCATCCATTTTGAGGCTGAGGGAGACATGCTGGTGGTCAATTAAAACAGGTTTATATTTCTACAGTTTAATTTTGCTCATACATAATGGTTAAAATATTTATATTTAATGTGTTGTACTTGGTCATACAGTTTATTGTGTAAATAGTATTCGCATAGCATGGAACTGAATTATTTTTCCAATTATGATAGTTATTTGTTAATTAAACATGTTCTTTTCCTGAATATGTATTCCACATATAAGTTCTTGAGGAATGCTTGATTGACTGGTCCTCTAATACAAAGAAGATGAGCAAGAAGAACCCRCTTGTATACTTGGATGTGTCTGTGGATCGGGATCCTGTTTAAAGAATGGTTTTTGAGGTGTGTTTTGAGCCATGATATTTTAAAATTTTCTTTCATTTGTCTGCGCATGTATTTCTACTTMTGATTCATCTATCTTCTATTTATGATTGCTTTATGTCTTTTTCTTGCCACGAAGGGAGACATCTGCTGTAGATGGTTAGTATCACTGATTATAAAGGTCATGACCTCATTATGTTTATATGGTTTTGCAGCTCTTCTCAGATCCTGAATAATCTTAAATGTGTATTTATGTTTACTCAAGTACATTGGTTTCTACTTAGCTGATCCATATATAGTATAAAGGTTAAAAGTTTGGTTTATGCAGAGATGAAATGTGTGTGTGTGTTTAGATACAGCAGCTGTTTGTTTAGATATAGCAGTTGTTTGTTTAGATACAGCAGCAAGTCATTTTCATTTATGCATGTCTATTTTGCATTTAAAATCCTGGAGCAACACATTACAAACTGCAGTTTTAGCACTAGCCATATACCCTGCTGTATTATAACACCCCTGTACATGCTTGTTTAATGGCAATATATATGAATCAKCACACAATGAGCAGAAACTTTAGTAACTGCTACTTAAGGATATGTATGTATTAAGTGATCMTGTATTGTTGCTTTCACTGTTCTGTATTTGAAGATGCTTCTGGGACAATTACTTATTACGTGATACTAATTTTGTATTGGTAATTTCACACTTCGCAGATATCAGTCCATTGATTCAGCACATCTCATGGCTTATGGTTTATTTGGACACACTTCTAACAAGTTTGAGAATAGATCATTTGACATGTTCATTCCCCTGGTAAGCTTTATACTGTACTTACTTTCCACCTTTGTGTATTGAAGTAGTTATGACTTAAAATTTTGTGTATTTATGAATGGATGGATGACTAAACTTTAAAACCCTATTCAGGTTTTTTGGAAAGTAGGTGCAGGTGGTAGCATGCATTACATTGAAGTCCAAAACTGATATTTGACATATTGTAAGAGTCCATCTGCTTGCATTATTAAAACATGATATTGAGATGTTCGTTAATTAACTACRAGCAATGGTTGGCGAATGTAGTTGATCGATGTGGTATGCAAAAGCTTTGGAAGAGGATGATGGTTGGAAGTGCGACATTTTACGTGATCGTTGCTTGCAATTTGGCATTCAGAAGTGTTCATTAGTGCGAATGTTTTAGAATCTTGCAGSAATATATGATGRTGGTTGTTRCTTGTTAGTGAAGAAATTAAGGTGGGTAGAAACTGAAGATTTACAGGGAAGAGCTCTGAGTTCATAGTCATACTGTGAATATGATGATTTTTAGAATTTGTAGGTTAGATTTTATTGTTTAAAAGGGAATTTTTCAAGGTTACATTTGTTGCTAATATTTCTACTACATGTACTTGATATGATTGGTCTTAATCAATTACTATATAAATCACACATAGGATTTTGAAATCTCATTGGTATGGTTGGAATTTCACGGGATTTTGTAAGATTTATATATAATAATGTTTCAAAATATGTTTAAAACATTATATAATATGTAAAAACCAACTGTAACTTATATCATCGTTAAATCTTATCTTATAAAATCAGTGGAACTTCAAAATCGTTAAAATTCATGGCTCCCGCCGCATTGCGCGGGTACACAACTAGTTCTCTCTAATATCCATTGCATCGATTTAGGTCTTCGATGTCTGGCCATAGAATTTCATTTGACGTTGAACTTTATGAAACACACTGAAGTACTATTATCCCTTATTAAGTATCATGAAGAAAACATGTAATACATGCATCTATAGTCCCAAAAAAAAAAACAGATCAATGATAAATAAATACTGTTTTCATAAAAAGAATCTAACATTCCAATTTCTTATTTATATCTAAAAATTAAAGAGAAAGCAAACCGACAACGGGAAACCCTAACAGGAAGATGACGACAAGACAAGAAGAACCATAAAACGAGTACATTGTTAGTATGCAAATAAAAATATAAAGGTTGTGACGAACGGGTTTTAAAAGCTCAAACTTTTTGAACGAAAACCAAAAGAAAAAAGAGAGGGAAAGTCGTGAAGACGTAGGTTATATGACCGATTTTAGAAACAAAATGATATTTTGGAAAAAAAAATAAACTTTAAGCATATTTTTACAGGAATTATATGTTAAAACATATTTTTAAGAATTAAATTACGTTTTTCGTTCCTGTGATTTGTTAAAAATTGTGATTATCGTTTATATGGTTTAGAACTTGCGATTTTCGTCCTTATGGTTTGCAATTCATTACTATTTTCGTCCTTATGATTTACAATCTATTGTTATTTCGGTTCCTGTTATATACAACTCTTTGCTATTTCGGTTTTTGTACTTAAATAGTTAAATGTAGGAATTAATTTATAGACGAAAATAACAATAACGTACATATTATAGGAACAAAAATCATAACTTCTAAACCACAAGTAAAAAAATTAAAATTATTAACAAACCATAGGGACGAAAATCGTAATTTACTATATTTTTAACATACGAAACCTCCTAATTTACTCTATTTTCAACCATAAGAGTGGTGTCTGATTGGTTTACGGATGGTGATTTGCCCCGACCCGGTGGGGAACCCGGTTCACCCGACCCGAACGGGGACGGGGATTCCCCGCTAAAACGGGTCCCGGGGACGGGGATCCCTGGTAGACTCAAACGGGGGACAGAGGATGTTACTCAAACCGGGGCCAGGGCCGGGGATCCCCGGTAGAATCAAATTAAAACATACTTTTTACCGGGTTTTGACCGGGTTTATCGGGTTTTGACCGGGGATTGCTAGAATTTGACTGGGGACGGGATGATAATCCCCGTACCCGTCGGGGGCTGGGGGACGGTATTACAAACCAGGACTGGGGATTACAAAACCCGCCCCATCCCCACCTCGTTGCCATGCCTAGATTGGTTTGAACTTGGTTTCCAAAGTCAAAAGTGTCGGGAGATCCCAGGTTCAAATCCAAGAAGAAATAAGAACCCCCCCTCCCTTGGCCAGGAACGTTCAAATACGGTGACTCCGGACTACCCGTAAAGCAGATGGTCATTCTATTTTTTTTCTTGACGCAGATGGACCATCCTGGACTTGAACCAGAGATCATCGCACCTACGGTCCAACCAATAAGGAGAAAATCAATAGATTCCTTTTTGGGAGCGATTCATTATTTTCAAACGCAACATACAACTCTCTGTTATACTGCACTCATAAGATTAGTCGGTTCACTTAACGGATTATATATCCATGTTAAATAAAGAAAACTGAAATTTCCCAATAAAAAAAATACTACATTCTCTTTAACAAAAAGAAAACCAAATAAAATAGTCCAAAAAGTAAATTACATAGAAAAATAATCCAAATATAAAAAAAGATCACATCTTTTTCCATTAAGAAGATTACACCAAATACCTCCCCCCCTCTCTCTCCCTCTCTCTCCTCCATCTCTCTCTCTCTCTCTCTCTCTCTCTCTGCAATAACTGCAGTTTCTACTACTATTCCTAGTTGCCTACTGCTATCAGAGACAAAACCCCATTTGCTTTCTTTCTCTCTCTACATATAAATACATCTCTCTCATGCAAAAACTGCACTTTTTGCCCCCATCTCTCTCTCTCTCTACCATGGAAGAAGAAACAGATAACAACAACAAATGCACACCAAAAACAAAGAGTTTAACAGCAACAACAACAACACATAACCCTCAACACCAACACCAACACCACTATCATCACCTTCATTTCCATCCACACTATCTCTTCCAGCATCATTCCAACACAAATTTTGGGTTTTTCAATCAAAATCTCTACCACCCATCTTCTTCCCCTCCTCTTCTTCCTCTGCCTCCACCTCATTCAGCCATATCTCCTCTTCCTCTGCTTGGATTCAGACCAAAACCCCATTTGCACAAACCTCCATGGAAGCAAAATCATCACCATCATCATCCTCCACCTCTTGTTGCTGCTTCTGATCCCAACTTATCTGATGAAACAGGTCTGTTCATTTTCTTCACAAAATACCCTCTCTTTCGTTCTGTGTTATTTTACTTATATATATATATATATTATTTGATGGTTTTGCTAACTTTTAAGCACTTGTCTTCATATGTTTTTGGGTTTTTAATCGATGTCCCCAAATGGGTTCCATTTGTTTTTTTGTTATTTCAAACTCCGACAAAGGTTTCGATTGATTCCAAATTTTTGCTTCTTCTTGTTTTCAAGAACATAAAATCTTGATTTTTTCAAGCTGAGAATCTTTTGGTAAAAAAATAAATATTTAATTAATTTCGATTTCTTTTAATTACAGTAATCTTCTGTTAATCTTGATTTTTTTATTAAAATAACGAATTTTATCAACCAAATTCACTTTTTAACCGCTTTTCAAAAGCGTTTTTAGTCAAAATTTACGCAAAAAGTTGAACCCTAAAAGTTTGAATATTTGTGTGGATTTTCTGTTTCAGAAATTCAATTGAAAAAATGGTAAAAAAATAGATGGAATCCGCTGTTTTTGTTCAATTTTTTTTTGTTGTTTGTGAAGAATTTGGTATGAAAATGTGAAATAATCTCAAATGGGACCCATAATGTTCTTAATTTCTGCAATTAAAACAGCTTTAGAGATGATTCCAAGAGCAATTAACTCATCAATGGGAGCAAAAAGAGATGAATTTCAGCCGGTTAGGGATTTACCACCACCAGCGCCACCGTTGAAGGTGGCAAGACGGCCGGATTCCGGTGGCTCAGATGGAACAGTTATCTCACTTTTAGCCAATCATTTCCTCGTTAAATTCAACCCTTTACAGCAAATTTACCACTACGATGTTGAAATCTCTCCAAAACCTTCGAAAGACGTCGCTAGATTGATCAAGAATAAACTTGTAGAAGAAAATTCCGCCATTTTTTCCGGCGGAAATCCAAGCTTTGATGGCCGGAGAAATCTTTTTAGCCCAATTAAGTTTCAGAAAGATAGACTTGAACTCTACATTAACCTCCCACTTCCAATTCCCAACTCTCTGATTACTCCAAATTTAGAAGATAATACCGAAAAACTGAAGCTTTTTAGGGTAAGCATCAAGATTGTATCGAAACTCGATGGCGGAGAACTGAGTAAATACTTGAGAAACGACACCGATGAATCGATCCCGCTTCCGCAAGACTATCTTCAAGCATTAGATGTCGTTCTTCGCGAAAACCCGTTATCGGAATGCACTCCGTTAGGGCGGTCGCTTTACTCGACCTCCATGGGAGGAGCTAAAGATATAGGAGGAGGAGCAATTGGACTTAGAGGGTTTTTCCAAAGTCTTAGACCTACAAAACAAGGACTTGCCCTCAATGTCGACTTAACGGTCACCGCGTTTCACGAGAGCATTGGCGTAATCCCGTATTTACAGAAACGTCTTTCGTTTCTGAACGATCTTTCCGAGAGGAAAACACGAGGGTTGACAGGTGAAGAGAAGAAAGAGGTCGAAAAGGCGTTGAAGAACGTAAAAGTGTTTGTTTGTCACCGGGAGACCGTGCAACGATATAAAGTTCACAGCTTGACGGATGAATCTACGGAGAATCTTTGGTTTCGAGATCGAAACGGGAATAATTTGTGGGTTTTGAATTACTTCAAAGAACAGTATAACTACAAGATTCAGTACAGGAACTTGCCGTGTTTGCAGACTAGTCGAAGACGGCCATGTTATCTTCCGATGGAGCTTTGTGTGGTTTGCGAAGGCCAGAAGTTTCTCGGGAAACTTTCCGATGATCAAACCGCGAAAATACTCAAATTGGGTTGCCAAAAACCGCGAGAAAGGAAGGCGATCATCGACGGAGTCATGGCTGGACCCTTCGGTCCATCAAGGTAACCCTTCTCTTTCTTATTCTTATAAGAGGCCAACTATTTTTAGATGTTTTAAGATACTGCTTTATAAGACTTCAGTTTGTACGGCGGTTTTTAACAAACACTTACCCTGTAAGTGCTTACTGGTAAAACTAAACTCTATTATTTACTTACCGGGTAAGATTTTAGTCCACCAAAACGACATCGTATGCAACAATTTACCCGGTAAGCGCTTACCGTGGTAAGAGTCGTCGCCCTTACTTACCGGGTAAGACTCTTGGTCCTTGTCTCATTCTTACCGGGTAAGATTCTTCGTCCTTACCATATTCATCCAGTGGGGTAACATGACTTGGTAAGCACTTACCCGGATAAGCGTTTGGTAAACGGCCCCTTACTTAAGGATGTTGAAGTAAGTTGATACGACGCTTTTGAGCGTCCTAACAAGTTTTCAGGACAATTTCAAAATAAACACCTGTACACATTATGCACAATTGTTTGGTCTAAAAATCTGTTTGTTGGCAGCTTAATGAGCTTAATCGTACTTACAATTTAATGACCTTAATAGTAATTACAGCTTATTCGGTCAGCTATATAGAAAGTGGCTTATTCAGTAAGTTTCTAGGGGGAGCTTTATGAGAAAAGTCAAGTTTTTTCCGAACCTGTCACTCTCAATTAAAAAACACGAGCCTTCTATCTATGAAAAAAAACCCGGCAAACAAAAACCTTCCCATTCTATACAGATATCTTTATCCATACAGGACTTGACGAAAAAAACCAACCATCCTCTTTAAGTCTTTTAAATCCGTTTACTAGGGCATTTAGACATATATGATGATCTATAAATCGACTTTGTTGTAGTGATTCCTTATAGATTTTATCTAGTGTTCTGATGTTTTCTTCGGATTGCTGCAACAGCGCACACCAAGCCCGCGAATTCAATCTCCGTGTTTTGACGGAGATGACAAAGTTGAACGGCCGTGTTCTTCAGCCACCAAAGCTTAAGCTCGGAGATGGTGGTGAAGTGACGGATCTGATACCTTCACGCCATGATCGGCAATGGAACTTTTCCGGTAGCCAGGTTTTCGAAGGGAGCCGAATCGGGAGATGGGCTCTCGTTAGTTTTGGAGGAACCACCGCGCAGAAATCGATCATCCCGAAATTCATCGATCAATTAACTCAAAGATGTGAGCAATTAGGGATTTTTCTTAACAAGAACACAGTCATAAGGCCACAGTTTGAATCAATGCAAGTTCTTAACAATGTGAATCTTCTTGAATCAAAGCTCAAAAAGATCCAAAGATCTGCATCTAATAATCTGCAGCTTTTGATTTGTGTGATGGAAAAGAAACACAAAGGTTATGCAGATTTGAAGCGGATAAGCGAAACCAGCATCGGGGTTATGAGCCAGTGTTGTTTGTATCAAAATCTTGCGAGATTAAGCTCGCAGTTTCTCGCGAATTTGGCAATCAAGATCAATGCCAAGATCGGTGGGTGCACCGTGGCTCTGTACACGTCGTTGCCAGCTCAGATCCCGCGGCTTCTGACCCTCGATGAGCCGGTGATGTTTATGGGTGCGGATGTAACACACCCGCACCCACTTGACGATTTCAGCCCGTCGGTGGCGGCTGTGGTCGGGTCGGTGAACTGGCCGGCAGCTAACAAGTACGTTTCCAAAATGCGATCTCAGACTCACCGGCAAGAAATTATTCAAGACTTGAGTATAATGGTGGAAGAGATACTACATGATTTCGTCCGGGAGCTTTCGAAGCTGCCGAAACGAGTGATTTTCTTTCGGGATGGCGTGAGTGAGACGCAGTTTCATAAGGTGCTTCGTGACGAATTGCAAGCGATTCGGGATGCATTTTCGCGTTTCACCGGCTACAACCCGCCGATCACGTTTGCCGTGGTCCAGAAACGGCACCACACACGGCTGTTCCCTGCGGACCCGGTATCTGGTGCTGCCCGAAACCAGTTTTCCGACGAGAACGTGCCGCCAGGCACGGTGGTTGACTCGGTCATCACCCACCCGAAAGAATTCGATTTCTATCTATGCAGCCATTGGGGTGTAAAGGGTACAAGCCGGCCGACTCATTATCACGTTTTATGGGATGAGAATGGGTTCACTTCCGATGAACTCGAGAAACTGGTTTACAATCTTTGCTTCACTTTTGTAAGGTGCACCAAGCCTGTTTCATTGGTGCCACCATGTTATTATGCTCATTTGGCCGCTTATCGAGGCCGGCTGTACCTTGATCGGACCGGTGGTTCGTCGGGGCTCACGAGATGTGGCCCACCGAAAACCATCCCGCTCCCGAAAGTACGTGAGAGTGTTAAGAATCTTATGTTTTATTGTTGATATAGTTAACGATGCTCTATATAACGTTTTACCCTAAACAAACCTAGAATTTTTAACATCGTATCGATTTAAATTCGTTTTTTATCAAAACAAATCACAAGCCAGTGACGAGAAAGTGGGTTTCGTGGTTACAATCAATCGAATAATGTATATATATTGTACTCTTTGAATACTATATTTTGACCCTTTTTATGTCTTCGGTTTCACGAAATCAGTATTGGGATAATCCAAGAAACGATTACTGAGTATGAGTCATTACCCTCACTTATCAATACTTGTTATGTTCATCCGGGTAGATAATTAAACTAGTAAACACTTACCAGGTAACTGTACACAGATAATATATTATTTAATTTATATGTTTGAAGTTTAGATTGGAAAGAAATGGTGGTTTATATGTGTAATATAATAGAATAGGAGCACCATTACTTCCTGTTTATAATTTGGTCATGCATGCAGAAAAAGCAATGACAGTAAATATATATATATATAATATTTATTATTATAATAATAAAAATAATAATAATAATAATAAATAATTAAGAGGTAATAAATTGGTGTCAGTTCCGTTAAGTCCCAATCAGAGGCAGTAGAAAGGACCAAAGTTGTTCCTTTTGCTCTGTGGAAATGTCACATCAACTTTCCAGCCAAAATCCTATGCGGCTCTTCTTGTGCGTTATCTCATAGTCCGAAGAATCAAAAGGCTGTCCAGCCGTTGGACCACTAAAACCTGATGGAACACGATACCATTCCGTACTCTCTCAGCCATAAGATTCCTGCCTACCTAACTGGATCATGACGTCAAAAGTTATGTATTTTTGGGTCCTACCTTATGCATATGCTTACGTGTAAAATGTGGTTTCGCCCATAAACCGATAGTTAATTGTGTGACTTCCTGAAACCGGTCCCAAACCGGGTCGGGTTTAAATCGGTCTCCATCTTTGATTTCTCTTTAAGGAATATCTTAGAGCAAAAACATTTCAAAAATCTTCGTTACGGACGATTTCTTAAAGATATTTTAAGGTGTTGTTTGGCAGTTGTTGAATGATTTGTTGTTAAATGATTAAGTTGTCAGAATGATTAAAAGAGTTTACCTTATAACTCCTTCTGAATCATTTCAAATTGTTTCTTCTGATTTAGCAACTCTCTCTTCTCTTCATCTRAGYTGCTTTTGTCATTCTCCGAAGCTATGTCAAGCCACTTCCTCTTCTCAGTAAGCTCTTTTGCAATTACTGTATACTTCTTTGAAGTATTTCTTTTCTCTATAGCAAATTGCTTTTTTTCTTCGTCTAAAGCCTTTTGCTTTAAGTCAATGCTTTCAGACAGTTTATGTAGCTGGCTCTGATAGTCTTCGAAGATGTCTGTCTTTTCTTTAGCATTCTTTTCTCTTTCCAAAATGATAAGCTGCTCAAAATCCAAGATTTGCTTTAGAAGCATCTTGGCGTTTAGCTCRAGAGAGTTAATCTTCTTCTCGTAAGATTCTCGTTCAATTCCAAACTTTCTTTCAACTTCCATAATTCTCTTCTTTTCTATTTCCATCTCTTTTCTTTCATCACTTAAAATATTTTCAGTCTTTAAAACCTTTTCCTTTTCTAATCCCAATAATCTCTGAAACTCAGTCAGCTCATGCTCAGTCTTGTGGAACTTCTCAGTTAAATCCTTGATATCTGAATTGCTCCTTGGAGAGTTCCTCTCAGCAATTAGTTCAATTTGAACTTTTTGGAGTTTGTTGTGCAAATCTTTATAAGATTGATTCCTTGTTTTTCTTTCTTCGTCAAATTTTACTGTGATATTATCCAAGGATTTGTTAAGTTTATCTAACTCATATTTGGATTCATCCTTAACTTTTTCTATCTTTTCTTTATATTCTCGATGCAAAGTTTAATTACATCACATTAACATAATTCTGAACTTTAAAGTTCTTTTCCAGTTCAACATACTTTGCTCTCAATTCTTGATTCTCCTTCATAAGAATATCTGTCATTTTAAAAAATTGATTAGTTAAGGATCTATGCAGTGAAATCAGATAAAAGAAATATGAACAGTTAATCTCAAAAGGAACAGAAAAACACAAACACTGAAAAACTCACGCAAAAAACAAATATACAATGATCCAAAAGAAAATCTAAACACAAACAACCTAAGAAACCAAAAACAGTTCAAAAAACAATAATCCAAGTCCAAAAACCTGAGACTAAGTCCAAATCAAACAGATCCAAGCCCAAATACAATACAGAAGTTACAATTTTAAAAAAAATATCTATCTGCTCTAGAAAATCTATCCAAAAGTCACTTGAATGCTTCGCGAATCAGTTGCTTCACTTGGAGAAACGTAATACTGCACACAACTATATTTTCAAAACAATTTACTAAATCTGCAGCTGTATCAGTCTTGTTGCTGTTACAAAAATCTGTCCAATGTTGTTGCTGTGAAATCTCAAACACAAACACAAATGCTACTTACTCACAAACCTTTGTTTTAGACTTGTTGTGTGTGCACAGGACCTCTGCAATGCTGTTAAGAACCTGTGGAGCTTACCAACTGCTGTTTTAAACACCAACACAACACAACTGCTGTTTCTGTTTTAGCTTCAGCACTGTTTTAAATCTATATGCTGTCAAAACTGTTAAGACCTGCTTGTTGTTTAGCTATGTAACAGTTTCAAACCTGTTTTACCTCACCTACTGTCCAATCTGCCGAACTACTGCGGTCTGTTTTACCAATACAGAACAAAAAACAGATCCTGTGTATGCACACAGAACCTGTACACAACTATTTGTAGCTGTTGTTTAAAAACTACTGCTGTTTGTTGCTACTGTTACAAGACTGTGGAGCTGCTTGCTGCTTGCAGAAAATGAAACAGTTGCTGTTCTTATTGACAAAGCAAGACCACAATCAAGACCTGCTTAAACACTTCACACAGCTGCTTAAAACAAAAACATGTAAAAACAGTTTAAACCTGTTAAAAATCACTTACACATCTCTGCTTCAAACACCACAAACACAACAGAAACAGCAAACCATTGTCACAATGTTTAAACCTGTTACTGCACAAAAATTAAACATGTTGCTGCTTTGTGTATGCTGTTGTTGTCACTGTGTAGCTTCTGTCAAATTCAATATGCTGTCAAGATGGGTAGTTCATCATGCAGCTTGCATCTGTTAAACAGATCCTTACTACCAGCAGCTTGAAAACATGAAACCGCTTTCCACTCTGTATGCTTAAACCTGCTTAACCTGTGCAATTACCAACCAGCAACTGATCAAGTCTTAATACAAACTCAAAACAATTATAAATCCCTTAGAACTGTTAAAAGAAACTCATTTATGCCATTTGCATCTTGAATTGGTGCTGCTGCAAGGATTTCTTAAAGCACCAGTCAACAAATCATCAACTAAATGTCCACCCTTGAGCCCCTCATGTAGTTGCTTCAACAACATTGGCACAACCAAAATATACACATCAACAGTAAGAAGCTCAAAATCAATGTAATATATCTGTGTAGAATTCAGACAAGTTATAAACAGATTAAGCCTAGCTCCAATCGATTTATGTAAATTCGATGATAAAGCAATCGAACAATCTAAGCAATTTATACCAACAGATATCGAGCCACACGAGTGATATATGAACTTGAACTCCGACTAACTTGAACCTGTGCTTAATTTCCTAACCATCAAATCTAATTCAATCAAACCAGTCTTAATCAGTGTGCGGATAACTCTTCTCAAACAAGGTAAGTTTAACCAGTCAATATATTGAGCGATTTATCAATATGAATCAAGAAACAGAGAATAATTTAAAATCTGGATAATATGAATTAAGCGGATTAGAAGTCCGCTCAAAATACTTGGAAACCACTAAAAGATTTTTTTTTTTTGCTAAACAAGATTCACCTCTTAACTATCCAGAAGCTGTCTTTTAATTGAACTATTAAAAAGTAAACAAACAACCCCTAAACCTTTAAACTTGATTATTCTACATAATATTCTTTTTTTTATTGTTGCCAATTTAACGATGTTGTTGATCATATGCGATGATCGTGAGGTGAAAACCCAAGTGCATAAACAAGTTGTTGTCTTGCCGACTCGGGTTTTTTCCATCGACAGTATAAAGGTAACACATTGTGGCTTAGTAAGTATTACCAATAAGATTGTTTCACAAAGGGGTTCAATGGAAGCCCACACGTGGCAACCAATAGAAAGTCTTGCGGTAATTCTTTTGACAATTGATTGATCAACTATATATTCGATAAATGAAACAATTGAAATAGGACAATCAGTAATGTCCCAGTAGTCGTGCATGCAATTAAAGAACATGACTAGAATCATCTTCAAGTGTTTGAAGATATGAAGTTCCCATTTTTTATTTGTTTGCTAAAAGTGTGTTCAGTCAAGGACATTCTCCAGTGATGGAGGGAGAATACACAAATGCAGTACAATCGAACGAATTGCACAATAGTTCACCTTTCTATTAGCTTCATTGAATGTCGTTTCTCGATCATACCTGATTGAAGTGGGAATTGAGGGTGATCTTGATGTGATGTGATATATATATATATATATATATATATAGAGAGAGAGAGAGAGAGAGAGAGAGAGAGAGAGAGAAATATGTAATTACATGAATACATAAACAAGGTGAAAAGGTGAAAATCTATCTAAAAAATTGAGGTGTTGAAGGATCCAATATAACATACCTTTTTTTTAAATATGCTTGTCAATTGCCTCTAAATGTGTTTTATGTGTTTAATAAGGTAAATTTGTATTTTTATTATGCTCTATAGAGGATTTTAAGCAAAATCTTTAAGAAATTTAAGGGTTCCATAGGTTGTTATAGAGTTAGCAGCTGTATCCTCTCGTTCAGAGTTCGAATAACTCTGAACTCAAGGTCTTTAGACTTCGTCTTCATATTTGATATTAAGCACTCACTAGGTCTCCAGACTTATAAAGCTCTGAAGTCTTTTTTTTTTTTCAAGAGATCTGAAGAATGACTATTCAGACTTGTAAAACTCTGAAGTCTTCTTTTCAAGAGACCTGGAGAATGTATTTTCAGACTTGTAAAGCTTTAAGGTCTTCTTTTCCATAAATATGATAAATTGTTTTTCAAAGTATAGTTCAACCAGAGGTGCTCTGGTCATCCAGAGGAACTCTGGTCCTGGATGCTTGTGAACCAGATGTTTTGGTCTTTAGAAGCAGAGGCTTTGGTTGCTCTTTTAGTGAATCTTCCATCCTAGTGTCCAGAAACTATGGTCTTTAGAACTAGAGACTCTAATCCCCCAGAGATGGCTCTTAAGACTTAGTGTAAGACTCTAACCGGGTAAGATTCTTGGTCCTTGTTTCGCTCTTACCGGGTAAGATTCTTAGTCTTTGTCATATTCATCTGGTAAGGTGATGTGAGTTGATAAGGGTTTACCCAAGTAAACATTTGGTAAACGACCTCTAAGTAGACATGTATACAGGGATGACATGTGTTTTCAAAATAATTATATGATTTATTATTATTTTCAATTTAATAATAAGTTTTTAAGAAAATTACTCTTACTTAAAAAATATATAATAATTACTTTTACTTTGTAATTATCCAATTATTTAAAGTTTAACCAATGATTTTTTGAATAATCACCTTGATACTAAATTCAATAAAACTTTTATCAAACGATGGATTTTTTTTTCTATGTTGCCATTTTTACCTTTAGCAAACTTTTATTTTATACCAAAGGGCTTTTGACTTAGCGGTATCATAGTCTTTGGCCTTCTAGGAGGTCAGGAGTTCAAACCTCACCAAATATAAGAAGATGTGTAGGTTTATTTGTTGCATTTACCGTATATAAATCTTATATACTTCAAAAAAGGAAACTTTTATTTTATCTAATGTTTTATCTTATATATTTTTACAATTTGAGATAGTATAATACGGTATGAGTATATCCATATGTTTTATCTTATAATTGGTTACAGTTAATCGGCTAATTTTAACGTTATGATATTATATAATCAAATAAACGACGGTTTTTGTCTGTGTGATATGTTAAAATTTGTGATGTTTGTTTTTATGTTTTTGAAAATACGGTTTTATCCATGCAGTTTGCAATTTATTATTGTTTTCCTCTCTAAAATTAAACTTTGTTAGTAGTTTACGATTAAATATTAGAGACGAATAACAACCATAAATTGTATATCATAGGGACGATAAAAAAACAATGATTTGTAAACCAGAACGACGAAAAAACAGTCAACTTTAAACCATATGGACGAAAAAAGTATGAATTATAAACCACAAAGTCTAGAGATACACAAGGCTCGAGTTTATTCAAACATGGGTTCGGGCCTTTCAAGCCCGTTTTCAGTGGGCAAAATAGGCGGTAGCTTTTTCCAGACACGTGTTGGTTTTGGGGTTGAACAATGGCCTCATAGGGATTTTTCATGCCAAAACTTTTACAAATTGAGCAGTCTGATCAGGCTTTGAGGCCTGGCGTGTACCGCGTTTGAAGCTTACTGGGGCTTGGCTTTTTTTGGGCCGAACTTAGGGGTTGTTCGGTTCATTTTTTTATTAAGTCTTATATGGCTTAAATTGTCTATAGTGATAAAACTATCTTTATGATATTTGATAAGTCGTTCGATTGTTATACTAAATAAACCGTATGAATTATGAAAATTACTATTTTACCCTTTGTTTTTTCATTGAATATTCAGTTTCAATTCAACCACCAAACCTATCTATTTCTCCCCTTTAACCAAACCAACCGATTTCTCCTCTGATTTGAGAGGGTAATTTCATCAAATTGAGAGGGTTGTTTCATCACCACAAGAAAGGCAAAGGAGCAACGATAAAAAACTTAAATCAAAAACTGAATTCAAATCATAAATTAGAAACTTATATCAAACCCAAAATCACCAGCAAAAACCAATGGGCCCAAGGCTTGAACCAAAAGGAACAAAAATTGTTGGTCCAATTGCCACCGTAATCAAGCAAGAAAGATGAATGAGGGAGGGGTCACGAATACGATGTTGATGAGAGCAATCTCCATGTTTCTTCATTTTTGCAACGATGGAGACACAATGCAGATACAGAACATATTTGAGAGGGCTGATTTGTATAATAATCTTACTGATTTGAGAGGGTCGATTTGTGAGGGCAAGAAGAGGAACAGTGATAGATCTATAGAGGAGGAGGAAGATGCGTTTTTTTCCCAAGGGCAGTGAGGGAAAAGGGCCAGCTGAACATGAACAAGAGTCTTCCTCTTGCTGACCTAATAAACTATTAATTTCCAGATTAAGCCGTAACCGAACAACAACCTATAACTGAGCTAATATAATATATAGGTTATACAACTCATTAAACTACAACTGAACAGCCCATTAGGTCGGACCTACACCGGACTTCGAGCTTAACCTTCTTTACAAAGTCTTAACCATGTATAAACGAAAAACATAGTTTACTCTACATAACAATTTTAAACACACATAAAGTTTCATCGTTAAATAAAACTAAAATGATACTCACACAATATATGCAGTGAGATACATCTCGATTTTAATGTTTTATTTAATATTTGTCTCTATCATTTTATATGGTTTTGCAAAAAAGATAATATTTTTATTTTGGAATAAAACATAAATTTGAAAAAAAAAATGTTGATATTAATATTAAGTTAACTATTTAAAAGCTATATTTTTTATGTAATTTCTTTAATTCATTTTTTTTTATAATTTAATTTAAGTTTAATAATAAAGTAATTTATTTTTGGTTTACTAATATAATTTTTTTACAAAAATAATAATTAAGTATTATATTAGAAGTCAATTAGTATCCTAATTATTTTAGATTTTTTATATTTAAAATTAGATGTTTATATTGTATTTAATTATGTTTATCTACAAATAGTTACACAAATTCAATTATGAAACTTTAATAAGTTGTACTATGCACGATCTACTTGTAATTTTGAATTTTAAGAAATATACATCAATAAACAATATTTTATACATAAAAATGATTTTTAAGAGTTTTTGTAAAATATTCTATAATATTAGAAAGGTACTTGCGTGATGCAGCGATATGTATCTTGATTTTAATGTTTCATTTCATTTTTTGTCTCCATCGATTTTATAATACGGTTTTATATGTTCTAATAAAATATAAATTTAATAATATCATAAAACTTTGAAAAAAAATATCGTATCAAATTAACTATTTAAAAGTTATATTTTTTGTGTAATTCTTTTAGTTTAATGTCTTTTATTATAACTTAATTTAGGTTTGATTAAAAAGTAACTTATTTTTGGTTTAATAATATAATTTTTTATAAATATAATATTTAGGTATTTTGTTAGAATG
>NC_037539.1:2057256-2076029 GCF_001531365.2 Cynara cardunculus var. scolymus
TTTAGATTTTATATATTTAAAATGGATGTTTATCTTGTATTTAATTATGTTTATACGCAATTAGTTACATAAATTTAAAATGAAAATTTAATAAATTATACTTACGTAAAATTAATTATAATCAAAAATCTTAAATAATATACATCAATAAACAATACCATAAATATAGATACATGTATGAGTTTTATTTGACGAAGTAACCCAAATATTTTATGATCTATACGACCTTTCTCGGCCATTCTAGAAAACGTCAAATGTTTGAAAATAAATCCTTTAACCGCCACCGATCCGAAACCGGAAAAGTCAGTCTAATCAAATCATTCTCTCCATCGTCTCCGCCGCGCTCATTTCATCCGTACTCCGGTCGACGCCAACACCAACACCGTCGCCGTATCTTCCGCCATGGCGATGACACCGGCGCACACTCTAAACCTCTGTGGCGTTCTATCGGAGTCAAAGCGAATCGTCAACGCTCACTCCCGCCACTTCCTTGCTTTATCCCTCCTCTTCCTCCTCCCTCTATCTTGCTCTATCGTCATCTTCCCCACCGCCTGCCTCCCCCAAACCCGACCCGACGTCGTTTTCAGCGCCGGCGATTATACTCTAAAGTCGCCACGAACCCTAATTTTTCCTATCGTCTACACTTTCGTGGTCTACCTTCTCTCCATCTGTGCCCTAGCCACAATTACCCACAGCACATACCACGGTTTCTATGGCAGACCGGTGAAGTTTCTCCCTGCTATCAAATCCATAATCTTCTCTTTCTTCCCTCTCGTTTCGACCGCAATTGCAGCTAAGTTTTTCATTTTTCTGATATCTCTGAGTTTTCTAATGTTTGTTGTGGTAATTATCAAGTTAGCCCAAAACCTAGGGTTTGTAATCGACTATAACTCGAGTTATTTCTTCTGGTTTTGTGCATTTCTCGGTGTCGCTTTGAGTTTGATAATGGTTTATTTCCAAGTGAATTGGGGATTAGCTTCTGTTGTTGCTGTTACCGAATCGAAATGGGGGTTTGAGCCCTTGTGGAGAAGTTCGTATTTAGTTAACGGGATGAGATCTGTTTCGTTATCATTGATTTTGGTTTTTGGAGTTCAGATTGGGTTTTGGGTGTGGATGGCCTCCAATAGTTTGTTGGATTTTGGCACCATTGATGAATGGAGAAGCTGGGATTTCGTCTCGCAGACGATTATAACGTCGGGGTTCTTGAGCATTTTGACATTCTTATTGCTTCATTATACTGCAGCTAATACTGTGTTGTATATGTACTGTAAGGCTTTACATGGAGAATTGGCTATCGAGATTGCCGAAGAGTTTGCTCGTGAGTACGTTAGTCTGCCTTTCGATGATGCAAAGGTTCCTCATGTTGTTACCGTTGTCTCAGCTTGATGATTGAGCTAAAGTTGGTTCTTTTCTCACTGCTGATTACAGGTTTCTTGTTTACTTTTTCTGTAATATATTCGATTTCTTGTGCTTTTTGTGTATAAAAATCTGTCATCATTTTATAGTTGATATGATAATTTGTGTTCTTTAAGTAGATTGTAAATGAATAATGCAAATCGTTCGCTTTTTAAGGAAATGATCTTCTTGCATAATGGGGTGTAGGATAGGTTATAAAAGATTCAACTTTCAAGTACTATTCCTAAATCAAAGTAAACAGTTAGTAGGAAAACTGATGATCAAATGGAGACTTGTTATTAGAACTCGATTTGGACTGCTTTTTAGAGTTGAACCGAGGCTTGATGCCATTAGAGTTGTTAAGTTATAGATTTCCACAGGCTTGTAACATGAGGTAGGAATATCGTGAAATGGAATGCCATGCGACTGTAAGGCTGCGTTTGGTACATGGGACGGGACATGACAGAACGAGACAATCCACTGTCCCACGTTTGGCGCAGCATGGGACAGAATAAGAACTCATTGTCCCACGTTTGGCGCGACATGGGACAAAGACAAACAAGGTGGGACAACTTGGGACAAAAGAGGTTTTCTCTTGTTCCACCAAAATAGGTGGAACAAGGTGGGACAAAAATGAGTAAGAAACTAAAATATTACTAATCTACCTTAGTTTGATATATAATCTTAATATGGTATTTATTTTGATGGTCATCACCGCTAGTTTCGGCGATTGCCGCCACTACCGGCGGTCACTGACGGCCACTTCTTCTTCCACTACATCTTCCACCGCCTCTACAACCACCGTCCACCAAGTCCATTGCCACCTTTACCATAGTCGACCACCATCCATTGCCACCAGCCCACCACCACTACCACCGTTCGCCACCTTCAACTCCTCCTCTACTACAACAACCTCCTCCACTACCATCGGCCACCACCATTCATTGCCACCTCACCTCCACTATAACCACCACCACCACTATCTTCACTATATCAACTACAACTACCTCCTCTACTATTGTCAACCGCCACCACCACCACAATCTACCATCCTCATGTCTTCTATAATCACCGTTGTCTACCAAGCACCACTGCCTCTACCTCCATAACCACTGACGGCTACTAACCACCACCGCCCGTTGCCACTACTACTGTCGGCCACCTCCACCATAACCAAAACCACTTCCACCACCACCACCACCACCACCACCACCACTACAATCAATTATATCAAATTGTTCATTCAAATTTGGTACAAATATGAAAATTATGTACAAATATTTATTCTTTAATTATTTACTTTATTTGTGTTAATTATAACTATTATATAATATTTAAAATCATCAAATAACTTTTGGGGTGGCTTGTCTAGTTCTGTCCCGTCCAGTTCTAGTCGTACCAAACACCAGACATTATCCTATTATGTTCAGTCCTACCCTCTTGTCCTGTCTTGTCCTGTCCAGTTTTGTCCCGTCTAATTATGTCTGCGTACCAAACGCTACTTAAGAGAAAATGCTCATGTTGATTCTTATAGAAGAACAATAGTGCCCTTTGTAATTCAAGTTATATGCATTCCTTCTGCTTAGAGATGCAGAAGGCCTGGGTTTTTACGCTAGGGCCGGGCTTTGGGGGGTTGTAAAGGGCCCAATTTGGGTCCAAAATTTTGGCCCGGACCAGCCCCCATAATTTTGGTCCTGATCAGGTTTTGAGGCCTGTCCTGGACCGGGCTTTTTCAATAGGAGGGGGCTCTCGGGCTAGACTTGGGCTGCCCTCCGGGCTTGGCCTTCTTTGTGCATCTTTACATAGCGCCTTATTGCTTATTCTCGAATTTGGGAAGTAAAGAAAAGAAAAGAATGGAAAAGAAAGGAATAAAATAATTTTTTTATTTATGTTCTTGAAAGAGAAGGAAAAGAAAGGAAAAGAAAAGAAAAAATAGTTTTTCATGTTCTTGAACATGAGAGAAAGGAAACCTGTCTTTTTTTACAAATATACCTTTTAAAAATATGTTTTTTTATTATGGAAGGTTGGGTAGTTTTGTAATTTTAATAATTTCTATAAAGGGTTCTAATTTGTTTCCTTTCCTTCCCTTCCCTCCCCTCCCATGTCTAGAAGGAAAGTTTTAGGAGGAAACTTATGATTTCTTTCTTTCCGATTCCTTTTGTTTCTCTTCTAAAAATATTTTGGGAACACCGAGTTTTTTTTTTTACTTTCTTCCACTTCCCCTCCCTTTCCTTTCCTTTTTTTTTTTCTTTTTTTGTAAAAAAGGCTTCGAGAACACAGTGTAAAGGTGCATTTGGACTTAACGAAAGAAGTAACCCTTAAGTGTTGCGGAAGATTGGGATGGGAACAAAATGGAATGTATCGGAATTTTAGCAAGTACAACCATCAAACTAGAGACTAAAATAAGGCTCAACAAAAGAGAGAGTATCATAGTGCGTTGTCGTTTCTTGAAATGGAACTTTCATGTCAGAGCAAGAACTAGCATGAAAGTCTATCAATTACAACTAGGGTTGTTCATATTTGTACTCAGAGTGGATGGAACGTGCTATAGTATTTTAGGGGTTCAATTTGATGTGAGTAGTTTAATAATTTATTAAGGTTGTCTTGTTTCTTGATTTTCGTTCGAGACGACAAGTTTTTGTTTTGTCGAGTCGTATGCTGATATACACCAAGCTTGACTATGGTGTTTATTATTTTTAAAATATTTCAGCTTTAGTTTAAGATAGTCATCTCATAGTATGACACATTTCCCGTGCCTCTATAATTACTGCCAATTTTTGACCATCCAAGATGCATGAATTCTAAATACTGACGGTGGCTTGGGGAGGTGCCTCTGTGAGATGAAGTGTGAGCCAAGGAGTCTAGGGGTGTTTGGTTCAGGAATAGAATTTGTCAAAAAGATTTAACTTTAAAGGAATTAGAATGGAATTTGATCGTACGTTTGGTTGGAATGAATTGATAGGAAATGTATTAAATGATTTGGAATCTGCTTGTTCGGTTGATAGAATGTAGCTTAGGAATTGGAATGAACAAACGATAAATTACCAAAATACCCCTTTTATAATGGTGGTAGTCGGTTGTGGTTCAAAACGGTGGTTCCGATGGAGATCATGTGGGTCTAGGTAAATCGAGTAGGAAACTGGGGATACTTTTTTTTTTTTTTTTTTTGAGAAAATGAGATGGAGTGGAATTGAATTCCTTATCAGTTGTGATGGAATGATCAAATCTATGAAATATGACGAGTGTGGAATTCAATTCCCTTGTATAGGTAACCAAATGTGTGAATGAAATTTGATCATCCAATTCCGTTGGAATTATGTGAATCAAACGCCCTTTAAAAGGTTTTTGAATGCGAGCTTGGATGTCACCTTTGATGAGATTAGGTTCTTTAGGTAGATCAAATATTGAATGGTTGGTTACAAAGACTCCAGGAGGTTTGACAAAATGCTTTTGAATGATATGGATTTTATGAAATGATTTAGAATATTTGGTGTGTTTGGATCCTAAGATTTGGAACTGAATTGGGTCTTTGGTTTGATTGATTAAATGGTTTTAAGGGATTTAGATTTCGTTGAGGGATCTGGATTTGGAAGGATCTTTTGATGTGTTTCTTTGTACGATATGGAATGGAATGGACTCCATTCTTTATAAATAATTCATAAAAACAAATTTTAAAGATAATTAAATTATATTTTTATTAATTGATTATTACAAAATATATGTTTTTACATTTTTAAATATTATTACATCCAAATCTTACAAAATCCCGTTAAATATCAAACACCATTGTGTCCTATGTGTTTTGGATTTCAAATCCAGAAAATATTTTAAATCAAACATGAAATTGACATGGATGTCAATTTTAAATCTCTTAATCTAAAATCTTACAAACTAAACAAATTTCAGGGGTCGTTTGGTTTGTAGGATTATTTTGTAGGGATTTAGATTTTATGGAGATTTGGATTGGAATGGATCTGAAATCATTTATGTGTTTGGTTTGTAAGATTTGAAATAAAATTGGATTCTATTAATTATAAATAATTTATAAAAAATACATTTTTATTAATCAATTATTACAAAATAAATGTTTTTAACATTTTAAAACCTTATTGCATACAATTCTACGAAATCTTGTGAAATCTCGAGCATTCCTTAAAGATTCAAAATCCTATGTTTGTAGGATTTCAATTAAATCATAAGATTTCAAATCCGAACAATTTAACATACCAAATATGGAATTAACATAGATTTGAAATACAAATTTTCTCAAATCTTAACAAACCATAAGGACTAAAAACGTAATTTACTCACAAAGAAAGTAGCAAAGCCGCGTTTGTTGGTGGTTGGAGGGGGAATTCTACAAGCATTGGTGCTTCTCCATAACAACCCACCACACACACGTCTTTTAGTAGGAACAAAAATACTACTAATAATTGTAGTAGTTGTTTCTTTGTAAATTCAATATTTATGAATATATAAAAATGTATTAAAAAAATGAAAGATTACGTGAGAATAAGAGTTAAGGTGAGAAGTATAATAAATGATTTGCACCATCGATCATTTTTAATCTCAAACCAACTCATGAATTGAGCTTTAGAATTGATCTGGTGTATCTCATTAGTGTTGATCTAATGTTTTTTTTTATTTAAAATTGATTCAAGTGTGGAGATTCATTCTTACTATTTAACCGAAACTCAACCCTGCAATAAAATATGTTAAATAATAACTTTATTTTTTGATAAATTCTTAATTAATCCTTTTGTCCCTCGTTCAAAAAGATTATTTGATTATTTTGTGGTACCCGTAGATGTGAGGACAAAGACTGGACTTAGTGAGGTGAGGTAGCTTAGGATGATGAAACCGTACCTTCTAACTTTCGGACTTTCTTGCTGGCTTGACTTCTTGACTTAGAGCTTTCACGTGGCAATCGTTGATGGAAAAMAGAGTGATAAAAATCTAAAATAAAGAGGTGGTTGACAGAGGTAGATCGGCATCTGTCTCGCCTGCTGGAAAGCTTGACTTGGCCATTGAAATTAGCAGCAACAAATCAACTTGTGTTCACCTCGACTTTCTTTCTTGGATTCTAAAAACAACAGTAAGAAGATATGTAGTGATTTTAAGAACACTCAACTTAATGAACTTAATGACCTATGAAGAGTTTTGAAGGCTTTTTTACTTGTCGATTGAACTGATAATAAAGATAAAAAGTAACAGATTGGAATTTAAATTTATAACTAATTGGGTAAATTTTAAAATCTATTTTGCTTCTTGTACCTCAATAATATTTTATTAAGTTTATTTTTGTTTAGAAAAGAACAAATTGTAAGAAAAAGAAAGATACTTTAACTTGATTCTTATTTTGGATAACGTACTTTCAAAACTTTCATTTTGATACCTAAGATGTAGAGTTTAAACATTTAAGTAATCAGGTAACAGGTTGAAACATTAACCGGTTATCATGCTCATTGTGGTGAGTGATGTGGTATTCCGCTTAGTATTATTTGCTGACGTGGTTAGTGACATGAATTTTTTTTAATCTAAAATTAGTCTTCAACCGGTTACTTAAATGTTTAAAACTTTACATTTTAGATACCAAAATAAAAGTTTAAAAGTACATTATCCAAAATAAAAATCAAGTTAAAATACGTTATTTTTTCATACAATTTATTCTTTAAAAAACAATTATAATAATCATATATCTTTTGAGATATTGCATTTATTTAATTGTTTACTTAGACCCAAAAATCCAGGGATATCTAGTAAACATAATAATTAATTAAAATTGTTCATTATATAATGGTTTTGAAAAAGTAAAACAATTATTAAAAAAATATTTATTTATTTTAATAGTAGAAAAATATAATTTTATTATATAAAATAGTTTAGCATGAAACCCACTATCCCCAAAAATGTGTTAAGGATATTTTTGTCATTTGGCACAAATGGACATGCTTGTTCCTTGTTTGGTATGCCCCTCACCCACCCCCCATCTACTTTTTTATTTTAATTATATTATTATTTTTTAATTGTTGAAAATAAATATAATTGTTGATGGTGTCTAATTTATTTTGTGAAACATATCATAAAATCTCAACTACAATTTCATATGTTTTGATGTGTTGTCATTTTAATTGTATCTTAAAATATGTACATGTAATATTTTAAATATCTATTACATAAAAAATGGCATCTCTTAAATCATTCTTTGTTTTATAAGAGGATTATCATTTATTAATATGTTCTTTTTTCATCTTTGGCGTATAATTTAGTTGATAAAAAGATGAGGCGACTTTATCGAAATACAAGACATGTCTGGTTTGACCCCCGAGGTCTAAGGATGGTGATGTGCCTCGATCAAGTGAGGAACCTGGCTCATCCGACCCGAACGGGGACGGGATTTCCTACTAAAACAGGTCCCAGGGACGGGGATCTCCGTTAGACTCAAACTAGCATATATTTTTCATAGAGTTTGACCGGGGTTTTACTGAGGTTTGATCGGGGAAGGGATGTTAATCCTCATACCCACCGAGAACCGGGGCTGGGAGCTATTACTAAAAACCGGGGCCGGTGATTACAAAACCCGGCCCATCCCCTGCTAGCTTCAGCTGTTGATTGAGCCAAAAAAATGTCATCCTTTAAGGTGGGTTATAAACGGAGCCAGTTATAATTATCGATAATCAACGATTTTCTCAAATACGTTTTTTCTTCTAATTTTTAACTATTTATTAAATATTTGATATACTTGTTTATGGGAAAAAAAAAACAATATTGATTGTATGAGTGGTGGAATACAAATATTTATAAAAATATATATTTAAATAATAGAATAAAGTTATATAAAATGGAAAAAACAAGAAATACTTCAAGAAAGTGATTGCCTTTAATTATGGATTAAAATATGGGGTTGCGGCCTGCGGGCCTCCGAACCCTCTTCAAATACTCACTATTGGACCTTCCTGATTCATGCTTCAACTCTCTTTTAATTATATATATATATATATTGTTTTTTTTTAATAATAATTTATAAATTTAAAGGGATCATTTACTAAACGCTTATTTGGATAAGTGAACATCAAGTCACTTTATCTTACAAGATGAATATGACAAGGACAAAAAATCTTACCCAGTAAGAGGGAGACAAGGATCAAGAGTTTTACCCGACAACGGCAAGTGAGGGCGCCAACTCTTACCATGGTAAGCGCTTACTATGGGTGAGCAGCGGAACCGGGTACCCGGCTATGGAACCGGAACCGCCTTGGAACCGCCGGTTCCGGAACCGGAACCGATATGAGTGGTTCCGGTTCCTAAAATACGGAACCGATTGAGAATGGTTCCGGTTCCGGTTCTCAATTTTTTCGGAACCGTTACCCGCCGGATACCCGATATTTTTAAATAAAATAATAATTATTTTTTTTTAATACCAAATTTATATTAGGTTTACATCTTGAAAGCACAATCTTCATTCTTCATCGAAATTCTTCGTATAGAATGATTCGTATTTTTTAAAATTGTGTGTTCACTTGGATTCATAATATGTAATCGTTAAACTTTGAAAATTTACCATTATAGTATGTAATCGTTAAACTTTGAACATTTTCCATTAGTCTATTAGGTTTGTAATCGTTAAACAATATTTGTAACCATTATTATATATAATTTGTATTCTTGCTTATTTATTTAGTGTTTTGGCAACGTTTTATTTTTTATTTCTAAATAACAAAATTTTAATATTTTAGGAAGCGGATACCCGGAACCGGAACCGGTTCCCGGCGGTTCCGGTTCCGGTTCCAAAAATTTAAGAACCGCTCTAACCGTTTACGGTTCCGGTTCCAATATCTCAAGAACCGCCGGTTCCGGTTCCGGTTTCTGTCAAAAAGGGCGGGTACCCGCCTATGCTCACCCCTAGCGCTTACCGGGTAAATTATTGCATACGATACCGTTTTGGTGAACTAAAATCGTACCCGGTAAGTAAATGATAAGTGTTAAATTTTACCATTAAGCGCTTACCGGTAAAAATGTTAGTAAACAGCCCCTAACTAAATATAAACTTCCCTTAAAATGTTATGTTTTTCTGTAATTAAATACAAAACTTAATTTATATTTAATTTTATCAGTGTTTATTGTCAGTAAACAAAAGCCCTTAGGATATGTTTAGTACATTGAACGTGACAGAATAAAAAAAGAACAAATACTATTGTTCCACATTTTGCATGATTTTTATGTTCAACAGTCAGAAATAAAAGGAAACAACGTATTCCACCCTTCACCCCATTGAACAAAGTGGAACAAACCTATGTTTTACCAATATACCTTCAAAATAAAATTTAATTCTTTTATAGAATTTCAAATATGACACCATCTTTATATTTTATCCACTCTTTAAATTTTATTTATTGTATTTTATTCTCTTTAAACTTTCCCTTTACTGTTCTTAAAAAAACTTATACGTTTCCTATATTTTGGTTAATTTACGTAATCTATTAAATATTAACGACTAAAAATAATATAAAAAGGTATAAAATAAAAATTAGAAATCGATAAACTTCATATTTTGGTATCATTTTAATCGTATTAACGAAAACTTTATAATATTGTAGTTTATTTTATTAGAATTTAATACATTAATCCAAAGATATAAACAGCTCATTAGGAGTAAATTAGTCATTGTACCAATTGTATCTTACCAAATGCTGAACAACTATCATCCCCAGTCATGTCTGGATACCTAACGCACTTTTATAGTCATAGTTGTTCACTTACAATGACTTCAGATCATTCATGATTATTAATAATAAATTACATTCATACCCCCTACTATAAAGATAGATATATGTAAATACAAATATTAATAGCAACCCTTTTATTAATACATAAACTGTCCCAAATATCTATAATTACTTTTTAAAAAAAGATATTAAAAAAATATATTGCAATTTTAATTTGACATTTAAATATGAAGTTGTGATTTTGGTGGAAATTCCACCACCAAACCCTTTTTTATTTAAGAATTTGTGTTGTTAGGGTGATGTATAATTTTCTATAAACATGAATGTGGACAAAAGAATATGATTCAAATGATTGGTTCTCTTTTTTTTGATTGTGGGATTGTTGTAGTTGCTACATGTCTCTTTCAATCTCTCTTATTTTATATGTGCTTTTTGATTAAGACCCTTTTAACACCCTTTTTTTTCTTCTTGCAAACTTACCATTTGTTTTCTTGTTCTTTTAAAACTTTAAAATCCAAGTCATTTGAAAACATACAAAAGTTAAAAGACAATCGGGTCACGAAATCCAATGTGGGCGAATCGTTGTTTAGTTATACGGTCGAATTACGTTGTCATGTTGTGAGATCCTCTTGGTTAGTAGTATAATAAGCTTACTGGACTCATAGCTTACCGTGAGCGGAAGTGTGGATAAATGGACAAAATCTGGTACGGTTGAGCGGAGATGTTAGACATATAATCTTGATATTGAGTTTGAGGTCTTCGAGGCTTTAGTTTGGTGGTTCTGTTAAACGAGTGTGAGGTTTGATTCCAACGTACCACCCACCTACCCTCGTGACACATAATTTATCTCTGTCATGGTGATTTTGATCAGTAGTTGGAGGATGCTCCAAATTATGACGATAACATACCTTTTTCACAGAATTGTAAGTTTAAGACGGGTTTTTACAGTTTTCTTTTTTCAGGTCATTGGATGAAGCAATGAAAAATTTGTTGTTGCTTAAAGACGTCGAAACAGTTATTCTCTTCCAATCTTTAAAACATGAAAAGGGTAACCTAGGAACTCGAAATATAAAGGTTTTTATGTAGAATCTTGAAGAACATTGGAATGATAAGAGCATCTATCGTAGGAGGTTTTTTTTTTTTTCATTAATCTGAATATCTAACCCGCTATGCGAGTCGACTAAGCCCAGGATGACCACCTGTTTTGCGAGTAGCCCGGAGTCACCGTATTTGAACCTCCGTGGCCAAAAGAGGATTTTTGTTTCTCCTTGGATTTTAACCTGAGACCTCCAAGACTTTTGATCTTTAGAGTTCAAACTCAAACCAATCAAACACCACCCTTATGATTTTTATGGAATAAGGAAATGGTGATTCTAAATATACCCCCTTCTACTTACCAAATACAACTCAACATAATTTATCATTACACATCAATATCAACGCTCTTTCTTTTTTAATTTTAATGTATCATTTAACCTACTTTTGACCCAAAATGTGAATATAACTACACAAGACTGCGTCCATTCTTAGGTGGGGAGACAAAATCTTAATTAAACCCAATTCCAAATTTGACAACAAATAATTCCAATAAAAACACTAACCACCTCTCTGTTAGCACTTTAATAGCTCACAACTTATTCGGCCAGCTATAATGACTGTTTGATAGTGACTTAATGATATAGAAAGTAATTAACTTATTCAGTAAGTTTCTAGAGGAGAATTTTACGCAGAAAATCAAGTTTTTTTCCAAACCTGCTCAAGCTAACTAAAAAACACGCTCCTTATCTATGAAAAAACCCTAAAAGACCCTTCCTAATATGTACAAACAAATTAATCCACAGAGTCAGCTTTATCCATATAGGACTTAATGAAATAACATCCAATCAATCCCTAAATCTTACACCAAATTTGTAAAAATAGACCATTTCCTAGAGATGAAAATGGTGGTTGACACAGAAGACCAAAAATATCATGTGGGGTATGGTGCTTAATTGTTTATAGTTATAGCTAAAGAACACTAGTTCTTATTTGATATTTTTGTATGCAGGTGGCTGTATGGTTTCTGGACAAGATGAGTTGTCTGAACCAGTTTAGTAGGTCAAGTTTCCTAGAGATTTTGACCATATAAGAACCTTCCATCTCTTCATTTTCATCTCAGTTTTCATGTTGTTTGCATACAAATTATATCGGATTTTCGGTTTCGTGATCTGGAAATCTACAAAACACCCGTTCGAAACAAGAATTGTATCGTTCTTGAGGTATTTAACTCGAGTAATTTGAGTCTTCACTTATTGTTTTCGGTTCATGTGATCGTCTTGCGTGGATCCAGGGCTAACTCTTTTGTGAAATTACGTTTATAGTCGTCGTGGATCATGGGTGGATGTGTTTCTAGGCCGTACAAGAAATCTAGATCGCGTAAATTCTTTTTCTGTTCAGGAAGATGGCAAAGAAGGGTTTCCTCTTCTGCCCCTGTTAGGCCTGTGGAACAGCTTACAGATGGTATTGTTGGTGAGTTTTCTTGAGGGACTTTCGAAGGGGTAGATTAGTAATTTTGCATTACATCGATCTCGGGTTGATGCTAACTATACATATATATATCTTTCTTCTAGCACCAATTTGTCAAGAGGAGACGTGGTTCGATTCCATGAGTATCTTAGGATCCGACTCGGATGACGACTTTAGCAGTGTCTACGGAGGTAATGAACGCTTTCGACTTCTCATGATCAATATATGCGGTCAGAATTTAGACTTTTACTGTAATAAAATCGGTTTTATAGGACGTCATATAACTGATTTGTATATTACAAATTATGCCAAAGGGTGTTACAATAGGATTTTGGAACGTATTTTGGTCAATTTCCTCCAAATTTATTGTAGTGTTTTTGGAACTTGGATATGATCTAAAACTTGATCGTTTGTCGTTGTTTCTAGATTCCTTATCGTTAGGAAATGCGAGCGATCAGTGCCCAGATAGCACAACGATTCAGTACGAGAATGCACCGCACTTTTCTGACGGCAAATCTGGTTACAACAACGGACTACACGAAGCTCATCTCATATCGGATGGGACTGAAAATGAGAAGTTTTTCATCAGAAACGGATACAAGGACTCAAAGGGGTCCTCGTTTTTTAATAAAAGTACTCTAGATAACGATCTTTCTTGCTTAACGACTGTTATAGTGCTTTCTATGAACCAGAAACCATCAGACGGAGATGAAAAAACCGAAATTTGTAAGTAAAACTAGTCTTAATTTCCTGATTCGGCTTAATGCAATACAACATTTGAAATAAAGTGTCCTACCGAACATTTTTTGAGGAGTAACTTATAAACGCATCCTTTATAAGACACTTTTATTTTAAAAATGTCTTAAAAAACTTGTTTGGACGTCCAAAAATTTCAATATCAACTTATTGTAACACTTTTAGATATGATGTACAACTGTGTGGTCCTATAAGACAGTCCTGCATGTATAAAGCTGTCTGTTTGGATTAATTTTTTGTCAGTATGGATTGGGAAAGGTTTTGTTTGTGGAAGAACTTTTTCGTAGATGGAAGGATCGTATTTTTTAACTGAAAGGGGCAGGTTTGAAAAAAAAAAACTTGGCATTCCGCATAAAGCTCCCCTTAGAAGCTTACCGAATAAGTCATTTTCTATATCATTACACCACTACTAAATGGTGTGCGACCGAATAAGCTGTGAGTCTCATTAAGCTGCAAACAGTAGACATATTTGGCATCCTATAAGCCGATTTTATTGTAATGAATCTAGATTACTTATCCTACATCTTGCATTGCTAATTTGACGAACATATTTCTAGGCGAGTCGAAGAGATTATTGTTTCGACCCAGAGCGGGACTTCTGATTCCTAGATCAATGAACGATAAGCCAACTCCAGGAAGCTGGTCGATTGTTTCACCTTCGGTTTTTAAGCTTCGGGGAGTTAATTTTTTCAGGCATGTTTAATCTGGTATCGTTTTTATTGGCAAGTTTTTGGTTTCTGGAACAAACTAGAACTAAACTAGAAACCAATTCTGCAGAGATAAGCGGAAATACCCGGCTCCAGATTATAGTCCTTATACTCCAATCGGTATCGATCTGTTTGTTTGTCCTAGAAAGATCGATCATATTGCTCAGCACGTTGAACTTCCTTGCGTCGATATGCATAAAAAAGTACCTTCGTTGCTGATCGTGAACGTACAGGTATTATAGTTCGTTTATTCTACCAAACTGATCGGTTTGTTTTCATTGTTTCATACGTTAAACCAAGCTGAATCAAACCGGATTAACTTCGGCTTGGTTCGGTTCGGAAAAATTGGAATTAAGTATACTACAACAAAATCGGCTTTATTAGATGCCAAATATGTCTAACTCTAAGTACGTAAATGTGTTACAATAACTTGACATGATGCTTTTGTAAATCCTAACAAGTTTTTTAGGACATTTTTGAAATACATCATCTTATTAGTTATTTTATAACAGATGCCAACATATCCTGCTTCGTTATTTCTTGGCGATACCGATGGCCAAGGCATCAGTCTAGTTTTGTATTTCAAAGTATCCGAAAGCTTTGATAAAGAAATATCTGCTCGTTTTCGCGAAAGCATTCAGGTAACGTAGACACGAGTTTGAGATCGATCTACTAGCACTCTAGAAATGGCGCCAGATCGAGTTTTATGGTCGTTTTCTATTATTAATCATTCTAAATTGTATATCTAACAGAGACTAGTGATGGATGAGATGGAAGTGATGAAGGGTTTTGCAAAAGAATCTACGGTTCCTTATCGAGAAAGATTGAAGCTAATGGCGGGTGTAGTTAACCCCGAGGATCTTCAGTTGAGTTCCGCAGAAAGAAAGCTTCTAAACGCTTATAACGACAAACCGGTGCTTTCGCGCCCTCAACACGCTTTCTATCGGGTCGGTATATGACTATCGTTCACGTGTTTTAATCTCGTTTGTTGGAGTCTCACATCTGCTGACCATCCAGAATGGTGCTTCTTGTTGAGCTTTTTAGAAACCTTATTAGCTACATGAGATTGTGAAAAGAAAAACCTCTTTTTCCTAGTTTTTCATGTGGGTCCCACATTGACTCGATTTTAACATTTTCTTCTCAATATATGTTGGAATCCTGTTCTTTTATCGAATGCTCTTTTGGATAGTAATCTAATGGGGTTCTATATATTATTACATGATATCAGTGTCAAAATCTGCCACGGGGGATGTTGTAGCCCCACCTCAACTGCTCTTTTGGAGAGTAATCCAATGAGATTTCACATATTCCCACATCATTCTTTCCTTTTCGATTCAGAATACGAATTGAACTTGTGGCTACCTTCTATGCAGGGACATAACTACTTCGAGATAGATCTAGACATACACCGATTCAGCTACATTTCGAGGAAAGCACTCGATGCTTTTCGAGAGCGATTGAAGCACGGAATACTCGATCTTGGTTTAACGATTCAGGTAAAGTGGTTTTAGGGCATCGAATCGACAAAACAATATATATTTTTTAACTTGTTTCACAAATTGAATCTATATGTTTGTGTTGGTTTTAGGCACAACATCCTGAAGAACTACCAGAGCAAGTTTTAAGCTGTGTTAGACTTAACAAGATTGACTTTTCTGGTCATGGTCAAATCCCTAGAATTTTAATCCCCACTAATGATTGATTAATTTGTAGCAACTCTAATTCTCTATCAAGATTATCAGTTCTTTGTATAGATACTGGATTATGACTGAACACCTCTAAGTCAAAATCCGGGCTGAAAACAACGTGTGCATCCGCCGCCTATTTGCTGACCAGCAGTAGGGTCTCGAGACCCCAAATGCACATGTAGTTGATCAAGCTTCTGAGAAGCATTATCGTTTGAAGTTGATTACGAGAGGAAAAGGGTATATATGATATTCGTTTTTATTCTGGATTAAAACAATCGTGTCATATGATTTTACATAATTTGTGGTTATCGGAATTCATTTAATCACCAAATACATCCGTGATCTCTTGCATTGTGATCGATTTTACCAACGTAATCGAGTCACTACAGGGATTGGTTCAAATAAGAAAGCTAAATATCGTGAAAAAGTATAAAGTGAAGGTTCATATGTGAATAAGTGAAAAAAAATCCGACAAAAGAAATCTATTTGAAGATACATATGTAAACCGGTGTTACAGATTATCCTTATGGGTTCATATCTGCATCTTCAAATAGATTTTTTTAACGAACCACATTATGATTTTTTCCTTATTATGTTCCCACGATATTTAACCTTTTTCAGAGGTTGTTTGGTTGATTTTTCATTAAGTCCTATATATATAAAGTTGTATTTGGATTAAAGTCTTTATAGATTCGGAAAGTTTTTGTTTAGGAGGATTTTTCTATAGACGGAAAGAGCATGTTTTTTAATTAGAGGGACAAGTTTAGAAAAAACTTGACTTTCTGCATAAAGCTTTCGTAGAAGCTTATTGAATAAGCTACTTTCTACATCATTAAGTCGTTACCAAACAGTTATGTATAGCCGAACGCATAAGCTTAATGTCCTATTAAGCTCATTAAGCTGCTAACAAACAGAATGGTTCCAATAGTAGATCACTCTTCGAAACACAAAACCAACAAAAGAATTGGCAAGTACGTATCTAGATGACAATTTATATACAATTTTGTAGTTACGAATTAAAATCAACGTAAATGATCGGATAGCTCGAACCAGCTACATAATTTGTTCATCTTTCAATCGTAGATGACCTATCGGACCATGAGGCCTTAATTGCGAAGCGGTTTCCTTTGTTGTATCGTGGTTGTTGTTTCTAACCACTGGTACCAGATGGTTGTGTTTACCTTCGTATGTAGTTATTACAGCCATCGGGTCGCTTGCCGCTCGCTCGACATGTTTCCGAACCTTGCAACCTTGACTCGTGCACTTATAATAACTCCTGCAAAAACACTATGACGTTAAGATCACGTGGATTACGACAAAGTGCGAAATAACCCAAAGACATAAACAAATCTCTTAGATTGATCGACTTTTTGAACACTCAGTATTTGACCTTTTATTGCAATCAAACCATCATTCTTGTAAAAATACCAAAAGGAAATATTATATTTAAAACGACCAAAATTAGGCAAGAATATTAAGTACGATGTTATTTTCTTTTTTTGCGTTTACTACAATAAGATCGAGTTTATAGGACGCCAACAATATCCAAATGTCCTAATAGATCGTTTTATAAGTCTTACGTTTATAAGACCAAGCAACAAACCGTCTTATCTACAAGCATTGTAATAAAATTATAGGACGCTTCTAGACGTCTTAACAAGTTTTTTAGGGCATTTTTGAAATAAAGCGTCATATTAGCTATTCTATAAGACACTTTTGAGAAGTGTCCTATAAACAGATCTTTTTTATAGGGCGCTTGTTTATATCAGACATTTTTCCAAAATGTTCTATAAAATAACTAATACGATGATTTATTTTAAAATGTCCCAAAAGCATCATATAAACTTACTGTAACACTTTTAGATATGACAACTTATTTTAAAATGTCCTAAAACGATTGTTAAGACGTCTAAAAACATCATACAAACTTATTGTAACACTTTTATATATGACACTTTATCATTTGATCATATAAACTTAAGTCATATGATACAGTCCATTGGAACAATTAGATATTTTTAACGTTCTATAAATCTGATTTTGTTGTAATAATGACATGTTTGTGCAAAAGAGGCTCAGATCCCAAAAGAATTGTTACTCTCGCATTGCGGTTACCAGACTCGAACTCTTGCCGTTCGTAACGAAAAACCATATACGGTGATAAATAGTCTATCACTCTTAACTTAATAGTTAATCGAAGAAAAAGAACATGCCTTGGATGACGATTTCCTTTAACAACTTTTTGCCCGTATTTTCGCCATTTATAGCCATCGTCAAGAAGATCAATTTCGCTGGTTGCTTGTACAACGATCCGAGGTTCCGTAACCGTCCGATGAGATGAAACCGGATCGACTGCCTTGACCTCTACATTCCTATACCATACATACCATATATTGCAACTTAATTAGCATGATAACAACTATATGTTTTAGCGTAATAAATGAGTTCTATCAACTTTTTAGACAATTATATTCGACTTTTTGTTGCAAACTAATCATTTGTACTCGTAAAAGATAAGGAAAAAAAGTTATAGTTTAAAAGAACAAAAAAATTGGATAAATTATAATGTGAGAATATATGAAATCTCCGTATTACTCTCTAAAAGAACTCTTGAGGAGAGAAATAAAAAATTCAGAAACACCATGATAACCATTCATCTGTATAATATGCATATGTTCATACAAGTAATCTGTTCATCATGCATACGTGCATAATGCATGCATGTACATGGAATCGAAGAAACATCTGCGATTATTTATATGCAGATATGCATGTTTTACAAATACTACAAGGGTACTAATGCAATGCAATGAGATACATCTTCATTTTAATGTTTCGTTTTATTTTGTCTTTGTTGATATAATTCGGTTTATGTGGTTTTGAGAAAGATAATATTTTTATTTTTTAATAAAATTAAATTTGAAAATATAATAAAAAATTGAAAAAGTATATTTATATTAATATTAATATCAAATTAACTATTTAAAAGTTCTCGT
>NC_037539.1:2077049-2100785 GCF_001531365.2 Cynara cardunculus var. scolymus
CTCTTTTTATTTTTTTAATTTAAAAAATCACTGATATAATATCTTTTATTTTTAATTAAAATAAAATTTATCAATAATCTTTTTTAAATGTAAGTATTTTTTGGTATATTTGTTTTATTTTATAAAATGTAAGTACTTTTTTGGTTCAAAAATGTTTAGGAACTTTATCGCTCAAAATATGAATGTTCAATGGCTTTTTTTCATTCTTTTTCCGTTATTTTACTACGTTAATTAGTTTTATAGGTCATAAGAATGTATATAACATGTTTTAGAAAGTCTAAGAAGTTGTTTAACAAGTTTTGAAACGTTCAATGACTTATTTGTTCCAAAAAATTGTCCAAAGACTTAATCATTCCAAACACTAAAGTCCATTGGGTTTTTTTTTAATTTTCCCTTAGTTTTATAGGTCATAAGAATGTATATAATAGGTTTTAAAAAGTCCAAGAAGTTGTTTAACAGGTTTTGGAATGTTCAAGGATTTATTTGTTCCAAAAAGTGTCCAAGAACTTAATCATTCCAAATACTAAAATTCATTGGGTTTTTTCAGACTTTTCCCTTTTATAATATGGTATAAATATAGATAACATTAATTTTAGGTTTTAAAAAAAGGCTTTTTTGCAAGAGAAAAAAAACCCGGATACGATGGTTAAAAAAAGTCAAAAAAAAAAAACTCCAAATTCTTGGATAAAATTACCTCCTTTTTGCTTGAGGCATTGTAACATCATCACTGGCTTCTTTACCGTCGCTTGATCCTGACCGTTGATCACCCTTCATGCTCATTGCATCAACTCTTGAATGGTTAAAATTACCAGTCTGACCTTTGAATGATTCAGGCTCGCCGGAAGTTCCAACACCAGCATACTCCGATCGCGGTGGTTGGTGGTTGTGCTGGCCGTTATAGATGATCTCCGTCACTAAACCATCTAGATTCCGTTCAACCTTCTTCTTCACCCGACAATTTTGATTTGTGCATTTATAATAGCTTCTTGGGTATTCACTGCCCTTCACTTGCTTCTGCCCGTATTTCCTCCAGTTGTACCCATCTTCCGATGGCTTATCAGCAGCTACCGACGGAGGTTGGGAGTGGGAGTGGGAGTGGCCACCGGAACTGGAAAACTCCGGTGACTGCTTTGTGGTGGTATGGTCTGGCATAGGCGGTGGAAGACGGTGGCGTGTGGTGGTTGCTTTAGGTTGCAGTTGTGCAGCCTGTGTTGTGACCTGAGCCAATGCAATAAAGTGCAATTAAGTTCCGATATTCATCTAAACCGTTAAACTGCACAAACTATTTACAACATATCACAAAACGCTCTTTAGAATTTCCGCGATGCAGTTTACAGTTTGCATCTTTATCAAAAATCACCACGCGGTGCGGTTTAAGCTTTTAAGTTATCAAACCGCACCGACAATCACGTCATGAATCTAGGGCTTCTGCTCTAGTTTACTCTCGAGTTTCAAAAAAATTCAATTTTTAGATACAATCGACGCCTTAATCAAGATTTCAAACTTCAATTTTCATCTAACTTTAATTGAAATTGTTTTAATTTTTTGGACTACGGTCACATTATCGTTGATTTTATAATGCCTAAATTTTAATCTTATAACTATTAGATCATAGGCATGAATGAAATGTGATAGGTACTAACTGCATAAACCGCACAACATTTTATAGTGCGATTTTTTACAGTTTAAGGTGCATGCAGTGCGGTTTGTGGTTTGGAAGAATGCTTAAACCGCATATGAGCTGCGGTTTGCAGTTTGACCCTAAAGCGCACGACGAACACCCCCATTTAGTATAACAAAAGCAGCAAAAGTTTAATTTCATCACCATTTCGATAGATAACTTGTTACGTTGATTTTGTAACATATGATAACGTGCCTTCCGTCTACAAAATATTAACAAAAAATGGACGATAAATTTGACATCTACGTTATTAGATGTTACAAAACCACGACCCTTTTTTTTTTTTTTTTTTTATAGCTTAGGGGGTGTTTGGGATTGCTTATTTGAAATAACTTATGTTTTTCTACAAAATAATTTATCAACTTATTATAAGTCAGAAAGGTTTAACTTTTTCAAAAACTCAATATTACCGATTTGGCATAGGTATAAGTTGTTTATCCAAACACTTCAAAGTCCTTATTACCGGTACCACACCGGAATAAGTAAATAAGTTATTTTTTATAGGAAAATTTGAAAATTTATTACGATAAATAGAACTACGAGTTAAGAGGCTTTAAACCATCGGAATATTTGAGTACCTGAGCCGGAAGAAAAAATCCCGGTGAATCGAGCAAGGTGGCCGGACTTAATCCCGGAGGAATAGTAAACGTAGATGCTTGCGTAACTACCAAACCAGACGCTCGTCCGGCGTTACTAAACTGAAAGTCAACGGCCGCACCACCGCCCGAAGCATCAGCACCGGCATCCGAATCACGAGAAAGAATACGGCCAGGAATCTGCGCAGGCGATGACATAGTTCCGGCCAAAAGCTGAGAGAACGAACGACAATCCGATTCAACATCGTTGTTCGAGAAGAAGTTCGAGATTAAAGTCATCGGTCCCGGACTCTCCCCCGGCCTGCCGCCTCCGCCGGTGAACAAGTTCTCGACCGTCGAACTTGACGGTATAGAGATCGTTGGCCGTAAATACGGTGCCGACGATGATATCAATCTTCTCTTCTCGTCCATTTCCAAAAGAAATCAACTTTTTAACTAGTTAAATTCGTGTAAAATTTCCGGTGAAAGTACAAGCGGCGACTGAATCCTCCGGCAAGCGTTTGGCGATTGTTTTATCGTCTCTTTTGAGATTATCCCAAAAGTCAACACAAGTTATTGGGAGTGGATACCGGAAAGTGCTTATTGAAACCTTTTCCATTTTTTGAAATATTTCACAATTTTCTCTTATTGTTTCATTCAATATTTCATTTCAGTCCCTATAATTTAATAAATTTCACTTAGATCCTCGACATTTTTGATTAATATCAATTAGGTCCTTAGGCTTTGCTTTACCAACATCTTTTTTTCTTTAAATAGGTAAACAACGAATAAAAAACGTTTTTCAACTATTTAAATTTCTATATATATACTATATTATAAAATATTTGATAAAAAATCTTAAAAACCATTTTTTATGCATATTACTTAAAATTCAAGATTACAAGTAAAGTATGCATAAGTACAACTTATTAAAGTTTAATGTTTGAATTCGTGTAACTAACTGCGGATAAACATAATCAAATAGATGATAAACATCTCATTTTAAAATATAAAAAATCTAAAATACAATTAGGATAATTATCGAGTTCTATCAAAATAATTAATTATTATCTTCATAAAAAAATTATATTATTAAACTAAATATAAATTAATTCGTTATTGAACTAAATTAAATTATAATAAAAAAATTGAATTAAAAAATTACATAAAAAATATGAATTTTAAATAGTTAAATTGATACTAATATTGATATATTTTTGTCAAATTTTTATGATATCTTCAAATTTATATTTTATTCAAAAATAAAAACATTATCACTTTTTCAAAATCACATAAGACCATACTATAACACCGACTGAGATAATGAATAAAATGAAATATTAAAATCAAAATGTATCTCGCTGCATTGCGCGAATACCCTTCTAGTTTTTCAATAAGCAATGTTTACTGATCATAAAGTTAAATTTTCAATAATTTTATAATTCAGAAAAATAAGAAATAAGATTTTTTATATTTTTATTTTTAAATATATCATGTCAAGCATTACCAAAAATAAAAGAGGGTGTGTGAATCCGTTTATGGTATGTAAATATTATACACTTAAATAAAAAACACATGAAAGTACAATTTTTTTACACACATCATTGTTGTTATTTTGCTATAGTAGCATGTCTAAGAATACGATTGATTCAATATCGATGAATCTCGATAATAGGATTGAGGGTTGGAACAATAATTTTGCGTTCAGTTCTCCATCTTAACGACACAAAAACGGCTTGATCAGATTCCTGTCTTGCAAAATAGGATATAAACAAAAGTGGAACAAGTATGTCTCGGTGTTCGGTGTTATGCATGAAAAAACGATTTTTGGTGTGTGTATGGATTAAGCTAGTGGAAAAGCTATAAATGTTTAAGAAGACAGTGACAAGCATGTGAGTTTGTGAGGATTAGATCTGTAAACGTTAGATGCATCTCATCGGACCAAGTTGAAAGGATAACTGATAATCCATATTGTACGCGGATAAGTGAGATCTCAATAAATGGTGTTGTATTTACATTATTATTGTTGTTGAAAACTGCGAACATGTTTTCAACTTCTAGAACAATATATCAAATGCTTCAAGAAGCGATGTTACGAGTCTACGTCTGTTGCACGAGATATATTTCAATTTTAATGTTCCATTTTACTATCTATCTATGTCGATATAATACGATTTTTAGTCGTTTTGAGAAAGCAATCATGTTTTTTTTAATAAAATATAATTTAAACGTATCATAAAAATTTGGAAAAAAATATATATCAATACTAATATCAAATCTACTGTTTAAAGTTAAGGTTTTTTGTGTAATTTTTTTAATTCAATATTTTATTTATATTTAATAACAAAGTATTTTATTTATCGTTTTATAATACAATTTTTATAAAGATAAAAATAATTTTTTTTGTTTTCACTTATGATTATCCTAATTGTATTTTAAATTTTTTATATTCAAAACGAGATGTCTATCCCGTATTTGATTATTTTTATTTATAATTAGTTACACAGATTTTAAAAATGAAAATTTAATAAGTTGTACTTATCCACAATTTACTTATGATCTTGAAGTTTAAGCAATGTGAATCAATAAACAGTATTTTATGCATAAAAACTATTTTTAAGAGTTTTTTTTTTAATGTTCTATAATATGGTATAGAATATAGATATACTGACCACAAAGGTGATGCCTGATTGGTTTGAGCTTAACTCTGTCAAAAGTACCAGGAGGTCTCAGATTCAAATCCAAGGAGAAATAAAAATCTTTTTGTGGCCAAAGAGGTTCAAATGCGGTGACTCTGGATGGTCGTCCTGGGATTAGTCGGCTTGCATAGCGGATTGGATATCTAGGTTAATAAAAAAAATATAGATATAGATTAATGGGTTATTGGGTTGTATGACTTGTAAGTTGTAATTGTATCACGTAAGGCAAAATTCAGGCCGAAGGCCCAGTCACGAACCGTAATTAATCTAAGCCCAATTTATTGGCAATCAAGTGGGCCTCAGATCTGGCTCACCCAAATTCCAATTAACAGATACAGTTGAAAACCCTAGTAGTAGTTTCATTGCGACGGCCATGAACATATCTCTCTAGGCAAGCACAATCTGTGAATATGGGAGAAGAAACAACCGATACGAAGAGAGAATTTCCTATTTTCAGAGACATAAGGCGTTATACTTGCGAGTACTGTGGTATCGTTCGTTCAAAGAAGACTATAATCAACGCTCACATTCAATCTCATCATCAGGTTTGTATTTATCTACTCGATGTTCTTTTTGCTGTAATTTTGTAAGGCATTTGTTGAGCTTCATGTGAGATGGAGGTTATTGTTTGGAGTAATCAAATATGTGAAAATTGTATTGGTTTTAATGAGACTGGTTAGGTATGTGGTTGCTGGCGATTCAATCGAAGGGAGATGTTTATAGATTTTGTTTTATGCGAGGGTATACCGTGTAGTTTTTTTGCTAACCAGGAGGAAATTTATCGAGTTTCGAGCTAGTTTTTTGATTTAACCACTGTAATGGATGCTACTAGTGGTTGTTATTGGATTACAAGGATTTAATTGGAACATTTTTGATCATTTAGGATGAAATAGAGGAGAAAGAAGGCGATAGGGAAGAGGATACAGAAGGGGGAAAGTTGAATGTTTGCGAGGAATGCGGTGTTTCTTTTCGAAAACCTGCACACTTGAGGCAGCATATGCAAAGCCATTTGCTCGAGGTATTACTGAACACTGATATTCTGTTCTTAATTCAATAATAGTGGTAATGAACAAATTGCTGATTCAGTAAGTATTCCAAATATGGTCTACCAATTTGATTGCATGATATTGGCTGCCAAAGCTTATGCTGTCTACCAACCGAACAGCCCCTAAAGGCTAAAACCATCTTCAATCGTTTGCAGCATTTCTTGCTCCGACATGGTCTAAAATTTGGTGTAAACAATCATTTGTCTCCATCCCTGATCTCGCCACAGCATTTTAACCCCAAAATAGAATATTTTAAGTTTATTCCTTATTTGTAACTTATATAGATTTTCTAACTATGTTAAATTCGAAACTTAGCTGCTTTTCTTTGTGCTTTTTAGTCATTAATCTTTCATAGCTTCAATGCTTCTGCAGGGTGTAAAGTTACATTGACTTTTAAAATGTTGTGAATAAATGGATGTTGTTGCGTGATGCATTGGATCCCACACAGAGAACTCCAAAATGTGAGACCTTGATTGGATTAGTATCAGGTAGGGTGACCTCCTGAGAAGCTCCATCAAGTGATCCTCAATCACGCTTAAGTATAAGGTTCAAAGATTCTTTCATCTATGTAATACCGAAATGGTGTAATCATCACATAAATAACGTTCTCATCATTAAGCCTTTTATCTTGCTGCAGAGGCCTTTTACTTGTCCAATAGACGACTGCAATTCCAGTTACCGTAGGAAAGATCACTTAACTCGCCATCTTCTTCAACACGATGGTAAACTTTTTAATTGTCCTATTGAAAACTGCAAAAGCAAGTTTTCAATTCAAGGTAACATGACTAGACACGTGAGAGAAATCCATGACGACTTGGGGTCTACTGCTGATGACATGAACGAACAGAAGCAGTATGCTTGTTTGGAACCGGGATGTGGGAAAGTTTTTAAGTATGCATCAAAGTTACAAAAACACGAAGAATCTCATGGTAAGTGGGTGGTGTTAGTTTGCTGAGTTTATTGATACTTCTTGCCGATTGTTTATTATTCATTCTGATGAAATTCTCTGTGGATTGATTAATGCAGTTAGGTTAGAAACAGTGGAAGCATTCTGTGCTGAACCGGGCTGTATGAAATATTTCGCCAACGAGCAATGTCTAAAGACTCACCTCCAGTTTTGCCATCAGCACATCAGCTGTGAGATATGTGGGAGCAAACAACTGAAGAAGAATATTAAGCGTCACCTTCGCACTCACGACAAAGTGGTTTCAAAAGAGAGGATTAAATGCAGTTTCAATGGTTGCAACCTAACATTCTCAACGGTAAGAATAGTATACTTATTTCTTACCTCTAACCATCTTTTGTGCAACAAGTAGTCCATAGGGTCTGCTTTTGGTACACATGACAGAACAAAACTAGGGTTGCTGTATGCACCCCCATCTAAAATCTTTCGGAATTCTTTCACTTGCATGCCTCACTCATGCTCGTCCAGATTTGTCCAGTTCCGTATGTGCACCAAGCGCACTTTTGAAGACAACAAATTTGAGTTTTATCCTGTGTGAAAAATGCAGATTTCAAATCTCCGACAGCATGTGAAAGCTGCCCATTTTCAACAGAAGGAATTTGTGTGCAGCATTTCCGGGTGTGGAATGAGGTTTTCGTTCAAGCATGTGAGAGATAAGCACGAGAAATCCGGCCGCCATGTTTACACACTGGTAAAAGACGGACTCATATTCGATATATATATATATATATATATATATGAACTCTAGTCATCATCCATAAATATTCAAATCATAATAAATGAACTCTCATCATTTCATCCATAAATATCTCAATTAATTGGGTTGTATTGTTTGTACAAATGAACAAGGTTGCTTATATTTGTTGGTGTTTTTAGGGAGATTTTGTGGAAGCTGATGAGCAATTTCGATCAAGGCCAAGGGGTGGTAGGAAAAGGAAATTACCAACTGCAATTGAAAGCCTTATGAGGAAGAGAGTTGTTGCGCCTGCTGAATCTATACAAGACATCTCTTGGTCGGTAGATTAACGGCTCAGATTTTGATTGGTAACTGTAGATCTTGTAATTATTAAGTATGAATTGTCGTAGCATATGTTGTCATTTTTGTTTATATAGAAAAATGTTACTTCAATGTCTATTGATTTCACGTAGAATAAAAAGGACAATATATAAAATTGAATATTTGTTATATTAATATAATACTCATTATATTGAGATTATATGATGCGAGTCGACCTCTAATATCAATATACTTGACTTGAACTCGATAGTTATTTCTTAAGCTCGAACTTGACTCAATGGCTCACGAGTAGTTATAAACTAAACTCCATTCAAACTCGCTTGCAATTTTTTAAGCTCAAACTTATTTGAAGCTTGAAACAAGCTTGAATTGCAACTCAAATCAAACTTCAACTCAAACTTGAATCAAGTTCACGCATTGAAATTTATGAAATATTAGGGTATTTTAACTTGATTCCTATATTCTGTAACATACTTTTAATACTTTCATTTTGGTACCTAAGATGTAAAGTTTTAAACATTAAATTTCTGAGTAACCGGTTGAAGAATAATTTTAGATTAAAAAAAAGTCAATGTCAATAAACATTAAATTCCTGAGTAACCAGGTTCAAATCCAAGGATAAATAAAAATCTTCTTATGGCCACAGATGTTCAAATGTGATGACCCCGAGCTATCTGCAAAGCAGGTGGTCGCTCTGGAATTTGTCGGCTTGCATAGCGGGTTAGATATCCAAGTTAATAAAAAAAAAGTAGTGAATATTTTGACTTTTAGTTCTCTATTTTCGAAAACTAAAAATACCAGAAGGTCTCAGGTTCAAATTCAAGGAGAAATAAAAATATTCTTATGGCCACAGAGGTTCAAATGCGGTGACCCCGAGCTATCTGCAAAGTAGATGGTCGCTTTAGAATTTGTCGATTTGCATAGCGAGTTGGATATCCAAGTTAATAAAAAAAATTAGTGAAAATTTTGACTTTTAGTTCTCTATTTTCGAAAATATGTAAAGATGAGAGAACTATTTTTTATAAGGAGGGGCGAGGGTGGGGGGGGGGGGTAGTAATTACTTCTAAAGTGCAAGGGGTCAATATGAAATCAAACGAACTACAAACCAAAAAGGGAAATTTCACCTGGGAATTTTGTCGATTCAAGTTTCTCAACAAGAGAGCCACTCTCCGATCGGGCTCACCTTCATTTTTCATGGCTTCTCTGCATAATTACAACACCACCTTCGGAAATTCATAAACCTATCGACAGATTTAACTCAAACGATGCTTATCGATTGGAATTGATCAAATATTCTTATCGCTAGCAACTTAGGTAATGCTCGCCATCATTTTCCCTAATTTTACATTCTAATTGTTTGATTCGATTGGAGTCTTCATTTTGTTTAATCCACTTGCTTTTTGAGTGATTACTTGATAATATGTTGCGTCCATGCAATTTTTATGACATTAAGGGTATGTATAATTGATTTTTGTTGGGTTTTTTGCTCGATAAGCTGTGGAATTGACTTATGATTCGATTTGTGGGTAGCGAACTTTAGGTTCAGTTTATGCGTCTCAATAATAGACGCAATTTCAAGTTCCCCAACACAAATCAGGGCTAAAAAGGAAACTAATTATAGGGCTAAAAATGGTTCATAATTCGATATATAAAGTGGGTGTTTTAGGGTTTTTTGGGGAAATTGAAACTCTGTGTAATTAGATATATAATCGGTTCACTTGAAGTTTTTATTCAGTTTTTGGAGTTTGATGCTCTTATCAATCTTATTAAAGAACATATTTTGACTTTTCTGAGTCAATGTGGGTACTCTGCAACTTTGAAATTGGCAAGAGATGAATTAATTTTTTCAGAGGAAAAGTTGGAAAATTCGTTCGATTTTATAAGCTGTAGAACATGTTTCATAACATGTTTATAACAATTTTATAAAGTTGTTGGTTTTCCATTATGTCCTATATGGATAAAGCTGACTGTGTGGATTAATCTGTTTGTATAGATTGGGAGGGTTTTTTCATGGATGGAATGAGCGCTTTTTTTATTGGGAGGGACAATTTTGGGAGAAAAAACGTGGCTTTCTGTATAAAGCTCCTCCTAGAAGCTTACTGAATAAGCTACTTTCTATATCATTAAGCCACTACCAAACAGTCATGTATAGCTGACTGAGTAAGCTATGAGTCTCATTAAGCTGTTAACAAACAGACCTTTAGTCCTCCAAGTTTTAAGAATTGTAGGTTTAATTACCAAAAAGGCACAATGTACCAACCATTTGCTGATTTTAAGAACATGCTGTAAATTCATATTCGTTGTCCAATTAGCGATTTGGGTAGCTTAATTTCACTAGAAATTTGGTTTGATAGACTACATATAAGCACTGTAGCGGCCAAATGATTTTTGGTCAATGTCGAAATAAATATTTGTCTAATTGGGTAACTGTTACCCGTTTCGTCATATTGATGAATGACTAATTTTTCTTATTCTTAGATGATTAATTTTCCAGATGTGATTATATCTTCGACTTGTTTGTTTTCATGTCATACGAACCCTCAAGGTCATACATCCAAGATGGAGGAAGAGATGATTTCTCTGCGTAACATCATGCCCGTGGAGCTTGCAATCAAAAGGGAGCTAGAGTATCGTAAGAAGATGGATGTATCAAGAAACCAACGTCAAAATGACTTAAAACCCCTTGTACTCACGCAGGTAACCTTGTGAATAATTATTATTCTCAATTTAAATATAGCGTTATAAAATGACCATTCTGAAAGTAGTATTGAATAAGTTAGTTGCTAATGATCTTGTGTTAAATACTCGTGTGCATGTGTTTCTGTAGCCATTCTTGTTTGCCAACAAGCCAATGAATGAAACCAAGCTGACCATTTATGCAACTCAACCTTAAAATCGAACATTTAAGGCCCGTTTAGTTTGAAGGAATGTTTTTGAGGGATTTGGGATTTTTTAGTGTGTTTGGTTTGTAGGATCTGGAATGGAACTGGATTTCATTTTTTATAAAAAATCAAATAATAAAAATAATTAACTTACCTTTTTATTAACCGATTATTACAAAACAAGTGTATTTAACATATTTTAAAACATTATTAAAAACAAGTCCTAAGAAATCTTGTGAAATAACAACCACCCTCGTGGGATTTCTAAATCCATGTTTGTGGGATTTCAGTGAAATCCCGAGGTTTCAAATCCAAGCATTCATTCAAATCAAAGATAGAATTGTAATGGAATTCAGTTCCAAATCCCTGTAAATCCTATCAAATTTCGAAAACCAAATGGAGAGTCCTTTTGAATATCGTTTTCTTCTAGTGTTTCTTGCTTAATACCATTTATAATCCTTAAGACATAACGGAATGAGGGTTTGTTCCTCTCTCTCAATCTCTGCATTATCACACCTTGTACTGTTTGCCGCTCTGTCTCCTACTGTTTCATTGCAATAGCCGATATCTTGCGATTGTATTTTTTTCATTTTATAATTAGAAACAAGAATAGAATTTAAAGGAACTCCAAAATTGGAAAAAGAATATTTTCTGAATGACCCTTTTTTGGTTTGTAGATGAATATAAAGTGTCGTAAGAATGACTGTTTAGTGGTGGCTTACTTCCATACAAGGTGGCTTATCAGAAATACAACACTCTTTAGATTACAAAATTCTGTAAACAAAAGACTTAATGATTGCCATTTGTCAAGCAAGGGGTAGGTTCAAATGGAAATCGTAAATATTTTCAGAACTTGAGAATCAACTATTCATGTATTATTCATGATGAATGTCGGGATAGATGTTCATGATGAAAATTATTCATAATGAAAATACATGGTATTCATGATGAATAATATTCTTGGATATTTTGGGTCATTCACCATGAATAATACATGAAATAATTGGTTCTCAGGTTCTAAAAATATTCATGGTTCTCATTTGAACTTTTCCCTTCCAAACAAAGTCTAAGGGCCTGTTTGTTAGCAGCTTAATGAGCTTAATAGGACTAGCAACCTATTCGGTCAGCTATGAATGACTGTTTGGTGGTGGCTTAATGATATAGAAGGTGGCTTATCCAGGGGGAGCTTTATGTAGAAAGCCAAGTTTTTTATAAACATGTTCCTCCCAATTAAAAAACCATGCTCCGTCCATTTTATGAAAAAAAACCCTCCCAAACAAAAACTTCCCACCCTATACATACAACTTTATCCATACATAACTTAATAGAAAACCAACCAAACAGCCCCTAAATGTGGTATAAAATGTGTTTTACTACAGATTACAAATATCATATGCATCTTAGACATAACAACACTATTTGCTATTCTTGTCAACCCTAAGAAATCACTTTTAGTCTTTTAGATTTGTGTTTTGTTTCTTTGAACAACCCAAAGTGATTGTATGCTCAACTCTAGTCTTTATGTATATAAAGCCACAATTTATCGATTTCCATCGTCTTAAACTAGCAACATCCGCTTTGTAGGGCCCACCAACTCAACCTGGGAAAGAAGACATCGAGTTGGCAGCAAAAGTCTCTCGAAAGTCTCCAATGCCACAGTTTTCTTCAAGCTGCCGAACCTTCCAAGAACAACTTGCGTTTTCTTGCAAAGCTTGTCAGTTGACCTTCGCTACTGTTTTTCACCTTAGCGGTCACTTTGTAGGTCAACAACACAAAGTCAACGTATCTCTAATGAAGAAGAGGAAAGAGGCCATAAGTAACCCGATATGGTGTGAATTATGTAGATCTTCATGCTCAAGTTTAAGCGAAATGGAGCGTCATCTTAATGGGTCAAGGCATAATTCATTGGTCTCGGAGTTTAAGAATGGAGATTTAGCCACAAATTGTAAAGGGAAAAAACAATAAACCAGAAACCCATTGGTCATGAAACCGTTCTTGGTTCAGCCATCGTTCAAGATTCACCACAAATAGGTTAGTTGTAGATGTCTTAATGATTCTAGCATTTACATTAGGTCTTTGAGATCTTAGTGCAAAGAGCTTATTCAATAAGATAGATTATTAAGTCAAATCATTCTCTATTCATAGTTTGATCTAATGCAACATATTCTTATTATTTTCGATTATTTAGCCGGATGACCTTCTCAGAAACTCAATTTAAGAATCTAATCCTCAAGTGGTATTTCTAAGTTTTCACAAGAGCGTACTGTTTTGAACCAGGAGCATATCAGGTGACGGTCATTGAGCTAAATTTCTTTTTAGAAGGTCGTGCTCTTGATTGAAAACTCATTTAAGATCATTCATTCAAAGAACCCTATTTTCCTCTTTGCTGCGAATTTGATATGAAAAGAAAATTATTATCGGGTCAAATTTATTCACAAAGTCAAACACGGATTGTACAAGTATATCACAAATCCACCCGTAACGTTACTTCTTAATTGCAAGAATATTTAACTTTATTTCTTGGTGTCGGTCTGGCGTTTTCTTGGTTGTTTAAGTATATTACTACATTGTTGCTATTATGATGTCGGGATATTTAGGTATATAACCTTAAATGAGGTTTTAGTTAAATCCATGACTTTTCTCATAAGTATAAAGCCATTTTTTCTTTAATGAGTCAGGATGTCATGAATTTAATTAAAAACTCATTTAAGGTCATATTCCTAAATGACCCATCCAGACCAACCCAACTCGCCTTAGTTGGGTTGGGTTGGGTTATGTTTTAAATGTTATTTTTAACTGTTTGAGATTTTTAAAACCACACTAGTTGTTTTGGATTGTTCAAACGTCTTTAAAGCAACCAACCCAACCCACGTGCAAACCCTAAATTGGAGTGAGGGCATGTGTTTGTTAGTAGCTTAACGAGCTTAATAAGACTCAACTTATTCGGTCAGTTATATATGGTTGTTTGGTAGTGGCTTAATAATCTCAAAAGGAGCTTATTCAATAAGCTTCTAGTGGACTTTATGCAGAAAGCCAAGTTTTTTTTAACCTGTCTCTCCCAATTAAAAAACACGCTCCTTTCATCCATGAAAAAACACTTCTAAACAAAAATCTTTTCATTCTATACAGATAAATTAATCCATACAAACATTTTTATTCATACAGGATTTAATGGAAAACCAACCAAACAGCCCGATTCTATAACTCTAAATTTCATATAGGTGTCGGTTCTTCAAAGTCAAAGACGTGTAGAGCAAAAGCGAAAGGTCCAACCCTACAATGCACAAAGCTCTCGGACTCTAATGTCTTCCACAAGGTTTGTTTGCATGGTGTGTCGAATGGCGTTTGCGACTGTATTCCATCTGAAGATGCACGGTGAAACTTTCGTTCATAGAAACAAAGTTTATCTGTCAAGAAAAGGAGGCGAAAACGTAAGTAACCCGTTCGTATGCGAGCTTTGTGATGTTTCGTGTTCGACTGGCAGAGATATGGAGTTTCATGTTGCTGGGCTAAAGCATGCTGCGTGTTTTCAAAAATTTGTGGATGCAAAAAGGGCAAGAATTCATGGGAATTTGGCTTCAAATCAGTAAGCTTACAACCATGTTTTTGAAATGTTAGGGGCCGTTTACCAACACAGATTGGATAAACACTGACCGTTAAGAGGTTTGGTCAGGGTAAGTGCTGATTGAAAATGGTTGTTTACGACGTGTTTTTGTAGCAAGTGTTTACCGATAAAATACTCTTATCATCTTGCGTTGACCTGGTAGGGGAAATAATAGGGAAATTGACCAAAATAGTTGATCTTCCCAACCAACTTCACTTTTTAGCCATTTTTTAATTGAATTCCCGTTTTACCCAAAGTTTATGTAGAAATTTGAATCTTTATGCAGAAAATTGAAAAAATTTCCGCTTAAAGATTCAAATTTTTGTGTAAGGATTCAAATTTTGTACTTTTTTTTCCTTTATTTTTTTTAAGAAGTCAAATTTCTGCATAAAGATTCAAATTTCTGCGTAAACTTTGGCTATTTTTAGAAGAGGTTCTGAAAAGTGGCTAAAAAGTGAATTTGGTTGATGGAATTGGCTATTTTGGTCAATTTTCCAAAATAATAGTGTTGATTGGGTAGGTGCTCTGTCCGCACATCAGTCAGTCATATCAGTCTTTAGCTAATGTTGACCGAGTCAGTTGTGCTGCTTGAATTAGCACCGCTCAGTAGTAGGTAAACATGTTGTAAGAATGCAGTCTGGGTAAGAGGTTCAGCCAGGGTAAACATCGATTGAAAATGGTTGTTTTCTTTACCATATAATAACCACTTCCTGATAAAAATACTTGTATCATCTTGTGCCGACCTGGTAAGTTAAATAATAATATTGACCGGGTAAGTACTTGGTCCACATCATAAGTCGAAGCAGTCTGTAGGCAACTAGCTGATATTGATCGAGTCAACCGTTTTTAAAAATATCCGTGAAACCCGATGAATAACAGAAGTACTACCCAATCTACAAAAGGTACAACTACATCAACAAACTCTCTCATTCTACGCCGGCCTTCTTTTTCAACATTGCGATGAACTCGTCCTTCTCTTGTGGCGACATCCCTTCGGCCGAGCAATCACCAACGCCCCACTCTGCTCCTCGTATGCAATACTTGTCTTGAATCGCTTGTCGGTTCCTATAATCTCACACAAATTAATCACAAACTTACCGAGAACGATTTAAAAGTAAGCAACAACATAAAATCAGAAGTAGGCACAAAAAAACATAGCCCACAACATCAAATCGGTTCTACCAGACGCCGTATTATGTCTAATTGTTCTTAAATGCTAGGACCAAACAGTTGTGTATCATATATAAATGTTATAATAAACTGATAAGAAGTTTTTGGACGTCCTAACAAAAAAAAAATTAACATGACACTTCATTTCAAATGTCATAAAATACCCAAAAGCTGTGATAACATTCCATTGTAACACCTTTATACAACACAATTATTTATTCGTATAAAACATGAAGATATCTTTGAAACCAAAAAGACTTTTGGCCTAGTGGTATGTGAGTCATTGGTCTCCTAAGAGGTCAAAGGTTCAAACATCATCATCGGTGTGTGAGTTTATTTGTTCTATTTACCGTATATAAATATTATATACTTAAAATTTTTTTTAACTCTATACGAATATATATATATATATATATATATAATTATATAAAAAGGACATGTGAAATGACGATATTAACCTCGGCCTTACTTTTCTTTGTTCAACTTGGATTTCTCAAGCAACTCCTTAAGCAGGGGAGACTCTTTGAATCTTGCATCATTTTCTGCGTACCTTTTTTGGTTTTCTTCTGCAAAAACACAAGAATTCTAGTTGAGTCACGGAATCCGATTCCCGAATATGGTTTGGGTATGTGAGTCGGGATTTACCGTTGAAGCGAGTGAAGGAGTCGATCTTAGGTAGTTCCGGACCAGGGATCGATTCTAATCCAGAAAATCCCGAAAGTATTCCGGCGTCGGCTATAATTAACCATGATCACCAAAACAATTAGTTTTTTGAAGGCTTATGCCGTCCCAAAATAGATGTCCATAATAATAATAAAAAATTACATAATCATAAAAATATGTAATTATACAATTAAGAACTTGAAAAACCACCCATTTTATGTAGTATTCATGATAAAAAAAAACATTGAATAATAACGATTATTATTCTTCATGATATCTAACATGACATTGATTATGAAGACTACATAAAATAGACGGTTCACACTTCTCAAAGTATTAATGGTTTCTAAATGAGCTTTCCCCTATTGCAATTTTTAATAAACTAAATGACAGTTTTATCCTTTATAACAGATATTGTAATGAATTTATCCTTTTCATAATCAAAAGGTAGAACCAGAAAATATACACTTCAAAATGAAAACTTCTTTTAGGATAAAATATGGATATTTAGCACCACATTCATCATGAATACTACATAAAATAGGTGGTTCGTAAGTTTCGAAATACTTAAGGTTTCTAAACAAGTTTGCCCATGTTACACTTCTAAAAACTATACCACAATTTTATCCTTAATAACACAGATAGTAATGAATTTATCGTCTCATAATCTAAAGGGTAGAATTGGAAAACAGACACTTGGAAATTTTAACTTATTTTGGGACAAAATGTAAATATTTATTCTGGGATCGATCAAAAAGTTGTGTGATAACTAGAGTTGTAATTACCGGGGTACGAGGAGAGAAGAACAGTCATTGAAGCAGCTAATGGAAGAACAGACTTTTCAAACCAGTTTCTTTTCAATGGTTGTGATGAATTTGAAATATGGTTAAAAGGGTGTCGGGAGATGGTGGTGACGGTGGTGGTGGTGGTGGCGGCAGTAGTGGCGGTGGTGGTTGGTGGGGTTGAGAAGCAAGTGTGCCATGGAGGTCCAAATGAAGAAGAAACCATGGCTGTTGCTTAATGTTTGTTAAGAAAGAATGGAGTAACGGATATATACATTAGTGGTGGATCTTGAAAGACAGATAAAGAGGCAGTGGAAAACCATTGGTTGTTATTCATTTCTGACGTGGCTAACTTTCATTGGTCACTTCAACTTGGGTAAGTTGGGACAAATTACATGAAAAAGTAGCGTATTTTAACTTGATTCCTATTTTGGGTAACATACTTTTAAAACTTTCGTTTTGATACCCAAAATGTAAAGTTTTAAACATTTAAGTACTCGGGTAACCGATTGAAGACTAATTTTAGATTAAAAAAAATCCATGTCACTAACCACGTCAACAAATAATATTGAGTTGGATATTACATTACTCGTCACATCAGCATGATAACTGGTTAATGATTCAATCGATTACCTGATTACTTAAATGTTTAAAACTTTACATCTTAGATACCAAAATGAAGTTTTGAAAGTACGTTACCAAAAATATGAATCAAGTTAAAGTACGTTACTTTTTCATGCAATTTACCCTTTTAATGATAGCAAAATTTTACTGTGTGTCGGTGAAAAAGCACAAAATTGAGAAAAATAGCTAATTCATTAAAGTCGATCCACTTTTAGTTATCTCAGGAACCACTTCTCCTCTTATTTATTTATTTATTTTTTATTAACTTGGATATCCAATTCGCTATGCGAGTCGATTAATTCCAGGGCGACCACCTGCTTTGCAGATAGTCTGAAGTCATTGCATTTGAACCTCCGTGACCACAAGGGGATTTTTATTTCTCCTTGGATTTGAACTTGAGACCTTCTGGTACATTTGACCTTTGAAGCCAAGCTCAAACTAATCAGGCACCACCCTTGTGGTTTTCTGCTCTTATTTAGAAACCCCTTTATGCGTAAACTTTCCACTTTCTGCATAAAGATTCAAATTTTTGCTCTTTTTCCTTTATTTTTTTTTATCAAGTAATCAAATTTCTGCGTAAACTTTAGCTATTTTGGGAAGAGGCTCTGAAAAACGGTTAAAAAGTGAATTTGGTTGATGGAATTGACTATTAGGGTCAATTTCCCGAAAATGGCTCATGTAAAACCCGAATACGTTGTGAGCATGTTAAAAAAAAGCTCTCAATTGAGCATGGAAAAGACTGATAATCTTATTCGGTGAGAGACATAGCAAGTACCGATAGTTTTACTTCGTAAGTGAGATAAAAGACTTCTACCCTATAATTGCTTACCGGGTTTAAGAAGCTTACCAAAAATCCATTTTTTGGTCAAGAATGTCACATGATAATGTAAGGGTTTGTTCGTTAGCAGCTTAATGAGACTCGATGCTTATCCGGTCAACTATACATGACTTTTTGGTATTGTCTTAATGATATAGAAAGTGACTTATTCAATATGCTTCTAAATGAGAGTTTTATGCAGAAAGCCAAATATATTCAAATCTGTCTCTTCCAATTAAAGAATGCGTTTCTTCCATCTATGAAAAACCATCTCAAATAAAAACATTCACAATCTATATAGACAGATTAATACACACACACATAACTTTATCCATACAAGACTTAATAAAAGACAGACAAACAACTTTTAAATGAAGATAACACGTCTTGTCGATATACATTTACCCCGTAAATATTTGGTTTCTGTAACGAAGGACATATAAGTTTTATGTGTTATATGTATATATATATATATATACCCGTCGGTCAATATAGATCTGCGAGGATCAGCGAGGGATTCTGAATTTTTGTCATTTCCCTCGCTGATCCCTCACTGATTTGCGAGGGATCAGCGAGGGATTTTGTAGAAGAAATTTCCCTCGCAGATCAGCGAGGGAATAGCGAGGGAAAGTTTTTTTTGGTATTTCCCTCGCTGATCCCTCGCTGATCAGCGAGGGATCAGCGAGGGAAATCCCAAAAAACTAAATCCCTCGCTATTCCCTCACTGATCTGCGACGGAAAACTTCCCTCGCAGATCAGAGAGGGATTTAGTTTTTTGGGATTTCCCTCGCTGATCCCTCGCTGATCTGCGAGGGATATTTTCTCTCGCTGATGTTCGTCGCTGATACCTGTTTTTCTAGTAGTGAGATGAAGGAATCCATCAAGAGGAGTTTAGTATTTATCAAACATAAATTCATCACAAACCTCTTCACCTCCCATGTAACTGGAATTTACCCTTGGACATATACCTTCCCTCTGGTACAACCTTTATATGCCAAGCCCCACCCCATTTGTGCATTATAGAGTTGTACATTTATGAAACAGGGTGCTCCAAAGGGGTGACCTGAGAACACAAATGAATGGTAAACATGCATTGAAGAGTTGTACCATACAACATATCAATGCACTTATTCCACCATATGTGTTCTTAGTATCACTCCTGTGGGGATATGCCCTTGTTGGGGTTAATTTGTATCAACCATGGAAATGAGACTTATTTATGCTGGTTGTGAAGCTACTTCCAAAATGTCACATATGTCCTCATCACTACACATAATGTTGTCATCTTTTCTATTATTTCAAAATTAATATAAAAATAATATATATAATTATATATATTATCACATGTGATAAGGATGTTATTGCGTTCTTGTAAAATGTAAGTGTTTTCATTTGAACCTCCACCTATATATATATATATATATATATATATATATATATACTGTATTAACTTTAGATATTTAACAAAAAGAAAAGTTCTAGAAAACCGAAGAATTTTTTCATTCTGGATGATTAAATCTGTTAAAAAAATTAAACAAATAAACCATTGAATTTTCTCATTTTTAATGGTTAAATGCTTGAACATTTCTATTTAACAAATAAAATATCTAACTTTTAAAAATTGGTTACCTATATCATTTTAACCCAAAAAAACTATCTGTAACCGGTTAGAAATGTTATCAAAAAGTACATCATTCAAACCCTTCGTACTCAATGCCACACCCCCCCCCCTCCCCAATCGTCATTCCATCGTCGACCGTTCTCCATCACCGCCATCGTCGTGTGCTCCATCACTGCATTATCGTAATTGGCTTCTGTTATCGATCTCCCTCTTTTTGATATATTTCTTTTTTTATTCTCCTTTTTTTATCTGTCTACACGTACTCCATTAAATTGTTGGAAAAGAAAGGCAAAAAAAAAACATATCTAAAAGAGGGAGATCGATGTTAAGTTTTTTTTTTAACTTTAAAACATTTCTAACTAATGACAGATGATGTTTGGTAATTGGTTGGACCTTCCAAATGGTGGGCTGTGATGGGCTTTTTGCATGTAGTATGGGCCTTCCACACTATTAGTATTATCCAAACAAAAAAACTAAATATTTTAGAGGTTATCCAAAATGCGGGCCCACATAATTAGTTATTGGTCATAAAGTGACCGACACATGATCGTTAACAACTATTACTTTAATACCCTTAGTCGTGTGTCCCTCACCACCACTCACTGTCTCTTTAACCAAAGGGCAAAATCGTAAACAGATCGTCTATTTATCCTCTCAGATAGTCCAACAATCACCAAAAGATCCGTTATCCGTTTCTAAATATTCCGGCGTCCATTCTCACCGGAAAATGGATTCGTTTATGAGCAGCATCAAAAGCGCCGCCGCCGGCACCACGACGGAGGGAGACCCAAAGAAGGCCAACCCAGACCAGCCATCGGCGTCGGAGCTCCTGTCAAGTGCCAAGTTGGTGGCGGAGGCAGCCAAGTGTGCTACAAGCAATCAAACGGAAAAGATCGACAAACCCAAGGTGGCCGGCGCCGCCGCGGACATCATTGACGCCACCGAGAAGTACGGAAATTTTGATGAGACGAAAGGGGTGGGACAGTATCTAAAGAAAGCAGAAGATTATCTTAACGATTATGAGAAGTCCGGTGCTACACCACCACCACCACCGGCCAAGGAGGAGGCGCCACCGGCCAAGGAGGAGAAGAAGGTTGAAAAAGAAGAATCTGGAAGTGGGTTTGGAGCGGCGGATGCTTTGAAGGCTGCCGGAAGTTTCTTCAAGTAGAAGTTTTTAGGTTCTATAATTATGTAAATCAAGCGATAATTGTGTGATCATAATCGCATTGTGACTTGTACTTCGCGTTTTAAATGTTGTACTTTGTTTATGTATAAATAATTAGGTTGGGTGATTTGCCGCTCTAATCCTATCGTTTTAGGTAGAGTATCCCTACATTTTAACGGTTTGATGATTTATTGGCTTCGTTTATAAGTGTTTGGGATTGCTTATTTGAAACAACTTATACTTTTTTATAAAAACATTTATCAACTCATTATAAGTCAGAAGAATTTAACTTATTTAAAAACTCCTTATTACCGGTTTGGTACCGGTATAAGTTGTTTATCCAAACACTTAAAAATGCTTATTATTGGTATCACACCGAAATAAGTCGATAAATTATTACATAATTATATGATAAACATGCAACTTTTGTATTCAGCAACAAGTTTCATCATCTTTGTTGCAAATAAGTAAATAACACCAAAACAACGATGCTGTATAGATTACTTAAATTGTGTTTGCATCAGACATTTTATATCTGTAATTGGTTAAATTTAGGGCAAAATGAATCAGATTGTAATAAAGTTTGTCTTAATTCTTATTTAATGTAAGAAAGATTTTTTTCACGATCAATATAATAAAGTTTCATAATTCCTATTCTTATTATGTATTTAGACAAGTAACATGCTGATCTTGCAACATTTGATAACATGGATAATATCGAGTTCACTGCCAAATTTGTTGTAATCTTTTTGTTAACAAGTATCCATGTCATCAGATATTACAAAATGGTCAAAATAAGTAAAAAAAAGAATAATAAAATGAACCTCTGTTGTATGCATTGAGAAATAATATTTATTTCGTTACAATAAATAGAAACTAAACCAATCTTTATTGCATTTTGATATATTTTTCCTTTAAATTTACAAAACACCAAAGAATGCATTGTTAAAACGTTAGGTAATCAATATACAACTTACCATATATTATTTTTTAAAAACTCTTAAAATTATTTTTTATGCATTAAGTAATGTTTATTGATACATATTACTTAAAAATTCAAGATTACAAGTAAATTGTGTGCATAAGTACAACTTACTAACGCTTCATGTTTGAATTTATGTAACCAATTGCGGATAAACATAATCAAATAGAGGATAAACATCTCATTTTAAATTTAAAAAATTCAAAATATAATTAGGATAATTATTAAGTTATAACAAAATACTTATTTATTATGTTCATAAAAATTATATTATTAAACAAAAAAAAAATGAATTAAAGAAATATAAAAAAAAGAAACTTTAAATAGTTAGTCTGGTATTAATATTTGTTTTCAAAATTTTATGATATCTTCATATTCATATTTTATTCAAAAATAAAAATATTATCATTTTCTGAAAATCACATAACACCGTATTATAACATTGATTGAGACAAAAATAAATAAAACAAAACATTAAAATTGTTATGTATCTCAACCACAAGAGTGATGTCTGATTGGTTTGAGTTTGACTCCAAATGTCAAAAGTACCAGGAGGTCCCATGTTCAAATCGAATGAGGAATAAAAATCCCCTTGTGGCCACGGAGGTTCAAATGCGGTGACTCCGGGGTTTCTGTAAAGCAGGTGGTCGCCCTAGAATTAGTCGGCTCGCATAACGAGTTGGATATCTAGGTTAATAAAAAAATGTAATGTATTTCGCTGTTTTGTGCAAGTACCGTTCTAGCCTAATTTTTGGGAAATCTGACCATTAGTTAAGTCATTTTTTGTTAGGTCATAAATTGGTTACATATATAAGCTATTTGCCACAAATATAAACGTCACGGAACGTAGTTTTCAATGCCACAAACATGTACGTTCTTGGGATTTTACCCGTTGATATAATCATTCTTGCCTTCTCTTAACTCGAATTTCTTGGTTTTTTCGGTTTTCCCTATTTGTAAATACTGCTCCTTTGGAGATCTTATCGACCGTCTCCATATTTCTCTTGAAAATCTTGCAATGCTCGAGAGCTTGTTTCCGCTCCAGTTCATTCTGTAAGTTTCAACAGTTATTTTTTAAGAATAACAGTTAAAATAACAGGTTTTTCTGTCTTATAAGATTAACAAAAACGAAAATCAGACCTCTTTTTATTCTCCCATTTGAATACTTTTACTTTCAACTTCACAAATTTAATCGAAATCAAAAACAAGTTCTTAAAATTTAACTCAAATGATTTTGGATTATCTACGAAGTGGACTTGACTTATTCATTAAGTGGAAATGGAGCCCACGTTATCAAATATGTTGAATTGTACTTTTCAACGATGGCAAATATTATATATTAAAAAAGTGATTAAAAATAAAGGAAATTGCTACAAATAGTCATTTTCATATTAATTATTTTTATATCAATTATTTTTTAATTCTTATTAAATATATTTAGTT
>NC_037539.1:2101089-2139392 GCF_001531365.2 Cynara cardunculus var. scolymus
TGTTTTTATTAATTAATATATTATATTATTAAAGACTTGTTTCAATTATATTTTGAAATATTATAATTGATTAATTTTTCAAAATGTTATTTTTTGTCATCTTACATTCTTATCAGCTGATTTTGTCAAACATGATTTATTCATCAGCTAGTTTATTAACCATTTTACCAACCATAACCTTAATTGCACAAGCAAACAAATTTGGGTAAGGAGGTTTTTTCTTCACAATCTTAAGTGGTCAAGAAGCTTATGAAACAACACTATTGTGGACAAGTACAATTGATAATCAGTATTAAATAAGTATAATCTTTCATCTGTTGAAAACTTCTTCAGGTTTGAGCTTGGACCAGGCTTAATATCATCTTCTAGTTTTCTACAAAACTAACGCCAAATGCAGCAGTCGCTACGGTAGTTCGAAACTCCAAACCTTATGCTTTGTCGTAATCACAAGAAAGCTTTTTTCAGACCTAATTTTGACATTTTTCGTCTGTCTATGAATCAACAATGTGCATATAAGATGAATAAAACAATTTCGTTTGTAATTGATTTCTATTTTCATCCATTGACCCAAAACAATGGTCTGCCTCACATATCATATAAGATGAATAAAAATAGAAATGGTCAGCCTCACATATCATAATTAATTAATATTTTTTTTCTAAAAAGATATTTAATAATTAAATTAAAAGAAAAATTAAAATTATTTAACACATTTTTATCATCTATGAAATAAAATAAATATACCTTTAATTTTTATGTTACATAAATATTATTAAAATTGTTATGTTTACGTTTTGATAACCATATATTTTTAATAATAATTAAAAATAATAATATGAAAATTATTGATATGATAAATAATCGTTGTAAATGATTAATAAATGATATTAATGTATAATTAAGTTTAATTTTTAATTTATATTAAATTTTATTAACATTTATTTATAATTAATAGCAGTGTATAATAATTTAATATTAATGAGGATTATAATTGAAAAAAAAATGATAATAAGCTACCAAAACGACACTTCAAATAGCGTTTTAATAAGTTAACTTATGTGCATCTAACCGTGTATTCAAAAAATAAGCTAGCTTATTTTTATCAAACAATACCTTAGTTTTTCTTACAAATATGCTTTTCGTGAACCTGTGAAGTTCAATTGAGGGCAATTTTGTCCATTGAGCAAAAAAGCCTTTATCTCCAGTCCAGTAGAGAAGGTATGTAACAAAACACACGATTAGATTAGTTGTTTGGTTGTTTTTTTTTCTTTTAAATCATGTATAGATAAAGTTGTTATGTGTGAATTAATATATTTGTACATATTGGGAAAATTGTTGTTAGAGTTTTTTTATAAATAGAATGAGCGTTTTTTTAATTGATAGGAGTAGGGTTTTTTTTATTTAAAAAAACTTGATTTTCTGCATAAACTCATCCCTAGAAACTTACTGAATAAACCATTTTCTATATCATTAAGTCACAACAAACTTGCAAAGCTGCAACCAAACAATCATGTATAGCTAATTGAATAAGTTGTGAGTCTCATTAAACTCAATAAGCTGCTAACAAACAGGCCCATAATCGAATGAAACTAAACTTATGAGTGGACAGTGAATGTAAAAGATAGAAGCTTTGGACCACAACTGGATTGAGCAATAGTAAAGGGACTGGTTTTGTAATTTACATAATATGGTAAATCCTAGGGTTCAGATTTGCTCCCAATTCATTTGATCCCTAACTTTGCCCCTGCCGTTGTTCTTCCTCTGCGTCTTCAAGCATTGCGAACTGCAGGTCTCGAACTCGCTCTTCAAGAACACTAGATTGCAATGGGTCTTAACATGTCGGATAATCGGAATCTACAAGATCAAAAACGCAGATTGCTCGCTGAGAAGTTCGAATTGAGGAGAAAGCTATACAAAGCGTTCGCTAAAGATACCGATCTTCCGAATGATGTGCGGGAGAAATTCCGTGGTAAGTTGGCTGATTTACCGAGAAATAGTTCATTTACTCGAGTGATGAATCGGTGTGTTTTCACTGGTCGTGCTCGTTCCGTTTATCAGATGTTTCGAGTTTCTCGTATCGTGTTTCGTGATTTAGCTTCTGGTGGTCTTTTGCATGGCGTTAAGAAATCTTCGTGGTAGAATCATCGAGTCAATTTCAGAATAAGGTTAGCTTTCCTGATCTGCTTGAAGAATCGCGATATTTTGATCGATGATTATTGTTGGATTAGCTACTGTTTTCTTCCTTCAACTTTTTGGGATTATAAATCTACGTGAATGTCGGATCTGATAAATTAGGATTCAATTGGTAGCTGATTTTGTTGAAATACTCAAGAAGCGCAATCATATCGGATTCAAATAACTGTGTTTGTTTGAACTGATTCTATTAAATGTTGAACAGGAAATTGTGTTTGATTTTATTCAACTTTGAAGATGAATGATATCGAGTTTGATTAACAGGAAGTTGAGGTTTGATTTAAGTTGATTCTATTGATCTTTCAGCAGGACATTGTTTTCTTAGATGCAAACCAACTCTCTTCCCAAACAATGCTATTGATCAAATCCTGAGAATTTAGTAGCATCCATAGAGCAAATTTTGGTTGCATTCAGTTAATATCAATCCCCTTGCTGTCATTAGGATCAACTGTCAAAGGAAGACATAATTCAACATCTATTTCATTTCTTCTTTCTCCTCAAATCAATTTGATGTGAAAATTGATTCAGATACTTAGGATTTTGCCATCTCTCTCGTCAAATCGATTTAATCGGTATCTCTGATCCCAAACTATCGTTGAATGTACTGATGATGATTCATATTCATTATTGCTTTGATTCTTGCATCAAAAGTGGGTAAAATTTGATGTAAATAATAATTAATCTTCAACCCATTATACTATCTTTTCTTGTTTACTTCTAACACCAAATAAAATATTTCAAGTATATTTCTTATTTTTAAGTTGGACACCGTTTATTAAATGTGTACTCGGTAAGTGATTACCTAATAAATTTCCTCATCAAATGAACATGACAAGGGTCAACGATCTTCTTGGGTAAGAACCATTAGAAGGATGATGACTCTTACCCAAGTAAGTGAGAATGACGACTCTTACTCAAGTAAGCGCTTACCCGGTAAGTTGTTGCATTTCATATGTTTTCATGCACTAAAATCTTATGCATCAAAATAAATTATAGTGTTAACTACTGTCAGTAAGCACTTACTGGATAAGCATTTGGGTAAATGAACCTTTTTAAATTTTTTGACTAATGCTTTTATAATTTTATTTAAATTTGTTTTTATGAATAGAAGAACACCAAATTTGGTGCAATATTATTTCAGTACAAAAATGGTGCAAAAGTTAGTGTTGAGTCACTTTAGCATAATGTAAAAAATGCTATGAAAAATGAAATATGATGTTGGATTGGAATAGAATAAAAAAAGATTTGGTGTTGGATTAGAGATGTTTGACTATTTATGTATATTAACGACATAAATCATACTCGAATTTGATGGTACTGATATGCGAATGCAACGAATTTTAAGAGGTAAACCCATAAACAACTGCTAAAAAATATCATCAAACTTGTTATAACGGTCTGATGTTCCAGATCGAAAGAAGACAGGTTCATAAAATCATCATGAATCAGATTTTTGTGAGTTAACTCTGTTAATTTTTATTTTTCTAAACGAATCAGACTATAAAAATTGATTGGACTTTTTTTGGGACCAAATTGTGCCAGACCAAGTCCCAAATTTTTAAACTTGTTCGTGTGCAAGTGCAACTGTATTTTCACCCCATGTGAATGGTTTTTCCTGTAATTTTACTACTGAATACGTTCCAAAACAAAAATTCACATTTCTATTAGAATTTATTCTAAGATAAGTGCCCAATTTAAAAAATATTCAAGGGTTGGGAAAAGAGATAAATTAATTAAGGGTAAAAGGGTAAATTGTCAGTGTAATAATAATGTATATCTAAAATTATGTGTCACTTTTACAATGGACATTTAGAGGTTTTTTGACAATTGCCGAATGATTTGATATAGAATGATTAAGTTGTCAGAATGATTAAAAGACTGTTGTGATATAATGCAAAATGAAATATGATTGTTTGGTAATTATTCATAATGAAATTAGGTCTCTGGATGGTTTAGGTAGTCCCAACATACAAAATCATTCAAAGAATTTTAGAATCTTTAAGATGCAAGCTTTTTTTTTGTCAAACAAGATTCAACTTTTGACGATTCAGATGTTGCCTCTTTATTGAACTATTAAGAGGTAAACAAACAAGCTCGTAGTTTGAAATGGAGGGAGTAATATATTAAGAACTGCACACTTGTAATTTGAGATGCTAGTCACTAGACAGATTATGAACAAACAAAAAAAAACTCATGGTAAAATCATAAGCTATAACAACCGAGGTTCCCAATCATAACCGAGGAAATACATGCTGTTATAATACCCATTCCAAAGTCGACTGAAATTTTCTAACCAAGCTATAGAAATGGTATTCCCGTTTGGGATACAAAGAGAATCTTGAGACACAGTTGGTAATTTTCTCATTGATAAGAGGTAGACTGTTGACAACAAAACTTGGGAATTCTTGTATCGTGCTTCGTTTGAGTAGAACATAAAATTGGGTAGTGAAGTTGACTAAAACAAGAAATCGGAGTCTGATAATTCGAGTACTTTATGAATACCAATTGGGTTCACGCCTGGCCGGAATGCATTCCCTTCGATGTATCTGCAAAAACAAACAATGTGAAGCAAATGTGTGTGTGTATATATAGACTTTAGATCCGCGAGGCCCGTGAGACCAAATAAATTAACACTGAAACTTCACAGCAAACCACTTTGGAGGTAAACCTTCAGAGTGTTTTTTGTACCTTTCACAATGTTTTGCTGTGAAATATCAATGTTATTTTTTATGGTCTCATGAGTCTCACGAAACAGGTTGGTTTCACGTGAACCAAACCCTATAATCATTTACAAACCCAATATATTGTACAAACTTACAAAACAATTTTCATGTATTGTTTCTTCTTTTACATGTGAAAATGAGTGTTTATACAATGTTCTTTTATATGTGAAATGTTCAAGATGTTTTGTATATGGAAGAAAACGGTCTTGAAGATTTCACTTATGATATATAAACACTGCATTTTACCCATATGTTTCATACATGAAAACTGGTTTCTAAGTTTGTACCAGTTATTGCATTTGTAAAATGAGACTCTCTCTCTCTCTCTACGTGGGGGGGTGTGTGTGTGTGTGTGTAATTCTTGAAGGTTTTGAAGGCAGGCTCACAGTTCTTTCAGATAAGGATGCTTGTAGAAAGCATCAGGAATTCTTCCACTTAATTGATTGTGATCCAAGTACCTAATAACAAAACGCTTCAATCAGATTAAAGAAACCTTATACTAATGAAAACATCTCTATCTGTTAGATACAAAGCCTCATTTTGACTCTATACTGTGAGAATTTGTCAATACTATCTTCTTCCAACCTTTCATATAAATGGTGTTCGTCTTTTTTTATTTTATTAATGTACTAGACAATTCACAAACATATAATAAGAATCTTAGGGGGAGTTTACCTAAACTCTTACCCGGTGAGCGCTTACCTGTAAGAATCAACACTCCAACTTACTTTACCGGGTAAGATTGTAGTCCATCAAAACGGCATCGTATGCAACAATTTACCCGGTAAACGCTTACCGGGTAAGAGCCATCACCCTCACTTACCAGGTAAGACTCTCTATCATTATCATCGCTATTACAAGGTAAGATTTTCGGCCCTTGCCATGTTCATTCGTTAAGCTAAATGACCCGGTAAGAAGCATTTAGTAAACAACCCCTTATTAATGATCATAAATACAGGTAAACCCTTGAACCATATAAATGCTACTCCTTCCATCCCGAAATAAGTGTCCACATTTAGTCTCTCTCAATACAATGTCTACTTTCAAAAGTGTCTATTTTCCAATTCTATCGGAGCATCTCCAACACATTCTCTAAAATATAGCAAATGAAGATTTTACTCCAATAGATTCTCTATGTTCTCTAAAATTGAGAAAACTCAAAATTGAGAGAATTCTCTAAAACTTGATGTGAGGAGAGAAATGAACTTTTATTCATTTCCACCAATGAAATTGAATTATTATTATTTTATAAAAAAATGTTTTTTAAAAAGTGTATTGGGATGATAAAATCAATAGAATATTTTTAATAAACATAATTAATGTTGAATTTTCTAAAATAGAGAATCTCTTGGAGTTGAATGTAATTTTTTAGAGATTTTAACTTTTGTTTCTATATTTTAAATAAATTATAGAGAATATGTTGGAGATGCTCTCATTAATTATGAGATGAGAAATTCTTTAGTCCCTCGTCATTAAAGGTACAATTAGAAAGTATATTGATTACATATTTCCAAAACCATGTGCCATTTTCATTGTGGACATTTATTTTGAGATTGGGAGTATGTCTTTTGCTTCCTGCAGTCATTCTTGTGCGTGTAACCTGTTTGACTATTTATACCAACAATATCATCTACAACTTTGGTACTACTGCTAATAAGCAACAATAACATCGGTCCTACCGCTAATAGGTAACAAGGGTGTGACCCCAGTTTAGTCGCGGAGGGGATTTTTTTGAGAAGAAATTGTTTCCAGGAATCAAAGTAGTGACCTTCTGGCCGATCACCAAGGGATAACCTTAGAGGTCTCCCAAGGACCGGCCATAACTTTTGTAGCACCAATCAAGTGTATAGATACCAGCATGAAACAATTAACAACCAACAACTGGAAATCAGGCAAGGAGAACAGAGTTTGCCTCAATGATAAACGACCCTACTCCACCAAACTCTAAGGAATGCAGAAAGACATATTGGGGCATTAACTATACTGCTAATAGTGTAATCTTAACCAGGCTCACTAAAAATGTTTGGCAAATTCTGCTTGACCAGTACTGTAAGATCCCACATCAGTTGGCATGGGGAACAAAGGTTGCGTTATAACTTATACGGGACTGAATACCTCCTCTATCAGACGCGTTATAAAACCATGAGTCCTGGTGTGGACAAAGCAGACAATATCTGGTACAGTTAGTTGGATGGTATTAAAGCCGGGAACCAAATTGGTGTGCCAGCGAGGACACTGGGATCCCCAAGGGGGTTTACAATAAGATCCCACATCGGTTGGGAAGGGGAACAAAGGCTGCCTTATAAGGGACTGAATATTTCCTCTATCAGACATGTTTTAGAACTGAGTCCAGATTGGACAAAGCGGACAATATCTGGTACTATTAGCCTGGGATGTTACAAGTACCTCAAGTCGTTTATCTACGACAAAGCATATGATTAATTTCTACGTCAACCATGTAAAATCGGTTAGCCATCTAAAGTAGTGACAAATAATGAAAAATATTCTTGTAAGACCACATTAATAATCAATCTACACATGTACAAAAGAACCTTCCCCAGTCCTAACCTTTCCTAGCCAACTTCAGTCCTGTCCATATAATTAATCCTGGTGGTAACTGCTTCAAGGGGGAAAATCTTGAGAACGTTCCTAACTGGTAGTCCTAACGGGTCCTAGGCAGGCTTAATCAGTCCCAATCCTTAGGTGCCCAGACCTACCCGGTCAATTTTGCCCATCCCATCACTATAAAGCAGATAGGAAACATTTCTTCAACCACGTTCCAATAGATGATAAGATTTGGGGATGCTTACAAGTAAGTTAACTTGGGAATATGAGCAAGTCCAGCTGGTACAATCCCTGACATCTTGTTGTAAGATAAATACCTGAAACCATCACCATTACCGTCAGATTCAAGAAATTTGGTACGACATTATCATCTCAGAAAGTTATTTGCACAAGCAATACTTACAGAATTTCAAGATTAGTCAAGTTCGCAAGCTGTGCTGGTATTCCTCCGGTCAGATAGTTATTATTAAGATAACTGCAAATATGCAACAGTCAAATAAAATGTTATATACATAATTGGTAGATAGAACCAGAGGGTTATAATTGGAAACAGGATCAAGTTCCAAGCAGAATGGACATACAGATTGCGCAGAACGGGAAAACATCCTTCCATACGTATTAGTTCCCTTATAGTTCCAACCAAGTGATTGTTACCGACATCTCTACAAAGACAGTTTCTCACCTTGTCAACACAAATCATATTTGCAAACTTAATAAATACCTCTTCATATTAAGAAAAAAGAGTCCACTTATGATTTTATTGATTCAAATTTGACATAGTTTTCATATCTCCACAAAGTTCATTTATAATACTTTTTAGGAGATGCCTAAAAAAATTTGTGCAGAAAGAGAGATTTTTCTTTATTTTTAAGCAGAAAAATGGAAAGACTAACTCATTAAGTGAACTCTTTTTGGTGAGGTATATGGTAGCATAAGGTTGAAAGGTACAGGTGGCGAAGATTCCGTAAGGTGCCCAATTCTGGTGGAATTCTCCCAATAAAGCGATTTTCATGAAGATGGAGATACTGTAGCTCCGGAAGATTAGCAAGCTCCCTGGGGATTTCACCCTTAAAGCTATTGAAACTCAAGTACCTGCAGACACATGAGTAACTGTTCGATTAATTGTTCTTTCCATATATCAACGGCCCCTAAACAAAGAGTGCAAATACTCACAGATGTGTTAGTTTCTTCAGTTCACCTATTTCAGGAGGAATGACATCCTGCAGCTTGTTCCACCTCAAGTTACTGGAAAGATAGCAAATATCAACCAAGATGAGTTCTAAGTTTGGCTGATAAAGTACTACATTGATGTATGGGAAATAGAGTGACTTAAGTAATTTATCTATACATGTCACATTAACCTACACTAAAAGATTTGTAGGGTGTAAACATAATCATTTAGAAGACCCCGGGAACTATATAAAGCATGAAACCTTGTTGTCCGCCCATTGACTCACCCTTGGTAATTTAGTAAGCAATACCCAAGTGTGGATCCGAACTCATTATCTCTAAGATAAACTGAACAAGTCCCAACAAATTCAGCAAGGCAGCTGGACTGTAGGGGTGTAAATGTTATTACATTGCTAGGTTCGTTAAGATAGTGACAACATAAAAGAGTAAAAAGAACAAAAAGAGGGTGGGTAAAGTTTGTCAACTTAATTATGTTTAATCAACCCAAGCAGCTTTATCCTATTCATGTGAATGTGTAACAGGGTCTCGATTTTTATTGAAGTATTTATCTATTGTACTTGGCAAAAAAGGGATTTTAGTTGATACTTGATGAATAAGTCACAAGTTGGAGATGCATTGTTTAGTGTAAAGAAGATAAAAACTCGCCATTTAACGGCCAAATTATGTTTGAGTAACCGGCACGCAATGAAAAGTAATGAAACTAATGAAGAATGGTGCCCCTTTATAACTTGGCGATTACTGTCAAATTAATACTCCCTCCGACCCAACATAAAAACAGCCATTGACTTGGCACGTGGTTTAACTTGAGTGTTTGACTATTAATCAAATATCTAAAGTTGCCCCTCGATGGAGACAAAAATGAGCAACTTTATGGACCAAACATCAATCTCACCAATAATATGTAATTAATGACTAGTAGTAAAAGTAAATCTGGATCAAACCTTACCCAAAAGGGAATTTTGCATTTAAATGAAAGGGTGGCCACAATTAGAGGCAGGTGAGAATAAAGTTCTACAACATACTGATTTTCCTATTTTAGAGAAGGGTGAGCAAAAGTGTAGTGAACTCGGTGTAGGAATAAGAGGTAAAGAGCATCTAAATATTGGCGTGGTTATTTGTAATTTCCTATGAACAGCTGATTATACAGTTAAAAAGTCACTGTATGGATTAATAACATGTAAGTAACTTAATTGGCGGTAGTCCTCTTTAAGATGCTCATTTGTTACTCCATGCAAAATTAGACAAGTTACAGAGAGGAAGCTTGAGGCTGCAAGTCTGCAACTAAGGTTCTCAAAGGCATAACAAAATAACAAATATATATCAAAATCATGATGAAGATATATCAAAGTCACTATAGCTACTATTCAGACTTCCAGGTGTAAAAAATGTTTGAAAAGGAATCAAACAAATATGATAAAATTTGAAAGTATAATGATGAAGCTTCCTATGAACTATACAGTGACTACTACCAAGTACTAATGAATCAAGTAAAGGATCTTACAGTACTTTAAGACGCTTCAAACGTCCGATTTGAGGTGGAATTGGTCCTGTCAACTTATTGTTGTGGAGATCCCTGCCAACAGAATATTAAATAGTTTATCCCACGATAATTGACTATCACAAAAGTTAACACCAAACCCCGCTGAAATTGCTTTTAATCATAATTTAGAAACCTTGAAGCAAACAACCAAACTAACACCAGCAATAAAAACCTGGGTGACAGCATAGTAGGAAAGAAAATAAAGTCTTACAGCCTCGTAAGATCCAGCAGATTGGTTACTGCAGTAGGAAAAGGTCCAATAATTGACACCGCATATACTTCCCTGAAATTACATAGTTGGATCCAATGTAGACAAATTCAGATCAATTGCACAGATCTGTAACTTAGTAACATGTGAATACAAGCAAGGATGAAGTTACACTTACAGTTCAGTAACTACTCTATAATCACCTTGTGTGGAGCAAGTGACTCCAGACCAGGCTGGTAAATCACCATCTCCACAAGGATCATCTCCAACCCATGCATACACCACCCTCCATCCAAGAGATGCTTTAATTTCGTTAAGTGCTTTCACTACAGTCAAACAGAGACACTATTCATCCACTCCAAGACAGGTTAATTGTATACTTCCATTTTCATAATTTTCTCATAGTAAAATCAATTTACATAGTAGAACTAGATACATCAAAAAAGGCAACAAAAAAAAAAGATTCACGGATTTGATAAAAGAACTCCTTGAACTAAAGCAAGAAAATGAGCAGGTACATGAACTTCCTTGAGGACTGTCACGAGAAGAGTGCTGATTCTCAGCATCTTCTCTTAAGTTTATTTTGGACTTCAATTCCATGCCCAATGATTGATATCAGTTTAACATTCAAACTAATCGAACTGATTCGACTCCAAACATCAAATTTCTTGCTAGTAAATGCTTACATATTTTAACCTAAATTTATCCGAGCAGTTGTGCAACCGTAAAACTCTTACTAGGCACTAAAATTAAACATCGAACTACTGAATCTTAAAAACATGTCAATTGTGCCAAAATGATAAACGATTAACAGGCCAACGCCCAATTTCCACTGCAAATCATCGGATCAAAGAGCAATTTCAAGTAGTCATAATAAACAGCATTCTCAATTGTAAGATAAACAAAATGCAAATTTAATCACGCCTCTCCGAGATAAGGATACATATAAACAATAACAAATCACGTAATTCCAACGGAAAATTCTGAAAAGAACTGAGCAATTACCGTCTCTTTTTAGCGTTTTGCAGTCAACAGCAACATTGAAAAGGCACGAAAGCAAGACAATCAATGAAACTGCTGCAGATACACGATGACACAACATTCTCAGTGAAATCGATTGCGATGCCCCTTTTGTTTTTAGAATTTCAAACTCTCATTCGTCAGTAATTCGTGTACATAGGTTGTAAATCACTAGATTGAGATGCAGATCAATATGAGTTTGAATCAGAGTAAGATCTCAGTGATGCAGAGAGAGAGAGAGAGAGAGAGAGAGGGAGAGAGGGAGAGGAGACGGAGGTCAGGCCAGGTATCGTCGGTGGATCTCAACTCCATTTAGTTTTGTTTATTTTTTCATTTTTCATTTGATACCCTGAAGTTATACTTAGATCACAATCACACCCCTCAAGTTTTTGTTAATCATGTTTAGATATCCAAAATATAGGGGTGTGCATTAGACCAGACTAAGGGGTCGTTTACCAAACGCTTATCTGGTGAATGTTTGTCGGTAAAATTTAACATTATCATTTATTTACTGGGTAAGATTTTAGTCCACCAAAATGACATCTTATGCAATAATTTATCCGATAAACGCTAACTATGGTAAAAGTCATCGCTTTCACTTACCTTGCTCTTATCAAATAAGATTTTTGGTGTTTTACCATTCATCTGGTAAGATAATGAGACTTGGTAAGTACTTACTCGGATAAACGTTTGGTAAACGACCCCTAAACCAATACCGTAGGATTATCAAACCAAGATAGAAATAATGAAACCAAAACTGGACATTGAAAAATGAAAAACGTTGAAACTATACCATTAACCAAATATGTATATGGGTTTTTTTTTAATTTGAAAAATATAAACCTAATTTAGTTTTGTTTCGAGTTTTTCGAATCCGATCTTGAACAAGACGTACTATACCGAATTGAGAATTGTTTTTTTGGGGAAAAAATTCAACCAAAAACTACTTTTTTGATAAATCTAGTACAAGAACTAAACAAATCATAGGCGGGTTTATTCTTGATCCTGATGTAGTTATTCAGTTTCGACAGTCTGGATCAAGTTTTGTTCCATCTGCTTGTTTGCGTGAAATTTAAAACCTTAAAGATGTTTGTATACATATAAAAATCAGTAACAAGATATCACAAGTATACATTTTCTTGTACAATTATATTTAACAAATAATATAACGACAAATAACAAGCATCAAAATCCACATGAATATGTTTTCAAAGTTGTATGATATCAAGGTGAAATACCAACTTCAAATATTGAGGTCAAAACTTAATTTTTGGGTTTTTGTTTGGTTTAGAAACAAAAAGTAAACCAAAAACATGAATTCCTTCGAGTTTTATTGAAACCAATACAAAGGGTATTATACAACATCACAACAGTGTTGCAAGATCGTAACTCTGTTCTGTTCGTTTATATAAACACTTTCCAGTACTTAGGAGGCTCTCGTTATATGTTTGTTCTCATATTCTTTTGTAGATATGATATCAGGCCTGGCACGACCTATATTTCTTTAAGCCATACAAAACAAGTACAAATTCCTTTGTTACTTTGATTATGACTTTGCATTTGCATCATACAGGTTGTGTTGTTTGTGCTCCTCATTCAAGCAACATTTCAACACTTTTATGAGTTAATCAACTTGTCCACAAAATACTGCTTTTATCAGTATGAGTTAACACATTAGTATACTACTAAAAACTAGCCTAACAGTGCATACAAGTTAAATAACAATATATATATATATATATATATAGAGAGAGACTTGGGATCATGTGAGACCAGCTTGTTTTCGTGAGACCCGTGAGACCAGCATTTTACACGTAAACTTCACAGCAAAAATGCTGTGAAGGTGACTTTTAAAACCTTCACAGTGTTTTTGCTGTGAAGGTTCGACTTTTTTTAAACCTTCACAGTGTTTTTGCTGTGAAGTTTACGTGTAAAATGCTGGTCTCACGGGTCTCACGAAAACAGGCTGGTCTCACGTGAACCCAACCCTATATATATATATATATATATATAACACTACAGATCAATCCATGTAACAATTCTGAAACATCAACAACAGTAGGTTTTACCTTTTAGACAACAACAACAACAACAAAAATACAAAGATAAAAGTAAAATTAAAGAAAACGTTATGATATAAAGCTATGAAAGTAGATTACAATAATGAAATATAAAACAACAAGTGTGGTGCCTGATTGGTTTGAGCTTAGCTCCAAAGGTCAAAAATGACTGGAGGTCTCAAGTTTAAATTCAAGCAAGAATAAAAATCTTCATGTGGCCACAAAGGTTCAAATGCGGTGACTCTGGGCTACCTGCTTTGCAGGTAGTCACTCTGTGATTAGTCGGATCGCATAGCGAGTTGGATATCCAAATTAATCAAAAAAATTAATGAAATATAAATGTTTGAATGTAAACTAGAAATTACTACTAAACTACTCTACTGTAACTAAGATCAAGAACTTGTGTAAATTGAAACTATCCCTTAACTCTCGTTTTCAAACTAATAACAACTGAGCTTTTTATATAAAAAACAACAGGTTATCAATAAAGATGCTCATCAGATTGTATTTTATAAGCAAGCAGTACAAACTTTTAACGAACATTCAGTAGTTGAAATCTTTAGACTCAAGGAACTCTAAACACGTATTTTTTTTTTCTCTAAACATTATTTTTTAGGAACTTTAAATATTTTGAGTTGACCTTTATATATTTTTCCTCAAAAAGTTGACTTTCCGTTTTAATAATTGCTAATGCTATACAATGAAGTATTTTTATGGAAGCAGTAGTCCTCTTCAACAGTACACTTATTTTCGGATTATTCATATCCAAAAACTCGACATTAAACCTTGAGCTTCGTTTTGATTCTTTGGAACAACTCGATGAATTCACTTTCAAGATGTCTTTGTGGTGAAATGGTAGACACGCAAGACTCAAAATCTCGTGCTAAAGAGCATGGTCCCTTCCAATTGAAAAACAATGTCTTCCCCAATGGAATCTGATAAGTGAAATTTCGAGTTCACAATAAAATATTCTTTTTTTAATTAAAATAAAAAAAAGAAACAAGAAAAATATAAAGAAAAAGAATAAAATGACTACAACTTGAATGTATTGGTTATCACTAGGAAAGAAAAAAATGCAAAATATAATATATTTTTTTGGCAAATTCCAAGAAAAAGTGACATACTTTGTCTTGATTCATATTTTAGGTAACGTAGTTTTAAAATCTCGTTTTGGAATCTAAGATGTGAAGTTTTAAACATTTAAGTACCTAAGTAATCGGTTTAAGTATTGACTGGTTACCAATGCTGATATGACAAATGAAGTTGCATTAAATTCAATATTATTTGCTAACGTGACTAGTAAAATGGATTTTTTAAATTTAAAAACCGTTTCAAATTTATTTATTTTATTAGAATTTATATATTATAACTATTTGTAAATTATATATTTTACATAAATAAATATAATATATGAATTCTAATAAAATATATAAATTAACAACTAATTAGTTTTAAAAAAAAATCCATGTTACTATCTAAATAACATTGAGTTGGATGTTGGATCAGCATTGGTAACTGTTTAATTCTTAAACCGATTATCTAGAAATTTTAATGTTTGATACTTCACATCTTAAGTACTAAAACGAATGTTCTGAAAATACGTTACCCAAAACCGGAATCAAAGCAAAGTATGTTACTTTTTTATGCAATTTGTCCTATTTTTTATGTTCTCTTAAATTCTGAGAGTGTTTTATTTTATAAAATGAATCTTTTTTTATTTAAGAATTTTCGTTAAAAAATGATTTTTTTTTTATTATTTCATTTAATTTTTTATGTTAATTTCATCAACAATCCATTATTATTTTCAGCACTAAATTTATCTTTTTTTAATTATAATTTATATTTTTTTCCATCAAAATATCGTCAGTAAATTTTTTCGTCAATTTAATGTCTTAATCTATAATTTATCATCAATTTTGTCACACATATATTATGTTCTTCAAGATAATGTAAGTAAATGTACTAAGTTAGGCTGCACACTTGACCGAAAGGACAAATTGTAATAAATAGCACCATAGGTTTGTTTATTTTTAGACAAATTACATGAAAAAGTAACGTATTTTAATTTGAATTCTATTTTGAGTAACACACTTTCAAAATTTCCATTTTCATACATAAGATGTAAAGTTTTAAACATTTAAGTAATCGGGTAACACGTTGAAGCTTTAACCGGTTACCATACTGAGTTGGATACCATATCAACATGGTAACCGGCTAAAGCTTCAATCGGTTACCCGGGTACTTAATTGTTTAAAACTTTACATTTTAGGTATCAAAATGAAAGTTTTGAAAGTATGTTGTTCAAAATAGGAATCAAGTAAAAGTACGTTATTTTTCATGCAATTTCCCTTTATCTTTTATTCGGTCACAAAAGTTTAAAAAATCGTTTTTAAACCATCAAACTGTAAAAACCTGTTGTAAACATAATTTATCTTTTTGAAAGTTTACGAACATACTAATTTTCATCAGTCAACTTTCGAAAGTAAATCAGATACTATATGGTTTATATTTTGTTACAGTTCTCGTCCTCGTCTTGACGGGCGTTAAGATTCCCAGTTAAGTGGCCCGCATGCTACTGGCATGAGAGCAATATAGTCCTTTTACAAGCATTTCTGTACAGTTTTTGGAACTCGTCTTCCTATTCCTTCTTCAATTGCTTGTTGTTTCCTTTGCAACGATTGTCCCCCCCCCCCCCCCAAAGATGCATGATAACCTATGAAAGGCCCGATATGCTGAATGATCTACGAAGCTCGATTTCGTGTATCATGATAGTGAAAGTTGTAATTAACAATATTAATTTATTTGCTTATTCGGGAATGTATTCCAACATGCTTCTTATACAAACTTCAAATTCGTAGGTATATGTTGCTTTGGTGGGCAATAGAGGTGGTAAGGGTTACGCTATGGACGGTGATGGTGGAGGAGAAGGCGAAGGTGGTGGCAGAGGGATGGACGGATGGTGGGTTGATTGCATCAGATATCCCTTTTATACATGCCAAAAATTTGATCAGGGAAACAACCATCACCTCCAGGACGATGGATACCTAAGCACCCATAGATGAGGAAGGGCGTAGTAAGCAACAAAATGACTTCCATCAGTAGCGGTGGACTCCCAGGGAACACCACTTGAACTAGACATCATCGATTGTCTGTTAACTATTTGAGCTATACCAGCATTCATTGATTCTTCCCCAAACAAATCACTTGTAATCACATTAAAAAAACCATGTTTCTAAATCCGACCCAATTTGTTTAATTAGTTTTAGACAAAAAGACGAAACCCAAATACAACAAAAACAAAAGCATATGCAAGTTAGGCTTTTTTAGATGATTTTAAGAGAGTGGGGGATGAACCAGAAGGGTGGTGTTTGATTGGTTTGAGCTTGACTCCAAATGTCAAAAGAACCAGGAGGTCTCAGGTTCAAATCCAAGGAGGAATAAAAATCTTCTTGTGGCCATGGATGTTCAAATACGATGACTCTGGACAACCTGCAAAGCAGGTGGTCGTCCTGGGATTAATCGGCTCACATAACGGATTAGATATCCAGGTTAATAAAAAGGAGGGGGGATGTGAAAAAAAACTACATTGCCCTCATGTAACTAGCACTTTGAAACTTAACAGGAAATACTCAACACTTGTTAAGGAAACGACGAAAATCATAATAAAGTAGAAATCACATAGTATCTAGGGGTGTTCATGGATTGGGTTGATCAGGTTGAAGACATTTGAACAACCCAACTTAATGCTTGCAGTTTAAAAAAATTTAACCCAACCCAAGTCAAACCGTACGGGTTGGTCGGGTTGATATTTTGGTACATTAAAATATTCTTCTAACCTTGAATATGTTATTTCTCTATTCATAAATTCTTTTTCATCATCAACCATTTAATACAACTTATCCATACTTCTTACATATATCACATTCAGTTAATTTTCTCGATTTACATATATATGTTCACAATTACTGAACATATGTACAAATGAGTTATATAAAGATGTTAATAGATTGAAAGAGGTTGATTATTATACAACCCTTGACATTTGTGCAACCAATACAATCCAATCTCAAGCGTCCATTTCATTTGATTAATATGTGATTTCATAAAAGTTTTGATTGTTTCCTAATATAAAGTATTGATCATAATTAATGAACCATATTCATCTTCCATAAATATTCAAATCATAATAAATGAACTCTTATCATTTCCATAAATATCTCAATTTATTAGGTTGCATTGGTTGTACAAATGCGATGAGTTGTATTTGAAACAAACTCTAGATTGAAAATATGTGTATATGAAGAGTGTACATGATAATATAATTGGCTAATATATATATTATTAGAAATTCAACAATCATATCAAATCTAAGAAATAAAATGATACCAGGTTCATCGGGTTGAGTTGAGTTCAAATAATAGTAATCCGATATCAATCCAATATCTACAATTTGAAAATTTTACAGCTCGATTAGATGTCGGGTTGCTTCGGATTAAGTTATTTCGCGTTAGGTAATTGATCGGGTTTTTAAGCACCTCTATCTATTGTATTTATTGAAGTCGAATAACCGAAACTTGTAAACCACATGGACAATTTTTGTAATATACTCTAACCTCAATTACTCTCTTTGAAAAATACAATAATATTAGTAATTACTTTTAAAATTCAATAATCACATTAAAAAAATTGCTATTTATTACAAATATACCCCTACAAAATGCAAACTAGTTAACTTGCCTTCATTAAACTATAATTAACATTAAATTTAGTTTTATACTATAAATAAGATTTGACTGTTTTCAATTTGACCAATATTTCCATCTAGAAAATAAAAATATTAATATAATATTTGACAAAATATTTGTACAAATTTAGACTTCTATAGTAATTCTAGAAGTATTGTTTATAGATAAATTAATTTAATTTGTCCAAATCACATGAATAATAGTCTTCCATTCTTAAAAAAAATAAAAATAACAACTTAATATTATTTTAATTATTTAAAAAAAATCAATATCTTGTTTTTCCTTATCAGATTTCTGGTTGATTTCGTCGTTTCTCTTTGTCGATCCTTTTTTAGTTGGATTATTTATAGCTTTTTTTGTTGTATTTTTGGTTTTTCTCTTTATGTTTCGTGTAACGGGCTCTTTTTTTATCTGTTTTCTTTGACCTGGTGGGTTGATGCACCTTGTAATAGGATCCCTTTTTGTTGTAAATTTAATGGGTTTTTTTAATAGTAACATTTGGACTTGTGATTACGTGAGACCAGCCTGGTTTCGTAAGACCATTTTTTATACTTAAAACTTTACAACAAAACGTTATGAAAGCAACATTCACAATGTTTTCGTTGTGAAGGTTCGGTTTTTTTATCTTCACAGAGTTTGAAGTTTTAAATGTAAAAAAAAGGTATCACGAGTCTCAAGAAAACAGATTGGTTTCACATGAACCCAACCCATAACGTTTGTCTTTCAATTAGCAAGGTTTAGTTTACATTTTATTAAAAAAGTGGTATTTTCAATTTTGGTAACTTTATTTATTTATTTAAATATAAATGCAATAATTAAATGCATTTTGACTTAACATTTACTATTAAACTTTATTGACATAGATATTTAACAAATTATTTTAAATTATATATAAAATTAAAAACTATGATTAAAAAAATATTTTTTAATATATTATTATCATGGATTTCATGCCTTATCAATAAATCTCTAACTAATTTCATTTATCGGCAAAAAGTGGCATTATTACATCATGAAGGTATGAAAAGGGCAAAAAGGAGAAATCAAGTCAAAGATCATTAAACTCGCATATCATTCATTAATTGGCATAAGCACCATATAACTACTTTACATTAACAAAGTCAACAAATATTGAGCCATAGGATAAGCAAAATTACTATTTTACCCCTCAAAAGTTTTAAAAAACCACAAACTCCCCCCCCCCCCAAATTGAATTAGACCCACCATCTTCCTCATGAAAAAGCCTGTAAATTTAATGCAACTCATGGATTTCTTCTGATACCTTCTTCAAACCTACAAAGATATATATATATATATATATATATAGTACAACTGTTATTGCTGTTAGTACAACTATCCTCATAATCTTTTTTAGCTATTTCCATTCTTGTTCTTGCTGCTTCCAGACCAATATGTTTGCAGATTCAATTCCATTACACCCATCAAAGCCATTGCTTTCTGTTTTTCCCCCCTCTGGAATTCAAATTCAAGAACAAGGATGGAAAGAGTGATTCCGGGATTACGATTTTACGTTCGTAAAGAAGAAAACAGCGGAATTAAGAAGAAAAAACACCAGAAATTTAAAGAAATTATAAAATCTTGGATAATGGGTTTTCAAGAAGTTGACAAGAAAATTGAAAGATTTTAGGATTGATTGAAACGGGTGGTGAATTCGAACTGGAATTTTTTTCAATTGTGAAGTGGGTTTGGTCCAGATGGGACTAATCTTTTTGCTACACCGTATCTTGGATCGATTTCTTCAGGCGGTGGTGGTGGTTGCAGGTGGTGGTGCTGCGGCGGTAGTGGTGGGAGAGGTGGGCGGCAAGGATTGGTTTTTGGGGATTGCAAGCAGAGAGAAGGTGGGTGTTTTGTACATGAGGTGGTGGAGCAATGGTGATCATGGCGGTGGTGGTAGTAGCGGAGGTTGAGGGTGGTTTCCGGCGAGTCTGTGGAGGAAGTGAAGGTGATAAAGAGGAGGAGGAGTGATAACAAAAGGAATTTCCGGCGACGTGGAGGAGTTGAGGAGAGAGAGTTCTTCATTATGGTGAGGTTTTTGGGAGAGAGATGATGATGGTGAAATGGAGGGAGTATTTATAAGTGAGAGAGGGAAAGGGTGATGATTACTTCACGTTTCCAAATTATAACCTAATTATTATTATTATTATTTTTGTAAATAAATTGAAGATTAAATTATGAATTTGGTCCCTTTGATATGCGGGTTTTTATGATATTGTCTCTAAACTTTATTTGTTACGTATATTGTTTGGTGGTATGTAATTCTTTTGCGGTTTTGGTCTTTTACTCTAACGACTGTTTACCGAGTCTGTTAAACTTGAGGGCAAAATTGTCTTTTGTTGTTTTCTATGTCTTAACGTTTTTTTAAATTTAAATCAGATTAACCATAAAAAAATATAACAAAAAATCGTGGGAATATAAAAAACAATGAATTCATTCAAAAGTTTTACAATAAAAATTCTATACAGATGAAAAACTTAAAATCTAAAGCTATAGCAACAAAACATGCTAAAAATAGAAAATTTAATCTTGAGTTGTTATTCAATGATTTGGAGAGGGTAGATGATGCATACGGTGAGGGCAGAGGTAACAAACTAGAAACACATGTGGGGATGATGTCGATGGGGTTCCTCTATGAAGGGGTGTCAGAAACCAATAAAAAGGGGGGGGGGGGGATTACAAACCAGAAACACAAACGTAGAGACAATGTAAATGGTGTTGATTGGTGGGCTGATGAACCAAAAACACAGATAGAGTCCAACCATGAACCTCTACCTAGTCCTTCGCTCAACCCACAAAGTCCGACGAGATGGAGGGGATGCAGATGCATTCAAGGAGTCTTATGCTCAAATCCCTAGACAGTTAAATAACCCTAACCCTTATGAATCAAATGACCTCTCGCCATCATCTTCGAATTTTTGTTGTTGTTGTTGTCGTTGTCGTTGTTGTAATCTTGACTGTAAAAATCGAAGAACCCTAACCTTTATGAAACAAAGAACCTCTCTTAGCCACCATCCTCAATTCGATTTGTTGTTGTAATATTGACTAGAAAAATTGAATAACCATAACCCTTTAACTGTTGTAGTTTTTAGAAGATGAAAGTGACGATGATGACTCTATTGTTGTAATTTAAGTTTGATTTCGATTTACAGTTTGTTCTTAGATTTAGGTTTAGAGTTTATTCCTGATGTTCTTGAATTGTTCATGAAAAAGATCAAAATTCAAGAAAAAAAAACAATTAAAATGCTTGAAAAATGATAAAAAGACCATTTTGCCCTCAAGTTTAACGGATATGGTGGATGGTCACTAGAGGAAAGGATAAAAACCGTAAAAAAATTGCATATCACCAGGTAATATACGTAATTAATGAAGTCTATAAACCAATTTGGTAAAACTTGTAAAACATAGGGGTCAAATCCGTAATTCACTCTACATTTAAATACAAGATCCTTAAAATTTCGTTCAAATTAAATTCGCATTTAAGTCATAAGGTGAAACAAAATAAAGTTAAAAATATCGTGTTGTCAAATTTACTCCGTTTTGCTTTTTAGATATTTTATTTTAATTTTAAATATCAAATAAAGTTACTTTTACATTAAAAAATATTTTCCTCATGGTAAAATAAACACCGTAAATAATTTCCTTATATGATCAATTTTTAAATTAAAAATAATGATATAAATAGTAAAATATTAAATTCAATTTGAACAACTCAACCTAATATTTGAGGTTTGAAAAATCTTAACTCAACTCAACCCAAATCGTACAGGTTGATCGAGTTGATACTTTGGTACATTAAAATATTATTCTATCATTGAATATGTTATTTCTCTACTCATAATTTCTTTTTCATCGTCAACCGTTTGATACAACTTATTCATACTTCTTACGTATATCACATTTAATTAATTTTATCAGTTTACATATATATGTTCACAATTACTGAACATATATATATAAATGTGTGATATAGAAATGGAGAATAGATTGAAAATATGTATATATGAATAGCGTACATGATAGTGTAATTGTCTAAATGTATATATTAATATAAACTCAATAATCATATCATATTCAAAAAATAAAAAAAATATCAGGTTCATCGGATTAGGTTGAGTTCAAATAATAGTAACTCAATATCAATTCAATACTTACGGTTGAAAATTTTACAATTTGTTTAGACATCGGGTTACTTCGGGGTTGAGTTATTTCGCGTTGGGTTGAGTTTGATTGATCGAGTTTTTGAACACCCCTAACTACAAGAATTTTGATGACACTTGGGTTCGAACCCTAAAAAGATGGGACTTTCACCGTATCTCATAAATCTTAACTAGTACGCGATAAACTGTATGGTTGAATTACATTTACTTTGTTAGCACTAAATTTTATAAAAAATAATATAAAATAAAATCCTCTTTGTTTTCATTTTTTAGTTGGTAATAAAAATATTTTAAATTATTAAAGAGCTTTGGTCTAGCAGTATGTGAGTCTTTAGCCTCCTAAAATTCAAGGGTACAAACCTCACAAAAAATGAGGAGAATGTATGAGTTTATTTATTATATTTATCGTATATAAATAATATATACTATTTGAAGTATAAATTTTTTTACATTTAGAATAATATGACATAAGTTAGTTGTCATAAATATATTACAAAAAGGCGATTGCAATTAAATGCAAATAGTTGCAACTAACTGATTGTATTATCATAATTTATAGATTTTATTATCAATTTTTAAAAAAAAAATTACATGAAATTTGGTATCATTTTTACGTTTATCTTATGTAGGTTAGGTTTCGATGAAAATAAGAGTTACAATAAAAACATGAAAACAAAACCTTCATATATAGGGTTGGGTTCACGTGAAATAGCTTGTTTTCATGAGACACGTAAGACCATTTTTTTTTTACACTTGAAACACTGTGAAGGTAAACAATGTTTTCTCTTAGCATGTTAAATGTGAAATTTTTTGAACAGAGCCTCCAAAAATTTGGGGCGCAATTTTACATATGCTTAGCGCATTTTCATCAAGTTATGTAAATCTATAGCCCAAATTGTTTACGTTCAAAGTGTTAATTTCTTAGGTTTAGATTCAAATTATTAATAGTTTAAATTTAGGTTACTTTCAGATTGTTGATCGTTTAGAATTAGCGTTCTTTTGTGCTTAACATATATGTATCGTTGTTATCTCTTATGCAATGTTATCAAAAGTTATGGGTCTAACAGGGACTCCAAAAAATTTGGAATGCCCCTGAAAGCAAAAAAAGTCGAACCTTCATAGGAAAAACACTGTGAAGGTTACCTTCACAATGTTTTTCCTGTGAAGTTTCAAGTGTAAAAAAGTGGTCTCACGTGATCCCAACTATATATATATATATATATCTTTATTTACCTTTTTTTTTATTATTATTATTATTACATAAACTTTAACAAATTCATACATTTGAAAGTGATTAAATTTATGCAAAAGTTTGTGAAAGTAGCTTACAAGTGAAGAACTAAAGATAAATTTGAATATAAAGGTAGATAAACATAGTTGAAGGTAATTAATTGAGTGTGCTCGAATGGTTGAAAAAAAATCAAGTTAAATTAAAAAGTCAACTCATGACTCATCCAAATGCATATAAGTGTTCTCATCATAACTTTTATTCTCATACGATCCATCGTCTAAAATATTATACGGTCCGCAATTTTATTGTTTGTATTCAACAATAAAAGGTCTTATTTCACAATACTCTTGTCTCAAACGCCATTTGCCTAATTCATATAAAAGTTAATGTCTTTGATGTGTATCTCAGTTGGCAGTTTTGGCATAATTTTGCCCAATTTTGTACTGAGCCACAAAATGCCCCTTACACTTGCATCCTTGAAGGTAGTGATGGCCAAACCGTCCCGACCCAGCCCAGCCCAGCCCAGCCCGGGACCGGTTATAGGACCAAAATCTGGGACCGTTTATGAATTTGGGGTGTTTCGCGGGACTGGGACCGGTTATGGATTTACCCAGCCCGACCCGATTTTTAAAAAAAATGTAGCCGTTATTTATCAAAAAACTAGTTGCTTATCACCGTTTTTTGGCCCTTTTTTTTTTTTTTTTTTTTTGCCTTCTAAACACTATATACAAGTGTCTTGGTTGAGGGGTTTACATACCAAGTTCTTGATTCGCAAAAAAAAAAGTTAAAACGTTCACAATTCTCGGTCTCTCGCTATATTTTGTAAGACAATGTAATTTTAATTATAATAAAACTCATTTTTAAAGTGTATTTGAGTTACCCAAATACAAAATTTTACAATGTATTAAAAATATATATCATTAAAAAAATAAAATAAAAATATTATTTTTTAATGACCGGGACCGACAGCCCATAACCAGTTACAATAAACCTTGACGGGCTCACCTTTTTCGACCGGGACCCGTTATGGTCAGATCTGTTGAGGCCCTTGCTCAGTAAGGACCAGCCCAACCCAACCCGGGATCAGTTTTTGGCCATCACTACTTGAAGGTAGGTTCCATGTGTAGTTGATTGAGGTTGCCAATAAAATCAAAATTTTGTCCAAAAAAAAAATAAAGTGGGTAATAAAAAGAATGAAAACAAAGTGAAACATGACCGCTTACTAAATTGCAAGTGTTAAATTCTTATATCAAACAATCGTAATTCTTACATCATTTTTTTTTTAAATTATAGTTGAAACCTAACATTGACTATTCAACGATAGTTATTATACCATAATTCTTCACATGCCTGCATGCGTATACTTCCGTCAAATCTGCATAACGACGTCATTTTGAGATAAACAAGTCAATATATACTTGATGCTTTGAAACACGTAACCTTTGTTACATTTCGCTTTTTCATCCGTAACTAGCATTTAAATAAACTTCAACATTTAATGGAACTAAGAATAATACCAGTATATGGTTGATATTTACCATGGTAAATTAGGGTCGTCTTTTAACATGTTAAATATGAGATTTTAAACAGGGCCCCTGAAATAGTGATATCCAATAAGTGTTCGGTAAACAACCCTAAGTTTGATGATATTGTAAATCTCGTTAAGTTTAGTTGGTAAAAGAGGGACGAACAAATGGAACCATGCTTATCATTGCAAATTAATCACCACTTTTTTTTTTATTAACATGGATATCCAACCCGCCATGCGAGCCGACTAATCCTAGGACGACCACCTGCTTTGTAGGTAACCCGAAATCACCACATTTGAACCTCCGTGGCAACAAAGGGATTTTTGTTCTTTATTGGATTTGAACATGTGACCTCTAGACACTTTTGACCTTTGGAGCCAAGCTCAAACCAATCAGGCACCACCCTTGTGATTATTAATCACCACTTTACGAAATGCTAAAAATTAAGTAAAAAACAGTATAGTTTGTAAACTGACAAATTGCATCAAAATAGATCGTATTCGTCCCTATTTTAGAAAACCAATTTTCAAAATCTCTATAATTGAAAAATAAACTTTTAAAGTATCTCGTTTTTTGGGGACAAAATTCAACACTATCATATTGGTCAATGGGTCACTTAAATAATATTTTTTCAAGTTGCTTCCTTAAAATATGAACAAAAACAAAATTAACCACAAGGGTGATGTCTGATTTGTTTGAGCTTGGGTTCCAAAGGTCAAAAGTGCCTAGAGGTCTCATGTTCAATTCCAATGAGGAATAAAAACACTCTTGTGGCCACAGAGATTCAAATGTGGTGACTCCGGACTACCCACAAAGCAAGTGGTCACCCTAAAAATTAACCGTCTCGTATAGCAAGTTGGATATACAAGTTAAATAAAAAATTTAGTTTCATTTTTTTTGTGCAATTTGTTTTATTTAAATTTTTTGATCTTTATGTTAAATCGAGTATAAAGATTAAAATATTTAATCAAAAAAGATTTTTCTTCTTAAAATCTATACAGATTATGAAAATTATAGTGACAAGTAAAGCGTAAAATATCTATATCTGTCACCAACAACCGTAACTTTTCAACATGTCGTTGTCTACCATGCTCTTTCAAATCAGTCCCTCGTTTTCTGAACTAGCATTAAAACTTCACCAACGTGGCAAATGTATTTCCCGACTATCATTATAACCACATATTTAGTCTATGTGTCGTTGTTACCATAATCGACCAATATGTTGACGTAGACCAAAAGCTAATCAGTTTCCAACAAAAGTATAAAAGATGATCAGTAGTTCGAAATTTTCATCAGGCATTTGCTCTTATGATTTTTGATTTAAAATTAAGTAGATTTTTTTATCAGATTAATCAACTTTCAAAATTTTCATTTTGGGAACAAACAAACATTTCATATTGGGGAACTGAAATGAAAACTAACGTTTCTTCCGTTAAAGATTTTGAAACATGAATTTGATAACCAGGACACCTAAAATCGAAATTTTTGAATTTTGACTTTCAAAATGGAGGTTTTTAAAGTGCGTTATACAAAATAGGAGTGAAAAGATGGTTGAACTATAAATGTGGTGTCTGATTGGTTTGAGCTCGGACTCCAAATGTCAAAAGTGCCTAGAGGTCACAGGTTTAAATCCAATAAGGAATAAAAATTTCATTGTGGCCACAGAGGTTCAAATGCGACGACTCCGGGCTACCCACAAAGCAGATGGTTTCCTTGGGATTAGTCGGCTCACATAACGGGTTGAATATCCATGTTAATTATAAAAAATAAAAAAACAAGGTTGGTGTAACTGTAACTGCAAAAAATGGTTCACATGGAATTTCTTTGATTTATACTGGCGTTCCGTTCTAAAGATTTGATCTTTATGTTAAGTTGAGTATATGATTAAAATATTTAATTAACGTGGGTTTATAATCTTTAATCCTATATCAGATTATTAGCCTTTTTAGGAAAAAGTTAACCTAAAAATCTTTAAATTCCTCGCCAACGACCACAATTCATCAAAGATGTCGTTATCCACCATGGTCTTTCAAATTAGTCCCATGTTTTCTTAGCCGATAGAACTCCACCAATGTGGTAAATGTTTTTTGATAATCTTTTTAACCACGTATCTAGTCTATGTGTCATGGTTACCACAATCAATCTCTACACTTGAGATCACATGAGACCAGTATGTTTTCTTGAGATCTGTGAAACCACTTTTTTACACTTGAAACTTCACAGCAAAATGCTATGAAGGTTCAACTTTTTTTTTTTTTTATCTTCACAGTGTTTTGCTGTGAAGTTTGAAGTGTAAAAAAATTGTCTCAGGGGTCTCACAAAAAACAGGCTGGTCTCACATGAACCCAACCCTCCATCTCTATGTCGATGCGAACCAAGACCTAATCTATACCGAAGGTCCTATAAAAGTATAAAACATTTTCATCATTTTCTTTAAGATTTTTATTAGCCAATTTAAACTTATTGTTTTTAATTTATAATCGAGTGGATTCTTTTTTGTTAATCCACACGTTTTAAACTATTTGCAAGGATCAAACATATATCTGATCTGACAGACGTGGCCTTTACAAGATTAATTATAGGTTAACATTCATTTAAATGAAAATATGTTATTATCGGTATTTAACACATTTGAATCATCAACTGACAAATGTGAGGAACGATTTGGTAATGATCAATTGAGAGAAAACATAGATTAAGATTAATCAATTAGGAAAACGTTGTTTGCTGAGAGTCTGGAGAACAATAAAAGATGAATAAGAGGTTGGTTTATCTCTTACCACCTAATAGGACAATAAAACATGAGTGATTCTGAAAATTAAAAAAAAAACAGTTTGAATAACATATCCATTAACAAATCAGACATAAGAAACTAAAAAACAAACAAATATACCCTTAACAAAGATAAGTTTTTTATTTCTAAAATAAAAATTTAACCCAAAAAGGTTTGATTTTTTTTTATTATTAACATGGATATCTAACTCGCTATGCGAGCTGACTAATCCCAAGACGACCATCTGTTTTGCAGATAATCCGAAATCACCACATTCGAACCTCCATGGCCACAAAAAGATTTTTATTCACCCTTGGATTTAAACCCGTAAACTTCAAATACTTTTGATCTTTGAAATCAAACTTAAACCAATCAAAACCAACTTTTGAGGTTAAAAAAGGTTTGATTATCAACCATTCTCAAAACCGTTTGGTCATCATGTACAACCACACTCTGCATTCACCAATCTTGGCAAATGGCATATCGACCTCTGTCAAGAATACGATGGAAGAACAAATCAGAAAAGGGTTTCATCAATCAACCAAACATCAACACTCTTTTTCCATTTTCCTTCATTCCTAATCAAAATCCAATAGATTATATTCATCGTCTTCTCCATTAATCCAACCTCCAAATCTTAGCAATTCCATTCCCAAAATGATGATGAATTCATCAATCACTCTCTTCTTCTTCCTCACTATTTTTATTGGCCCTTCAATCTCAGAATCAGTCTCTCTTTCAATCTCTTCAAACTCACTCTCAAAATCAAACAACTCGGTAACAATCAACTGGTCCCGAGTCGATTCACCTTCACAACTCGACTGGATCGGCATCTACTCGCCACCCAACTCCTCCCTCTACAACTACATCGGCTATCTCTACCTCAACACCTCTCCCACCTGGGAATCCGGATCGGGTTCCATCACAATCCCTTTAATTAACCTCAGATCCAAATACAAGTTACGGATATTCCGATGGTCCGAGTCAGAGATCATCCCGACTCGCCACGACCACGACCACAACCCGTTACCCCAACCCAAACATTTGCTGGCGGAAACGGAGGAATTCGAGTTCGAACAGCGTCATGGACCGGACCAGATCCATTTAGCATTAACGGGTGAGGTAGGTGAGATCCGAGTCATGTTTGTGAGTGGCCATGGGAAGGAGAGTGTGGTGAGATACGGGTCGGGTCCTGATCGGATGGATCAGGTGGTGGAAACTAGGGTTGGGCGGTATGAAATGGAGGATATGTGCGATTCTCCGGCGAATCAGAGTGTTGGATGGAGAGATCCAGGGTTTATACATGATGGAGTGATGGTGAATTTGAAGCCAGGGAAGAGGTATTTCTATAAGGTAATTTTCTGAACTAATTGGTGAATTTTTTGAATTCAAGTTACTTGTATGTTACTTGTCCAACCCATGTTTAACGAAATCATGATTGTAATTAGATATTAATCATACCAATTATTGGGTTTTACCCAAAATTGAAAGCGAATTCTTGTCGATTTTGAATTGGAAGTTGTTTCTGTGACGCAAAGAACTTTGCATTCCATTAATAGTTATGATCCTAAGGTCCCATTTGATTTGTAGGATTAGAAAGGATTTGGAATTCAATTCTATTCCAATCCCATGTTTGGTTTGAAGAATTACATGGATTTGAAATCTCATAAACAAAGGATTTAGAAATCCCACAAGGATTCTAAGAACATGATTGCTTCAAGTTACAGTAGGTAGGACTCTGTTTCTTGATTTATAGGCTTAAAATTCAAGACTTCTATGTTCTTGCTTATTATGCTTGATGCATTAGTTCCATTATTAGATATTTAAATTTCTTTGTTGCTTCTATAATTGGGCATATTCTTGAGACTATTTAGCAGTTTAGCTCAATGACCTTCTCTAGAAGGTTGTTTTGCAAAATGACCCTCTAGGATATTTCTAAGTTTTTTCGGACAGAGACTGTTTTGAAAAATATTCCCCACAAGAATTTGGTATGTTGTCTTGTTCGGTTACTTGCATAGAGTAGATACAAAGCTTGGCTCTTTTTGCAGCAAACTATGACAAGAACCACTCATTTGCAAACCCAATTAGCATGAGCTAAATTGTTCACATCCTAATGGACATGGATTTGAGCCATGAACACTTCCTTTGCAAACACACCGCCATGAAATTTTCATTTCTGATGCTGTCTAGGTTGCTAAAACCAAACCAAAACGGACCCAAAAGATCCCACTCGAAATGGGTTGGTGGTCGTGCAGACCTGACATCTACCCCAAAGAGTAGAGCAACTGGTCGCCATGGAGATCCCGGATTGTGCAAGAGTGTGAACAAATAGGTTGCTAAATGCTAAATACCCCTTTTCTTTCTATATGCACTTGACTGGTTGTAAAAGAGGTTTTTTTTCTTTCTGGTAGGGATTCATTGATATAACCCGTTAGCAATTTTGATTAGTATCCATTTCATTGCCCAATTATCTTTATTAGGATAGCTGAATCTTAGTGCAAGTTTTCTCCTTTTCAAGAAGAAGGTTATATCTTCTTAAAATGCATATGAAATACTGAGGAGAAAAACCCTCTCTCCCAACCCTTGCAAACCCAAGGATCCCTAATACAATGGGGTTTAGGGTTCTTAAGATCAACCCATAGTAAAGATGGCAAATTTTAATAGATTTAAGGTTTCCTTGTTATCACAATGATAAGACTTATGGTCTACTTGTGGGTGAGTGCTGACTGAGGTAAGAGGTCTGATTTAGACGAGTGTTGAGTGGAAATTGCTGTTTTTGTCAAATGTTTTGTATTGAGAAGTAAAAAAGAACACCATACCCCTCATCCCACCACCTATCTTTTTCTCTCTGTTTTAATCTCATGGCAAAACCCATCTCCCTTTTCTCAACCCATCCACACTACTTCTTGTTGGCTCTTGTCATCTTCAAAAAATCCCCCTCACTTTCTATCTGTCTTCTTTGAGGATTAGGGGCTGTTTGGTGGGTTTTCTATTCAAAATTGACATGGGTAGTTTGGTAATTACCAATTTTGTCACCTGGGACAGAAAAAATGTATTTTTGTCTCACTCAGATCCTAGCCTGTCCCAGTCTGATGTCACACTGAACTTGAGACAACAAGTTCTATGTCCGGTCCTGCATGCCACACGCACATCTTCAATGGTTTTCTGAAGTTTTGATCTCTCTCTAAATTCCAACATGGGTTCTTAAGGTTGAGATTAGGGTATTGATCAAGATTACAGATAGTCATCAAGATCTTCATCCTTCTTCTACTTCTTCCTTTAATATGGTTGTTTCAGCTGACCAAGGTCAACTCATTTTTTTTGGTTGATTGTTTTTTATTTCTGTGTAATTAATGGTTTATTTCTTTGTTTGCATACTTGATCCCCTGCTTGTTTCATCCAATCTTTTGAACATTTCTTAATTATTTCATTATAAGAATCGTTTTTTTTGTATCATTTGAGCACTTCTATTGCGTTTGGTACGCGAGAATAATACAAAAACTTATTGTCTCATGTTTGGCGTAACATTAGACCAGTACAGATAAGGACTCGAGTTGGATAAAAATGCATTTTTGTTCTGTCCCTCCAAAATAGGTGAACGAAAAATCAAGAAGATGGAACAAGATTGGTAAATTACTAAATTACCCGTGTCAAATTAGAACCCTAAAACCTTTCAGAATTAGGTGCCTACCTCACTCTCGTCCAGTCCAGTTCAGTCTACAGTCCCATTCGCATACCAAATGCACCATTCACAGAACAATTATCTAACTTTGGTAAAAGATTCGAGCTTTTAACGAGCTACTCGAGCTTAATAATTCTCGAGCTCGAGTCGATCTCGAACGCAAAATAGAACTCGTTTAACTTAACTAGCCAAGCTTTATGACACTAATGTTCGAATCGGCTCGTTTGAAAACTCGATTCAATCTTTTGAGTCGAGCCGAGCTGAGCCATTCGAGCATACTCTTTTTTTTAGCCAAACATGCTCATATATTTATTAATCATACAATGAGAATATAAATATATTTATGGAATACTTATTGTAGCCTTTGATGCAATAGGTGGGAAGTGATGCAGGGGGTTGGAGCAACATCTTCAGCTTTGTATCACCAGATGAAGATTCAGGTGAAACAATAGCTTTCTTATATGGAGACATGGGAACTGCAACACCATACAACACCTTTGTAAGAACACAAGATGAAAGTATTTCCACCATTAAATGGATTGCCCGTGATATCGAATCACTCGGTGATAAACCCGCTATGATTTCCCACATCGGCGATATAAGCTACGCTCGTGGCTACTCGTGGTTGTGGGACCATTTCTTCAACCAAATCGAGCCTGTGGCATCAAAAGTCCCGTACCATGTCTGCATCGGGAATCATGAATACGATTGGCCGTTGCAGCCATGGAAACCGGACTGGGCTATGTATATCTATGCTAAAGATGGGGGTGGTGAATGTGGAATACCGTATAGTCTTAAGTTCAACATGCCTGGAAATTCGTCTGAGTCGACCGGGAGTCGGGCTCCGGCGACTCGGAACTTGTACTACTCGTTTAATTTTGGTGTTGTTCATTTTGTGTATTTATCGACGGAGACGAATTTCCTCAAAGGGAGTAAGCAATACGAGTTCTTAAAGAAGGATTTGGAGTCGGTTGATCGGGTGAAAACACCATTTGTCGTAGTCCAAGGTCATAGACCGATGTATACAACGAGCAATGAGGTTAGGGATCGTCCGATCAGGGAGAAGATGCTCGAGCATTTGGAGCCGTTGCTTGTGGACAACAATGTGAATTTAGCCCTATGGGGCCATGTTCATAGATACGAACGTTTTTGTCCAATAAACAACTTCACCTGTGGGAGCGGCCCTGTACACGTGGTGATTGGGATGGCGGGTCAGGACTGGCAACCCATTTGGGAGCCTAGACCGAACCACCTAACAGACCCAATCTTCCCACAACCAGCCCGCTCCATATACCGTGGTGGTGAGTTTGGGTACACCAAACTCATTGCCAACAAAGAGAAGCTAACATTTACATATATCGGAAACCATGACGGAGAGACACACGACGCGGTGGAGATCTTAGCCTCCGGGAAAGTCATAAATGGTGAAATTACTAATATGATGACCGATGAGGGTAAACATAGTGACGATAGTAGGGGTAAAAGTGGGAAAACATCGTATTCGTGGTATGCTCTGGGTGCCGCTGTTGTATTATTTTGTCTTTTAAGCGGATATCTTGTTGGATTGAGATCTCGTGCAAAGAAGGAAACCGTTACGAATAAAGAATGGACTCCCGTCAAGACAACGGAGGAAGCATGAATCTTTCATATACTTCGTTCTGGTAGTTTGAAACTAAGTTACAGATTAGGATCAAAAACGGTTTTGATTTGTATATGTCGCTTACGATATCTACGAAATTCTTACGAGATTTGTGTATATATATACGTCTTTCGTGTACCGTATAAATAACATGTTTGCTGTTTTAACGATATAGTACAATGAAGTCTTACTTTATCGCGTTATTTGGTTGTCGGGATTTTGTATATTTCGCATGATACAATTATTTTCATACGCGACTATAAATAGGGATGGACTTGATATGATACCAAATTCTTTCTCCCTAATAATATATAACAATCGATTATAATTGGTTAACTGGTACACAAAATTTTATATCATGTACCAACCAACGATACTTGGTACCAACTTAATTGGTACCAATTTTTTCCAGTTGATATACGTCGGTACTGGTTTTGTACCAATTTCAAATAGCATATATGAAAACTTAATTTTGTTCAAAATTTGAATAACATTTTGACTTTGTTTATAATAAATTTCGTTTTTAAAGGCTTTTTAATTGCAATGAATAAAATTTGTAAACATGCAGATGCTCAAACAAAAAGTTGAAGTTACCATGTTTAATAGTCAATACTAGGGGTGCTCAAAAACCCAATCAACCCAACCCAACCCAACCGAACGCGAAATAACCCAACCCGAAGCAACCCGATGTCTAATCGAGTTGTAAAATTGTCAAACCGTAGGTATTGGGTTGATATTGAGTTATTATTATTTGAACCCAATGAACCCGATCAACCCGATATCATTTTATTTCTTGTATTTAATATGATTATTGAATTTCTATTAATATATACATTAGACAATTACACTATCATGTATGCTTTTCRTATACACATAKTTTCAATCTATTCATATCTCTATATAACTCATTCAGTAACTGTGAACATATATATGTAAATTGAGAAAATTAACTGAATGTGATATACGTAAGAAATATGAATAAGTTGTATCAAATGGTTGATGATGAAAAAGAAATTATCAGTAGAGAAATAACATATTCAAGGTTAGAAGAATATTTTAATATACCAAAGTATCAACCCGACTAACCTGTACGGGTTGGGTTGGGTTGGGTTAAGATTTTTCCAAACCGCAAGCATTGGGTTGGGTTGTTCAATGTTCTCAACCCGATCAACCCAACCTATGAGCACCCCTTGTCAATACATCAAAAATACAAAAGCTAATAAACAACTAAATAAGTAGGTATCGTGGTCTATGCTGTAAAAATCGCGATATATCGTCGATATATCGGCGATATATCGGATATCGGCCGTAGAAAAAATATCGTTTCATAAATATCGCCCAAAATATCGTTCCCGATAATATCGGCGATATTGTACGATTTTTTCCCGATATTTAGCGATATTTTGAGGTAAATATCGACCGATATATCGATATTTTTTAGGGTTTAATTTTTTGGGCTTATCTTATTTTATAGGCTTAGATTTTTTGGGCTTCTCTTATTTTATGAGCTTAGATTTTTTGGATAAGTTAGGTCTCAAAAATCTGGCTAACATTTCCTTCACGCCAACGGTCTGCTTCCATTCCCTTTCTTTTCATCTTTACGACTCGACTTCACAGTTCACACTTCATCTTTTCACGAATGAGTAATCGACAGCAACAACAGCAACCAGCAACAACAGCAAGTCAACAATCGACAGCAAGTCAGCAATCATCTTTTCACGAACGAGTAATCGACAGCAACAACAGCAATCGACAACATTGTTAACCGCTATTTCCGATATATCGAATATCGGTCCTGACCGATATTTCGTATTCTGACCGATATAACATCATAGATCGTGGTACTACCTAGAGCTGATCATTTGCGGTTTCGGACTAGACCTAACATTTTTCTTGTCCAACGCGCTTAATATAGTAAACCGAGACCTTTTTTATGGGCTTGAAAACTTTTCACAAACCGGGCTTACCCATGAGTAACGGGCCAAAAAATCTTTTCACAATTTTATGAAAAGATAACTTATATAAAATCACAAATTATGTAAAATAATTCAAAATACGTAACAATTTTTTTTCAACTTAAAGATATACTTAAAAACATAACAATGTACATAACCTTAAAAAAACTGTTGTGTAAAATATGGATGGAACATCGATAAAGAAAATGACCAAATGAGATTACACGGAATTGATCAACTGAGATAATTATGTTTTCAGATTTCCAAATAATGTTATTATTATGAACCATAATTAAGTGGGAATCGGTATATATTAAGAATTATCAATTTTATTTCTAAATTTTAATTATAAAAATATTAACGGGCCAAACAGGTCTGCCCTTTTTTTTCATCACCATTCCCAGTTGCCCGCCCATTAATTTTTACAAGTCAGTTCGGGCCATACGTTAATCGATTTAGGGGCCGTTTACCTAATCACTTACCCGGTAAGCACTTACTCGTGAAATTCAACACTATCGCTTACTTACAGGGTAAGATTTTAGTCCACGAAAACAACATCATATGCAACAATTTACCCGGTAAGCACTAACCGTGGTAAGAGTTGTCACTGTCACTTACCGGGTAAGACTTTTGGTCCTTGTTTTGCTCTTATCGGGTAAGATTTTTGGTTCTTATCACATTCATCTGGTACGGTAACGTCACTTAATAAGTGCTTACCCGAGTAAGCATTCGGTAAACGGTCCCTTAGTTTGATACAAAATTGTCACACCTAATTATATTTATGGTGTTTTATATGCATACATTAAGGCAAATGGACCCATAAATGTATGTGTAACTTTGTTTTGAATGTAATCCATAATTAAACTTTTGGTATAGATGGGCCAAAAAATGTAATTGGAAATAGTGATTGGCTTTTATTGAGTGTTTTCTAAATTATGTTTTAGTTGAATGAACCGATAACGATCTTTGAGTGTATCCGTCCTCCTCTATATCTTAGGACCAAAAAGGGTTAGTACAAGAATATTTGTCTGTTGCCTACTGACTACAACTTTCAACCTGATCTTAGGCTATGACTTAGCCTTCATAGAAAACCTTACTGAGGAACTCTTAGGGGACGTTTGGTTCGTAGGATTCCGACATAATATGAAGGAATTAGAATGATCATTTTCGTTGACCAAATTTCATTCAGGCGTTTGGTTTACTTATGGAATGGAATTGAATTCCACAAGTTCCACCGTTCATGGATTTGGTCATTCCATCACAATTGAGAAGGAATTCAATTCTATTACTTCTTATTTTCTCAAAAATATAAAATTATCCCCATCTTCCCTACTTCAGTTACTCAGACCCATATGACTTCCACTGTCAATGACCATCGATCTGAAACACTGTCAACCACCACTGATCTAAACCACATTTTTGAATCATGACCGTTCTGAAGCACTACTGACCACCACCGATCTGAACCACCACCCACAACCACCACACTAAAAGAGGTATTTCGGTAATTTATCATTTATTCATTCTAATTCAGAAGCTAGATTCTACCAACTAAACAGACAAATTCCAAATCATTTAACAGATTTCATCCAACCAAACACATGGTCAAATTTCATTGTCATTCTTTCAAAGTCAAATTCATTTGATAAATTCCATTCTTTCAAAAAACATTTTACGAACCAAACGCCGTTGTAGCTTCTCAAGACATTAGATTCTCATCAATGTTTGCTTTTACTTTATTTTTCAGTAAAATATTTAATTGGAATTTTCATTCAATTTATCAGAAAAAAAACATCAAAAAGAGGTTTAACAAATTAAAAAGAACCCATCAAATTTAATTTCATAAATTCCCATAAGTGGAATTGTTTGACTTTTAGAAAATATATGTTGACCATGTAATGTGTTATTTTCAAGATTTCCCTAAATGGTGATAAGATTTAGTGAAATCAAAAATCATAGTGCATTTACAAATTTTTGTAGTGGTGACTATGATATTTTATAAAGATTTAGGGGTCGTTTACTGAAAACTTATTCGATAAGTGTTTATCGATAAAACTCAACACTATTACTTATTTACCGGGTAAGATTTTAGTCCATCAAAACAAAATCGTATGCAATAATTTACCCGATAAGCTCTTACCGTGGTAAGAGTCGGGTCGCCTTCACTTACCGGGTAAGACTCTTGTTCCTTGTCTCGCTTTTACCGGGTAAGATTCTTGGTTATTGTCATATTCATCCGATAAGATAATGTGATTTGGTAAGCGCTTACCCGAGTAAGCGTTTGGTAAACGACCCCTTAATGTTGTTTTTATAAGTTGTTTTTATTTTTAAATTAAATATCTTAGGCGCTGTTTGACAGTTGCTGAATGGTTTAATATAGAAAGATTAAGTGGTCAGAATGATTAAAAAACTCTCGTGATACAACACAAAATGAAATATAATTGTTTACAATGGAATTAGGATGCTGAATGGTTAAGAGAGAGACCCATAATACAAAATCATTTAGAGTATTTAGAACCATTAAGAGACAGATTTTTTTTGAAGTATATAATATTTATATACAGCAAATAGAACACATAAACTCACATACTCTTCTCACTTTTGGTGAGGTTTGAACCTTTGACCTCCTATGAGGCCAATGACTCACATACCGCTAGGTCAAGAGTCCTTTGGTGGCAAACTTTTTCTTTGTCAAACAAGATTCATCTCTTAACGATTCAGATACAGCTTCTTAATGAAACTACTAAAAGGTAAACAAACAACCCCTTATCTATACTATTTTATAAAGCATTTGGCTAAAACTCTTAAAAACTCTTAAAGACAACCTCTATTGCTAATGGTACAACCTGTTAAAGCCATTCCTAAACCCGTTCATCTCTAAACGATTTCATCCTTATCTTATTTCATCAAATACAAGATAAACATCTCATTTTAAATATAAAAATCTAAAATATAATTAAGATAATTATTGAATTCTAACATAATACTTAATTATTATCTTTATAAAATTTATAATATTAAACTAAAAATAAATTATTTCATTATTAAACTTAAATTAAATTATAATAAAATAA